>NC_137650.1:13106116-13476116 GCF_963422515.1 Blennius ocellaris | reverse complement strand
TAGTGGATTTCCAGTATGATTCTAGGTAACATAAGGCCAAGTGTCTTTTTTTTCTTTTTCTTTTTTTTTTTTGGAAAATCAGCTATAATCACGGTGAGGACAGATTCTCAGAGAGCACCATGAGCAAGGACAAATCAATTACTGGTTTTTACAGGTGAGAAGTCAGCGAGGGATCAAATCACAAGGTTACATGTCACGGCCTCTGATCAGCTGCTCTCCAGTTCTTGGTCGCAGTAAGTGAAGTCGTCCATGATGCAGCAGCTCTGGAGGACTTTATTGGTTGTGAAAGACATCCTCGCCAAAATATTGTCCACGTTTACCACAACGTCTTTGTCTGGCTCTCTTCTCACAATTCTCCTCAAATTTAACTCCAAGTTAGCTGAGATTTAAAGTCTTCCTTACACCCCCCCCCCAAAAAAAAAAAACAGAGAAAACAAAAACACATGCTGGTGAATTGAAGTCTATTCAGATTAACATTTGTTAATTTCAACATTTCTTGTGAATGAAATAAAACACAGGAGTCGCGATGCATCACATCAATGTCTGATGTACGGATCTTTAGTGCAGTTTAGTTAGATTTCACTGTTAGTGAAAAGTCTGAAATGACACGTTGACAGCCGTCATATTAAAAGATCTTTCACAGCAGATTTACGTTAAAAATGGGCCGCTGTTGAAAAACTACTGGAACTGTCAATTGCATTTTCTTCAGTCTACTGTGATTCCATTGAAATGAGCATGACACCAGCAAAAATAAATACATAATAAAGTGAAATTCTGTTACGATGAGACCTTAAAATTATCCTACATAGTTATCCTGGTCTGTCGGTGAAGCATCATCATCAAGCTCGTCCGTCAAACATCACGGTCTTTCTTTACTCACAGTCACACTCTGCTTCAGCCGGGCTTCTTCAGGTTTCTCTTTGTGGTTCAAGGAACATGATCTGGTGCATCGGGGCCGCATTGTTGCTCCTTTGGGTGTTTTTGTTTTTCCCCCTTGAAAGCCATCAATCCTCATGTTGACTGACCACAACGTTGTTTGGAGCAAATAGACAGCAGAGATCTCTTTTTCTTTACTCTCCTGCTTGACTATGTTTTCTTGTCTTTCTATAGATGATAGTCATTCTCTCCTGCAGCTTTGCTGTGAGTGGCTTTTGGTGGCCGAGCTGGTTTTTGTTCTTCAAATGTTATGATTGTTTATCTGCTCGTTGCTCTCGGCCTGACCCAACGTGTTCATGAAGAAAGTTTTGGGTCGATAGAAAATGAGAGACCCTCTTGTAGAACAATCGACTGGTGGGAATAAGACCGCTTACACCTGATACCAAAAAAGAAAAAAAAATGTTACATGTAAGGCAGTAATATTGTGAAATGTGTGCAGGATAAGACAAAAGAAAGTTTAAGATGAACTCAAAAAAGCTCAACGATAATGTGAGGAAAAGGAAAAGACGGAGCCTTCTGTTCATTGCCGGCTTAACTCTTCCGGGATGTGTGGCAAACAGATTAATACTATTGATGACATGTGGGGGCAGTGCTGTGCTATATGTGCGACCGCCGAAAGGAACAAAGAAGACGAGAAATAATCTCTTTTCTAAAATACTGAATGTTTTCGGATACAGGCAAATCTATGACATTACTTTGCCTGGACATCAGGACAAAGAAGCTTCAGGTGACATGTGAATAGTTTATATTCGTTTTCACTAACAAACTTTACAATATAAGGCAAGTTATTTGGCCAAATTTAAATAAATACAAATGCATGGTTTAGTTTTTAACCCATTTCATGGATGCTTGGATTCAAAATGTTGTCCCACCCTGTAAAGAGCCAATGAAAGTATGGAGGCAGTAATACATAACAACACTATAAATGTACAAAGAAAGCATATTCAGGCCTTTATTAGTAACGTGATCACTGCAGAGACACATATACCTCATGATCCTCGGCTCTCTATTGATGTAGTTCTATTTACTTTGAGAACGCTAAAACAGTTTTGCAAATCCTAACATTCAAGGGAGATCTTTGTTTTATCTCATTGTAATAAAATTAATACCAGCCGTCATTGGTGATATCAAAGGGTTAGAAGTGTGAGACTCTCAAAACTCCAGACGATGACAAACACACGCACAAAACAAACACACTTTTCCAGTGTTACTCATGTGATCATAGTTCAGCGCTCTTTGACTTCTTAAGAAAATTGTGGGATGAGTATATCACGAAAGCTTTTTGTGTTCATGTGGAGAAAGACACAGCATGGTTTTATCCAGTAGTAATGTGGTTTAGGTTCACAGTGGAATCAGTGGTTTGGATGTCTGTGTGGCTCCTGCTTCAACACTTTTAGTGACAGTCATTTGTCATAATCACCTGAACCTGAATGGGGAAATAAAATTGTGAAGGAAACATGCATCACTTTAATGCCGTCCCCCGGTGTCACAGAAGAAATAACTCCATGAGAATTTTTTTTTTACTGTTGTTAGACAGCTGATGACAGATGATGACAGGGAGGCATAAAAAAAGAAGGATCTACAATACTGCGGTTTTATTTAGCAAGCTGCTCTTTTCCAACTCAATGTATTCAGGAGAGTTTATACAACACAACCAAAGATCCAGTCAGACGACGGCACTTTAGTTGGAGCATAATTGAGTATGTAGGTGTCAACAAACGATGCCTAGCGGCAAGACAGGGAGTGCATATTGTCTGGGGTTGTTTGTTTTTTTTGGGGGGGGGGGTTTCCCTTCAATACCTTCAATCAGACCAAAGAGTTAAGTGAGTCGTCACTTTCTAAAGACTGGGAGTGACTCAGCAGTTTGAGCTTGTTTGCTTCTTTGATTCCTGGGGAAACACAGAGGGAAAGAGTCTAACTGTGACTTGCCTTCAAATGGACTGGAAAGATGTGTGAACCTGACAGAAGGCATCTTAGTTCTTTGTTAGCAATTAAACAGCAACTTTGAACAGTGCAGATTGAAATCTGGACCAGTCTCTTAATGAAGTGTGGTCGAAAAAACAGTTGATGGTTCTATTGGTTTCCTTCAGGTTTCATTCAGTTTGTCTGTCCCTATTTTGTGATCCTGGGATTTGCTTGTGACTCGGCAAACAAACTGGTGTCACCTTCACTTTGGAAAGTGACCGACCTGAAGCTCACAGTATATGAATGTGAAGTTGGCAACATTTAAAGAGCAGCAGTCAATCAGGCCCGCGTGTTGGCAGTGAAACCAGACGGAGAAAAGTAACTTCTTAAACATTTCTCATTTCTCACTATCCCCTCTTCTTCTGATCCCGTTCATGAGCTGTCATTGGTTTCATTACAAAAACAAACTGCAGCGCCAACTTGTGGCTTGAGATGTTAACTACATCATTTTCAGTGTTCATTGCCTTTCCGTGTAAATCGTTATCGCTTTTCAAACGTCGCTGTGTAAACGTGAAACTTTTCTGAATGACTGGTTTTCACTTGAAACATTGCCGTGTAAACCGGGCCTGAGAAGAGAGACGATAACTCAGACATTGGTCGTTGGTCGACGTGCAGTTCTCAGGTCTTTGCCTCCTGTCACACAAAGAATAGATGTTAAATGTTATTGCAGGTCTACAGAGCTCTGAGTGGCTCTCAGGTCATCTGGATCAAATCTTCATCTTCCCAGAGTCACAACCAAACATGGAGAAGTTGCTTTTAGTTTTTATTCACCAAACATTTGGAACGAACTGCAGGATGACTCAGACATTTAGTTCTTTTAAAACCAGGCCGATGACCTTTCTGTTTACTGCTACCTTTCAATAAAGACAGAATTTATGTGTTGCACTGCACCTCTTATACTTCTAAGCTCCTTTGCTTCAAGTTTCTCTTTTAATAGTTGTTTTGGAATCCATAATTGATTATCTTTCACTGTTTTTATTCACCTTTAACTCATTGTTCTTGCAATAAGTGCAAAGCACTCTGAATCGCATTGTTGCTACAGTATATCTGCTATACATATAAAGCTGCCTTACTATCCAAAAAGGCTTCTCTGTGCAGAATTTACACGTTCTTAGCGAAAGTGTGATGGTTTTTTCCTTATTGAAACTTTGAAATCTAACCAGTCCATCTTATGTCTTTATAACCTTTTACAGTCCCAATTATGTTTCAGCTCTTATCATGTCCTGATTCATTTTCCTCTGGTGGGAGTTTGAATTTCTGCTGGAATGTGAGATCAATACATACACTGTGCAAACAAAGAGGGAATCAGGGAAGACACACTTTAATGGATTCAACTCCATTCAGCCATACAGAGAGCCTTAATGCCTCAAACCTTGTGGTTGCTCTCACGTCTTGTGTTTTGTGGGAGAACATGGACAGTCTGAGAAAAAGAGCCTGGAAAGAATTGGTCTTCAAGGTCCGTTTGGTAATAGAATGAACTTGCACCTGGGGGGGAAAAATCAATAGTAATTGTCTTTCTAAATCAGTTTGAGATGAATACAGCTCAGAGTGAGATTGCACCTATTTTTTTTTCCTCCGATTTTTCTGGTTCATTGATATGAACTCTGTCATGTAGATCGACTTCCTGTGTCTCTACACAGAGATCAACACAATTAGATAGAATAATTATACCTCTCATAACCAATTGGTCCAACTTCAGTTTTTGACTTTTTGATTTCACTTCAAACCAAGCCCATCATCCAGTTATTCCCCCCATAATTATAATCATATTGAACCGGGGTTAGAACCGAGAGAGACGGATAATTAACTCAAATGAAAAAGAGAAGCAGCAGTATTTGCTGTTGAGAAGCTCCTAGAAGAGCCATTTCAATTCAATTAAACTTTATTTATATAGCACCAAGTAAAACACAGTCATCTCAAGGCAGTTTTACCCAACAAAACCCAACAAATCCACACGAGCAAGCATGAGTGACTGTGTTTGAGGTCTAATCTTCCTTTTAGACTCCTCAGTCGTCTCATGCTCTCTTGTCTTTCTGTCTTTCGTGGCAGACTCCGGCGGCAGCAGCAGAGTCCCGGACTGTTCGGGAAGATGCGATCGGCTCGGTTCAGTTCCGAGAACCCGGACGGTCCCGGCAGCGACCTGGACGAGGAGGAGGAGGAGCTGCAGATCCCCTGATACCTATGAGCAAGCGCGACGACAAGGTGAACACTGTCGTTCTGGGATGAATTCACTCTTTTCCAACCAGCAAATAAAACATTTTATCCACTGTCGGATCGAGCGGACAGGTTCGCGTTTTCCTTCCTGTTGCTGTCAAGAAGGCATCAGTTGGTTTTGTCTCAATAATCACTGATGAAAAATACAGAGAAAGGCGGTATGTATTGTTTTTTTTTTGGGAAGGGGGGGAGGATCAGATATGCGTGGACACACTTGTATTTGTAGACATAAAACAACAACATCAGACCGAGCTGGAGTGTAACAGACGTTACCGGGATGTCCAGATGTTGCGGAGGGATCTGCCCATCAAAGCAACTATTGCTGAAGTGCACAGGCAGAGGCCAACATGTACAATCATGTGGATGTACTCGTTCTCTCATACCTCACAAAGCATCCTCTTCACCCAGACTGTCCTCATGTCTCTCAGCCCCTCGTCCTCACCAGCAGGAAACTTGCCCGGCGGTTAGCGATTACCAATGTTCGTGGATCAAATTGAATTCTTTTTTTTTTTTTTTTGTTTTTTTCTCCATTAAAATCATTAACGATTCTGATGAGTTGTGGGACAGAGTTTTTATGCTTCACACAAATGCAGTAGGCAGTCTTTGGAGTGTGTGTGTTTGTGTGTGTGTTATAAGAGTTACTCTTGAATGTGTGACGCTCAAACCAAAGTGTGAAGGAACAGTGTGTAGTTAAAAGCTACATTCAGACCCGGCGCTGCCATTTAAACTTGACCAGAGTAAATACGTTGTTCAACATCCTCGTTAAACAGATTGAGCTCCTGTTTACAGCATAATGTATCAGCATTAGCAAGGGACAGTGAGGAAGCTAATGTAGCGTCTATCGGCATCACCATTCTTTTATTCCGGGAGTTTCGTTCTCCGCGGAGGAGAAATCAATGGAAGGAGTAAACACTGAGCGGCCACGCCAAGGAGTTTTTGAACCGGCGGGTCCAGATGGCTCGAGCATGTTCACAGCCCTTGAAAGGATGATTTTATTGTCTGCCTGGTGCGATCCAGCCTCAATCAAATCGGAGCGCTGAAACTGTGTCTTGAAAAGTTGGAAGTGAGTCTTCTGCTTGAAGAACAGCAGGTGTGGAGCTGTGTTTGTTCACAGGTTTTATTCTGTGGCGTTTGAAGCTGTTCGCAGGAAAAACGTCCTGGAGACGAGAAACAAATACCTTCAGATGACTGTTGTTATTCTTTGGGTTTGATTGTATAGATCCGGGGTCTGCAACCTTTATGACCAAAAGAGACGTTTTTGGCACCATCCACCAAATCAAATTGAACTGGAGCCGAAAAAAACCTTTGTCTTTAAAATGAGGCAAAGCTTCTGAAGTTTCATATAAAGTTTTGATATATGAATAAAAACTTTGTCTTATGTTGCATGTATTTCACTTTAAGATGGTAAATATGTAATTATACGTATTTTCAGCTGTTTCATACTTCATTTTAGAGGTTTTAAACCTTTTTCAGCATTTTTCAGACAATTTGGAAATGTTAAGCTTTTTCTTTTTTTGAAATCCTTGTCATCTTACGGTTGTTTGTTGTTGTTTTAGGTTTAAATCTGTTTTGCCATTTTTTTTCTCCCAATTTGTCTTTGCTTTAGCAATTGAAATAATTTTAAAAGCCCTTTTTTCAGCTAAGAGTTAAAAGTCCTTTTCAAAATGCCTGTGTGCGTAAATAAAATGAAAACCATATCAAATGTTTATTTTGGTAGAATTTAGTGAAAGCTTCAGGGAGCCACTACAGAAGGGCCAAAAAGCCACTGGTTGCAGACCCTTGATATGGATGTATTCCTTTTTTTCCACAGTGTTGATGCTGATGTTCACTTTTCCATTTAATATGTTAAATGTTCCTGGAAAAAGTCCTACAAATTTAAAATAATTATAGCAAGGAATTCTCTTGACGATGACATAAAGACCCTCCACAATTAAATGAATTTAAGCTTCTGTAGGTTTAATATTAAGAGGCTCCTTCAAAACAAGCTCATGTTTTCAGTAGCAGGAAGTTGAGGGCCGTGATCATTTTTAGCTTTGCCGAATCTCCGCAGTTGTCAAAGCAATAAAGCGTCATTAATCATCCACCACCGTCCACGCTCCCTCTGCCTCGGTCTCGACTCTGGAACGCTGGAAGGGGACCAAGATATTTGTACTGATCAGGATTCTATATTACTGCTATTTATGTTGTTGTTGTTTAGGTTTTTATAAATGATCTGTACCACAGTTGTTTTGTATTAGCTCTATAAATGTCAACTGTACATACAACAAAACATGACTCACTGGTTTTTTTTCTCCTTCTTGTTGTGTGCAGGAATAAAATGTGACGACCAAAACATGTTGATGAAAACCTTATTGACAATAAGACTGTTGCTATTTCCTATTCTCTTGATTTAGATAATCAGATTTTTATTGTATGTCAGCCTCAAGTTTGTTGAGAAAGTGACCTACTCAAAGGTAATTCAACGTATGGGCACTGTAAGATAAGGATTTACAATTTTTAGTCAATCAACTCCACCCACTGATCCACAAAGAAGTTGTATTGCTGAATACACAGGTGACCATATTTCCATGCACTTTTTACACTGGGAAATGGGACCTTTCTCACTTCCCACTCATGTATACATCATAAGGCCAACATGAGTGAACTGATGGTGATACAATAGGACCTGCATTCATTCAGCAAATAATAAGTCACACTAATTTGAAGTAAACTTTCTGTACAAACGATAACTTTCCTTTTTAAACTTACAAACTGCTGGAAAAAAATATAGCTGTATAGCAGTAAAAAAAACAACAACAAAAAAACGGTAGCTGTGGGCTTTTTGGTAATTTCATGTGCACGTGATTCAAAAATAACACAGGCTTTTTCAAATGAGCACAAACAACCTCCACGGGGCCGTAATAGTAATTACTATAGCATGACTAAAATAAAAACACACAGCACGTTAAGGGAAAAGAAAAAATCTTCAGACAAAGGAGTTGGAGCGCAGAAAATAAAAGCTCACTCGCACTGATGGTGTGTGTTGGTGTGTGTTGGGCTGCACACGGAGTCGGCACAGTAATGAGATTGAACCTCCGCCTGACTCCCCACACTCAGCATGGGGGAGCAGCTCGCGTCTCTCTCCGAGATCAGATTCATTACTGAGAGGGAAGCCAAGACGTATAATGAATGTTTTACCCCGGTGTCCGCTGGAGTCGGAGCGACTGAAAACCGCAGACACAACTGTGTGTGTGTGTGTGTGTGTGTGTGTGTGTGTGTGTGTGTGTGTGTGTGTGTGTGTGTGTGTGTGTGTGTGTGTGTGTGTGTGTGTGTGTGTGTGTGTGTGTGCGTGTGCGCGTGCGTGTGTTTTGCTTGCTTGCTTACTTAGCATAAAGCAGGCAGTTGCATATTGACATTTCAGACATACAAACTTCACGACGATGCCTTTGGGATAATAGCAAACACATAATGTACCCACACACTCGAACTGTCTGTGTGTGTGTGTGTGTGTGTGTGTGTGTGTGTGTGTGTGTGTGTGTGTGTGTGTGTGTGTGTGTGTGTGTGTGTGTGTCCGTGTTTAGTTCGATCCCATGAGTACAGTAGAGAAAAGATCATTCTAAAAACTGTTGGCTAAGCATGACAGACACTGTAATGCACCGACAGTATGTGTGCGATACATGTGCAGGAGGTACTTGTTCTCCTGGTGTGTGTGTGTGTGTGTGTGTGTGTGTGTGTGTGTGTGTGTGTGTGTGTGTGTGTGTGTGTGTGTGTGTGTGTGTGTGTGTGTGTGTGTGTGTGTGTGTGTGTGTGTGTGTGTGTCATTATGGAAATTTCTGCATTGTCTTTCTCATTAGGACAGTAATGGCTGACAGCAGGATGGCAGCACATTACATTGATCCCTCTATAATTATTCCACAGCTTCCAGGGTGTATGTGCGTAATATGCAGTCTGTGTGTGAGCGCGCGTATCTATCCCTGCGAAAATACAAACAATGTGACGATTATTCGTTCTGTTGTGAATAATAACTGTTTGATTTCTTTCATTTCCCTGCGTCAGCTGCAGCTGTGGTAACAGGCTTTCCCTGCTCCTCCGTTCACTTTTATTGCACTAAATTGCTGCCTGTCGCTTTCATAATAAACCAATTTAAGCACATGAACAAGGCCAGTAAATGATCCTGACGTATTAACATTGCAGGCCGTCTTTTTGTGAGCTGAGAAACAAAAACAGACAATGAATCCGCTATCGATCTCGGAACTTGTTTGTCTTTACTGGCCTTCTGTTAGTGTAAAGTTTCACAATCGGTGCTGGAGCCTTCTCTGTTTTGGCCACTTCATTAAATGCAACTGCATGTATTTCTATTAAAGTTTGCATTAAAATACAACATATTAAATTTCTTTATACAAAAAAGATGACACATCTTTAGAAAAGGCAATTAGATTTACAAAATGTCCCGATCTGGTTTAACAAACCAGATAACAGCTTGTTGTGTCTTGAGTCAAGCTGGTGCCTTTAAGCAAAAGCAAAAAAAACAAGCTATTAGCCTTTTTTTGTTGTTGTTTATCTCCACCAACAAACTCACTTGCAATTGGCATTGCTTTCTGTCTGGACTTTCATTTCATTTTCATTTATTAATTTATTTGAATGGGACAGTGCTTATTGATAAACAGACACCTAGTGCTGTAAATAAGCCAGAGTTAGCTCAATGCTAATTTCCATCATTACAAAATACAATAATACATCACATTAAAATACATATATGGCATAACACATAAAGAAACATACCACATTACCAAACAAAAAACTTTACAACATCGACCCCTAACGTTAGCCCCCCACCCTCACACTCATTCACACAGATCGACTTGTGATAAAAAATGAAAATGGACTTCTCACAGTTGAATGCATTCACATGTCAACAGCTAACAAGTCCTACCAAACATAAAAACCAGAAAGGTCAGTGGTGGTTTAGAGGTGGGAGAAGGAGAAGGAGAAGGAGAAGGAGAAGGAGAAGGAGAAGGAGACCCAGGATCTGAGGTTTAGAGGTTCCAGACAGGTCACTGAGCATGACCCTTAGCAGCTCCTAGGAAGTAGATGGGTTAAATGTTTTCCCAAGAGAGATCAATAACGTTTCCGAAAAACCCTAAAACATTGTCATAATAATAAACCAATGAACAAATGAGATTATTCCCTTCATCTTCGTCCGCTTCCTCCGTTATGTTTCACGGTGGCAGTAGAAGAGTGTACAGTATAGTATCATTATTTAAGGACTAAATTAATATAGATTGTAACTCAACTCTCCAAACATAACCCCCACAAACTCCCATAAATACATCATATTACTCCGCCAATAGAAATGGTCCCCAGACTACAGCTGCCACACCAAGAACTAATCTCCCCTCCTTCAAATGAACCACCTTCATTTCCACATTTATATCAAACAAATCAATCTCATCTTAGTGTTTAATGGAGAAATACTGTTTCTCAAGTAGACGCACTGTCCAGTTGAATTACATCTAAACTGAAGGTTTTTAAAACTTAAATTTTCCAGTAGGAAGTTCCAAGGTTTCTGGCATTCAACTCTATCTTTTTTATACGTTTGAGTTTAAGTCACAGCTTCATCAAAATACTTAAGTCTCCGTAAGATGGGGTGCTGATACAAGCGAGACGCCCAGAAGACGCTGTGAGCCAAACATCCACTGCAGTTTTCTTGATGCAGTAATCGCATTTTCATCGAGAGAGGAGCTCCAAAGGATTTCAGTTTGAGGTTTTAAACAGTGCAAGGTGAAAGTCCTCGAGTCTAGAAGGCTGTTGAGTTGCTGATGTCAGACTGAGTCATCATCATCGAACTCCGTATTTATTGTGAACCTCTGTTGGCCGTCGACAAATTAGAAATGTGTCCTTCGTAGTTCCATAAATTCGTCATGAATAAACCATAGTTTAATAAAACCTAAAGCTTGGGAAGAAATAGTTTAAGCTCAAAATTATTCTCAAGAAAAATTGCTTCATGAATAAAAACGAGTGTTTGTGTGTGTGTAACGAATAAAGAAGAAGAATCCTTAAAAAGCGCAGCAGAACTCTGCGCGTGCATGAACTGGAGAAACGTTGCCGTCCGCACACGCTGACAGCAAACACCGCCATAAATCATCTTTATAAACACGACATTAGGTGAATAATGAGTCGGGACAATTCACAGAGGTACAGGAATCCCATTTTCAGAGGCTGTTATTTCTCAGCAGGATGAGGGGAAGATGCTCCGCCGGGATTTGAGCACAGACACAAAGAGGAGTGAGGAGGAGGAGTGCAGCCCTGAAATAATTGTCCCCTTCAGTGCTGTCAGAGCAGGAGGACGGAGTGTCAGCGCTAACCGTCTGATGGGCACATGAGACAGAAAACCGCAACAACTGATACGATTGCTTTTCTGGCTGCGTCTCGCTGTCTTTGCACACGAACCTGAGATGTTCCTGTCACACACACACACACACACACACACACACACACACACACACACACACACACACACACACACACACACACACACACACACACACACACACACACACACACACACACACACACACACACACACACACACACACACACACACACACACACACACACACACGTCTTATAGAGCAGCTGCCATGCACAGCTTGAGCGGTCATTTACACGCAAATGGCCTCATTGACAACGCTGAGAGTATGAAAAGTTGATCTGCTCAATAACAAACTATTATTTAACCACATTTAATAAATTAATATGGATGATTCTGTTCCAGACTCAGAAAAACATGGGCGTTAAAGTGGTTGCTATTGTCTTCTTAGAGTCTTTTTTTCACTGCTGGCGCCAACAACTTTGACCTGCAGACTTTATTACAATATGTTTTCTGTGCTGTTCTTCTGTTGTTTCTTCTTTTTCCCCACAGCTTTGACTCTGTGATAGACCATCTTTCTTTCTTTTTTTTTTTTCAATCTCTTGCCAAATACAGATTTATTTGCTTGTACTGCTCTGAGATGTTTGATCATTTTCCCTGCCAACACATCCACCGTGATATAACATTTCATTTCGTGCTTGATCCAATTATTCCGTGTTGAACTTGAACAGTAAAGCAAAATGATGGCACTGGGGATTGTTGTTTGTTTTGGACCATATTCATTGGTTCGTGAGACGGTGTGCCACGAGAGACATCCATGAACCTCCAGTCCATCTCCTCACTTCAGTCCTAGAACCGAAGTTAGGCTGTATTTGTGCTGCACACATCTTTACATATCGGTGTACGGGCCACTTTGAAGTAAAGCAACATCAGGAGGCCACCTATTGGCAAAGGTTACCTTTAAGCACTTCAATCAGAGCCGAGCAGGGAACATCACTGACACAGAATCCTTTTGATGCCATCAGAGGAATTAAAAGTTATGCTTTCTTGATTGATTTTGAACTTTTTTTTCTGCCTGTTATGTGAACATTCTCAAGCTCAGTCTGTAGGATCGGTTGTGTCAAAGATCTGTCTTTGTCTTTACTGATATATTTTTTTCCCACATTTAATTAAACACCAGGGCAGCGAACAATTCTAGAACTATGGATTATTTTCACTTTATTCAATAGTTTGAAAACTCATCACAGCGCCCAAATTAGTTTTGTTAGTTTCTCTGCATAGCCAGACAAACTTAAAAACCCTGTTTACACGAAAATGCATCGTTTCTGCGTTTTCACTGCAGAAAAGTTTGGTGTCTACGTGGCAACATTTTTAAAATGATGTCCATTTCTTCAGAAATTCTGACAACAATGTAGTTAGCGGACCACTCGTGAATGCTGTTGGTTGTTTTTTGTAATTAAACCACACACATATGCATGTAGAGAGCATTAGCTATAAATGCTAACATAACAGACGACCAAGTTGGATTGTTGTTACGGTGACTGTCAAATATAAAACTAACAAATCCCTGGAGAATATGGACTGGGACTCATGACACTCTGGAGACAAATGATGTTAATGTTCATCTACTGGCACATCTTCAGAACAAATAATTACTGCGACCGTGGTGTGCATGCAGAGGCGTCATAACATGGTGGGCAACACAGGCAATTGCCTGGGGCCCCGAGGTAAAGGGGGCCCCAAGGAACGGTTGACATCAGTCAATTTCAATGAGAAAATAATGTAACTGTTTTAGACGCTGCAACGACAGCGCATCGAAAATCCCCCGCACAGGGCCCTTTCAGAGTTGTCGCTGGCTTGTTTCTAGTAGGGGGCCATTGACAGACGGCAGATATCAGTGACACAACTTGAAACCACTGGACACATGACACTGACACATCGGGAACCTCCCCAATGGGGCTCCACTACTAGCCTGCATCAACACACCGAAAAAATCAAACAAATTTCTCAGGGCACATGAAACGAAAAGAAAAACAAGAAGAGGATGAAAAGGAAAAAAACGTGATAGTGGTAAGTGTGAGTGTGTAAGCTCTGTATGTTACATTATAAAAACGTTTGTCCCCATTAGTCCCAGACACTTTGTCCCAAACTCCCAGTCATCCACCAAACACCAGAAAAGTTAACTGCACATTTAAGTCCATGTAAAGTGAATTCAGCCATTTTCTTCTAAACACATTCATAAAGTGTATATATATATATATATATATATATATCCAGCACAGATTTCCATACAGAGAGATGTTCTGAGGTCCTTCGATATGGCAGATATTGTGGCTGCATTTGCACAAGCCAAGGCCTGCAAGCAGCAGTTTTAAGAAAAACATTGCACTACAAGTGGACTATAGATATATTTGAAATAGTCATCTTCAATGGTAATTATTTAATAAAGTATTTCTTTACTGATCTGTCATCCTGGACCTCATTCATCATTATTCTGGGGCCGAGAGAACCCATAGTCCTTCTTGCCTCAGGCCCCCAGGGGGTCTAGAAACACCCCTGACTGCGGTCAAGCTCGCCGTCCCTCATTTCTGTTTGGTGAAGTGAGCCATTCTGAGATTTTTATGGTTGCTCATATTGTGAATTTTACAGCAATGTCTATGAGCAGAGTGAAACTCTCGGTTTTCAAAATAAAGGACATTTTGCAATGATATGTTTTTCACATTTGTAGCCCCAGTTCCAGGTAGCTAATAAAGGAAAGACGGTTTGTTCCACGTTAATCAAATGTACTCACAGGCACCTACGCTGTGAGATTTACTCCCTCACACATCCACTCCTCCTTCAGGGGAGGGCCTGGCCTTCCCAGTAAGACAGTGCAGGAGTGAGTGACACTGTCATATCAGTAAATAGCGGTGTTGAGTCTTTTGGGCTATGAAAAGCACAAATGCTGATACTTTCAAACCTATAGGTACCATGAGCTTCCAGAAATTGAAAACTAGATGATAATTATATTATAATTAAAACAAATAATCAAAATTACATTTTCATTCATTTCTATTAAGCCTTGAGTTGGTACTGCTGACCCTGATTATCCTGACAGCACGTCACTGATCTATGTACAGTTAATGTTATGTATGGATGATTGCTGGTGCCCAAGTCATGTATAATCTTCTATCCTCTATCGTCTGTAATCTATTTCTCCAATCATCAGTATCATCAGTTTTATTATTGTATATTTTATAACAATTCAGGTCGTTGTCACATTTTGGGTCGTTGTTACATATTAGACTCTAACAAGACTCACAGTTATTTGGATGTTTTTGACATTTTTTTATTTTTTATACAGTGAGGATTGAAACTTTGGGCCCAGCCGGGTCAGCCAAGGGATGCTGAAAAGGGGGGCGGGGGGGGGGGTCTTGTCTCCGGTTCACCATTGAGAAGCTTTTCTCTTTTTCTGCTTTTTTACTTTTTTCTCTTGTCTCCTGCTCACATATTTTTTTCCAGGTCCCAAATCTGAAAAACAAAATGATGTTTGTTGTGTAAAACAATGCTGGTTAAACAGCCTTTCAACCAAGGTTAGTGCAGCTATTTGATAAACTATATGTAAAATAAAGCCCATCCAACTGATCCATTCATTTTTCAATTATGAATAACAGCTTGTCTTGTCATTGATGTGCTTACTTTGGTTATTGTTGGATTTGCTCTCTTCAGTTGTGGGGGAGGAGCGTTCAGCAGTCGCGCACTTTGTCTCCTCTTCATTTTGTTGTGGTGATCTTTAATAAGCAAGAAGCTTTTTCCTTAAAATACTAAAACTCCTCAGAGCGATAAAGTTTGGACAAATACCTGTTGACAGAGCCTGGAGGTTGTTGTAGGACATCTTGTGCCGGGGCCTGGTTCTTCTTGTTCAGGTCAGATTGACTATATTTGGACCAATATTTGCATCTGGGCCAGGTGATGCTGGCAAGTAGTGGCTCAATATATTCAAATTCATAAGAGCTGCAACTGTCGCACTCCGCCATTTGTTTGCTGTAAAATTTCACATTGGAAGGTTAACAACCATAGCACTCAACAACTTGGAAAAGCACAATGATGTTGAATATATGTACACATTTAGCTACTATTGTATTGGTCTATTTGTTTAAAAAGACATAAAATCGCCAGAGAGATAAAGTTTTGACAAATACCTGCTGACAGACTCTGAAGGTTGTTGAAAGACATCCTCTGCCGGGGCCTGGTCCTTTTTGTTAATATCAGACAAACAACTTTCATTGGCCAAATAGTTGCTGTTGGAGCTGGTGAGGCTGGCAAGAAGTGGCTGAATATATTCATATTCATCGGAGCTGCAACTGTTGCACTCCATTTGTTTGCTGTAAAAATTTCACATTGGAAGATTACCAATCATTACACTCAACAGCTTACAAAAGCACAATGATGTTGAATATTTATACACACTTAGCAGCTATTGCATTGGTCTATTTGTTTAAAAAGACTCAAAATCAGGGAGAGAAAGTTTGGGAAAATACCTGTTGACAGACTCTGAAGGTTGTTGAAAGACATCTTGTGGTGGGGCCTGGTCCTTATTGCTCAGGTCAGACAAACAACTTTCGTTGGCCAAATGTTTGCTGTTGGACCTGGTGAGGCTGGCAAGAAGTGGCTGAATATATTCGTCTTCATCGGAGCTGCAACTGTTGCACTCCACCACGTGTTCGCTGCAAGAATTCACATTGGAAGATTAACGAACATGACAATCAACGCCCATCAATCCCCATTAGGCTCCGCCCCCAGCCACTGTGAATGGAACATTTTGTCACGTTTAAACTAAATACTACATTTGCAGGAAAATACATGTTAAACTGCGGTTAAAGGGAAACTTTGCTTAAGAAGGAAATGCTAGTCCATGTAAACTTCAATATTACACGAAACTCTACATTTGAAAAAATACACACGATTAATCTTCTTTAAAAAAAATGAATAAATAAGCTTTGCCTTTCATGAGTCATACAAGTTCACCAAATGTACTCTTTTTCATTCAACTCACAGTATTGATGTAAATAAATAATGTGGTCTGGGAGTAATTCCTTGTGTCTTTTTTGATATAAATGTAGGGTGGGGAATGACTAACATTGGGAGGGGCGCACATATTGGAAACCTGACAGATCCATAAATAGTTTAACCAGAAATGTCAACAATTAGCTACATCACAAACCACTCATAAAAAACACTTCTCTCTCTTTCTCCACAACAAAATTACTTGAGTTTTAAACAAAGCAGAATAATTCTGTCATCGCAGGACTGTGCACTTACTCGCAAGCTAAATATTTCAGAAGCACAATGACAAATTTATTAGCACACACAGGTGCACGGTTTAATGTTTATATTGGTCAAAATCGATCTGAGTGTGGTAAAAATAGCAGTTTTCTGGCATTTAGATGTTGTGTGTACATTTTTTAGTATTTATCTTATATGTTAATTATTTGATAGAGTATTTCTTATTGATCTGTCATCCTGGGCTTCATTCATTATTATTCTCTGGCCGGGAGAACCCGCAGTCCTTCTTGCCCAGGGTCCCCAGGGTGTCTAGAAACATCCCTGTGTGCATGCACAGTAGCAGGGTTTCAGAAAAGTTGCATTTTCGTCTCTCGTATGGAGACAGAAAAGGAGCATTTTTGAAAAGTTCCACCATGAAAACCGTTTTCAAATCATTATGTTTTCAATGGCTGTGTGCACGGTTGTCATGTAAACCCAAAATTCAATCAAGGTATTTTGCTTTACTTGAAAACTCTTGGAACCTGGTCTTGGGCCGGCTGGTTCCAACTGGTTCCTCCTGGTCGTTTGATCCTGAACTTGGTTGTCTAAAAAAGTCTCAAGACAACAAGATGCGTTTTACCATTTATTTGAGTAAATTTTGGAAAAATGCAATGCGCAGCTCTGCACACTGGGTGAACTCATGCAGGAGGACACCCTAGAAAGTGTGTCAAACTGCCTGGGATCTACAGTTTTCTTCTTGGCACCAACAAGGGGTTCGTCTTTTCGCAATTGGTCAGTTTGGTGATGATGCCTGTTGCTGTCTGAAATGTGTGTGTATGTTTTTTCACTCAGAGAAGCTGAAGAGGGAAACTCGTGTGTCTGGGATGTTCCCGTCGTTCTTATCTCAAGGACACAGTGACTCCCTGGCAATAGCTTCCTGCAGGTGTTTCACATAATTGGTGCGGATGTCTATCTGACTCCCCCAGCACAGGTGCTTTCTGTTATTCAAACTTATATAGCAGCTCAGTTAAGCTTATTATTTGCCACCCCTTCAGAATATTGTTGTGTAAACGGAGCTGAAGTGTGAAGAATTATAAGGGCGTCAAGAATAAACTTGCGACATGTGGTGCAGTGGTTCAGCATTGGAATCTAGTAGCCTTTCTGTGTGCGTCTGAGATGATTCCATTCTGGAAGAAATGACTATGTTTCTGCATGGTTGGTACAGTTGGAACCACTGACAACTCACAGCAAAAATGTTTGTGTAATTGTGTCTCTCACTGCTGATCTGGCCACGCTTGCTTTGTATCATGAACCAACAAAACGTTCTTTACAACTTGTTGTACATTTATTTTTCCATTCTGCGTTTGATAAATGTGAGGCATGTCATGTTTTCAGGTAGTAGAGCTCCCTGTTGGTACCAAGCGTTGCTGCTTGATTTGCTGCAGGGACTCTGCGATCAGCTCACATTACCCATTACCCTGCTGCTGGCCTCCTTATCCCGGCTCTCTGTTAAATATTGAGTTGATTTTAAAATTTGATTGCTCCCTTTTAAGGCCCTAAAAGGCCTTGCTCCTAAATACATTTCCGATTTACTGACATGGTATGTTCCCTCCTGGCTATTAACATCAGCAGATGGACCCCTGTTTTATACCACACGGGTTGTTCTGGTGACTCGAGGTGATCAAAGTCTCTCTGACTCCATCAATTTCAGTCCCCAAAAAAATGAGAGGTACAGGATTTGATATATTTTACATTGCTGCATTCTTACTAGTTTTTATCCTCACAACAAAATGCTTATATAGTTTCTCTGGATCACCTGGCCTCATACTTTTTTCTAATGATATCCTGATAATATGTTAAGTTACAATAGTCGACTCTGCACCTCATCGGTGCAACTGCAGGTCCGAGTCATAGCATTCAGTGTTACTATCTTTAGATGCCTTCTCTCTCAGATGTTTTCGGCCAAATATAATAATTTCTGTTTTATCTGAGTTCAGAAGTGGAAAATTATGGCTCATCCAGACTTTTACATGTTTAATAAAAGCTTCGAGTTTAACAAGTTGATTAGCATCATTTCATAGATAAATTGATTTGTGTGTCACCTGCATAGCAATGAAGTTGATGGAATGTTTCCTGATATTATTCAGTACAGGGAGCATGCACAATGTGACGACAATCAGTCTTAATACCTGTGAACACCATTAATATGAATGAAGTGGAACCTATCTGATGTACTAATCAGGGAGAAACTATCTTTTAAGGGTCTCGTCAGGATTCAATCCAACAAACATGGCATTGGTTTACAGGAACTGCGAAGACTCACCAGGTGTTTCACGTCTCAATAGCCGCTGATATCTTAAAACTTTGACAAGAAAAATCAACATTCAACTCTCACCCTAAATCAGAGATATGTGGGTGCAGTTTGGTTCGAGGTCTCTGAGCAGCTTCATCCTTCCACAAAATGCTCAGATCTGTTTCTGGATCTGATCCCTTTCTACCAAAATCAGCGAAAAAATAGGAAAATTGAAGTGTTAACTGTAGGTTGATGTTAAAGTATATTTTCAGGATCATTTTGACTTTGAAGAGACTTGCAGTCAGTAGATCATTTAAAGTTGTTTCATTTGGAGTTTTATGCGATACATGGTTTCTTTAACATGTCTGTCCTCATTGTGGTGTGAAGACATGTTCGTTTGAACGCTGGTTTCTTTTCTTTTCTGTGGTGTTCAAGACCACGTTCATGTTTCTAATGGATGTTTAATGATCTTCTTGGGTCCATGTCGCCCCTCATTGTCACCACCACCACCACAAACATAAACCGAATCTACAAAGAGTTATATTTAGACAAATTAACACATTTTCAGAACTCTTGCTCAGGCAAAACATCTGTTCCAATATTTGACACAACCAACAAACCATGTCTTGTTTGATTGTCATGAATTTACCTTTGTTCATCTGGAAGAAAGTAAAAAAAGAACATGCAAGTTAACAAATACAGTCACTTTTTTGACAAGGTGTTAAAACAAATCAATCACTCATCACGGCTGACAACACATCTGTGCCATGTCTGATTTTTGTCATCGGATTTTACATAATCGCCAATTTTGTCTTGCTGAATGTCACACTTGGCTTATTATTTACCCCGATGCCGCCTGAACGTCAATAATTCCATCAAACTGAAACTTTCCTGTCATTAATCTGACCGTGTCAATTGGTTCTGTTTGAAACGGACTCACAAATATATTCCACTGCGTTGGGGTGTGCGCACGTCTCTGCTCTGTCCCGTCTTTATTCTACAGGGAGAAGACAGGCTGTCTGCTCTCATTGGCTGTAATTACAGTCCCTGTCAGCTCCCCGCACAACCCCACTATTAACACACACACACACACACACACACACACACACACACACACACACACACACACACACACACACACACACACACACACACACACACACACACACACACACACACACACACACACACACACACACACATACAGAGTTTTGTCTTCATGACTTCAAAAGACGTCACTTTGACTTTCCTGGATGCCTATAACAACTACTCAAACTAAAGCTCTGTTTACAACGTTTTCAAGTAAAAACATTAAAGTTTTGTTGCATTTTGGCAGTTTTCTTTTGTATTTTTTTTTACAAACAACAGTATCTAACATGTACAGTTATTACACCATCATCTGGATCACACACAGACAAACATACACAAAATACTGAGTGGCCCAAAGTGTGCTGCTCTCCATGGTGGTAGTAATTAGTTTGTCTGACACGCAAACTGTAGCATTTCCAGCTTTTCTGGCATTTCTGGGTGATTGTGAAAGAAATCTGAAAAAGAAATGCCAAAGTGATACAGTCTCCAGACGATCATCATCTAACTGGCCTAAAACTTTGCAACATGGCTCCATATTTAAACATTTTGTTTGATTTAATAAAGCCCAACTCATTGTTCCTGTTGCAAAGCCTGATTACGATATTACATTTAATAGGAGATTTAAGACTCGAAAAGTATCAGTACAAATGAGATACCTGCACCTAATAAACATAAGCACACATTTCTTGAAAACTGAGTAACTCTGACATCTTCTGTGCAGCCATAACTACTACTTACTCTTCCTCCAACCTTAACTTAACCCCGACTCTAACCTTTGAAATATGTCTCCACCATAAACTTAATGACTTATATTACAGGCCTGATGACAAGTTCAGCTACCATGAGTGTGAAACAGGTTTTGGTTCTCACACACACACACACACACACACACACACACACACACACACACACACACACACACACACACACACACACACACACACACACACACACACACACACACACACACACACACATACACACACACACACACAGTTTAATGATAAGCAAACAAAATGACCAGCAAATGGAGACGGGGAAGGGAAATATTCCTCATTAGTTGCATTTTAATTAAATCTGAAGCATTTTCATCCACAGCTATAAAATAAAATTGATCGTTCATGGTTTTAAAAATGTAGCTCGATATGTAATCGAGCTCTACTTTTCACTTTCAGTATTCATCGTTTAAAACCGAAGCCGATGAAACAGTTTTACCATGCTCAATTAGCAAATGTAGACATTGCCGGTCTTCAAAAGGCATTGTCAACACCTAATGTTAAGGAAAATAGATGATCCTACTTCTTTAACTTAACTTAGTATTTTGCTCTGGAAAAATCCTGTGACACACTCAAGACATGCCAGTGATACATTTTAGGGTCATTACTACTCATGCAGGCACGCCGTTCAGTGTCTTGGATGAGTGTTGGCATTTACAACACACAACATGGCTTTTCTTCTTTTGGGGACTTTGAATAATGACATTAGAAAACTGTTTGCCTTTACACTGAGGTGACTGAGTTTCTGCAAAGTTTCCATTTATAATTTATCAAGAGGACATGAAACTTTAATGAGGCCCATGGGGAAATGCTGTGGAATCATTGCAGGCACCAATAATGAACTAAGCGGATACAGACAAATGTTCAAACATGAAAATCAGCCTAACTGAAACACAAATAAATAGCATTCAACTCCAGGAAATAATATTTAAGACTAATGATGGTTCGGTTTAATAACTGTTATTATTGGCGGTATGATAAATGAGATGAGGCCTGTGCATGTTCAGTTACGTTGCTACACTGTGTCACAGGTAATTAAAAAATATCTACACCTTTGGCACTTGTTTAGCTGGATGTTGACTGGCAGAGTGTACAAAACACACACTCACACACACAAACACACACACACCTGTAGTTTCTCATTCGTACGTGCGAGCCTCCAGGGTACGAGTCTTATGTAAAGTCAAGCAGCTACAAACAAAACCTTGCCGAGCCTCCATGTTTGCGTGTTTGCACTGAGAATTTATCATCAGAGTTCAAGATGGCTTTTTTTTTTTAACAAAACAACATTAATGTTGAAGCAGGTTCAAGTGAGTGCTTATATTTTAATCATGAGTTTTCATGAGCTCAGCATACATTTGTCAAAAAATGTAAGCCGCGCTTATTGGTCAATCAGTTAAACTTGATGTTTTCCCTCAGTTTATGAGATCCATGTCGCCCAGCGAAGCCTGATAGATGTGTAAACTTGCCAATTGCTTTGTTGAAGAAAAGGCAGTTTAAATCCATGAGATCATGTTGCAAAATGTGCAACCGCAACGAGTGAATCCTCAGTTCGCCTCATTCCTCCTGCTGCTCCCATAGACTGTCTGAGGTGTTCGAACTGGGCAGCGCTGCCTCCATGTTTGTGTGAGGCAGGAGGGCGACAGAAAAAGGAAACATAAAAACTGGAATAAAATATGCATTACAGGACACGGTGAGTAGGACCTGAGGGGCACCGAGCCGCTGTCAGGGTTCCGTTTAGATCTGGTGGCTGCAGTCGCTCACCCATCTGTTCAGCCTGGATGTGATACGACAATACTCCCAACGCTGCCTCGGTGTTTGCTCTGCTGGAGAACGCTTAATGGCAGCCTTTATCTCATTCCGTTATGCCTGCTGATGTTCCTGTAAATGTGTGTGCGCGGCACGAATGTCTCAGTCGCACCAACGCCTCGCAGCACTTTAAGACTGCAAAGACGCTTTATGATCTGGGATTCATCTTTTATGATTCTACATTATGATACTAATTACCTTGTTCAGTGGTTCAGCCCGAACTGAGTGCTTTGAGGTGGGCTCCTCTGCCAAATCTCCAGTTAACAAGCCTTTTAAAACAAGTTAGAAACTGTCGGTAGGGGAGGTAATTCAACATAATTACAACATAGTTTCTGAAATTTGATTCCAAAAGACTGAAATAGACGATGAAGATATCCGAGCTCAGCGGCGTGTGCACGTGACTGAAGACGGAGGAAATTCATCAAACAGGAGCCGTGATCAAAGTGTCATTTTAACCAAAAGAACACACAGATGCCAATGTTGTGCTCCTTCTACTTAATCATGTACGAAACATACAAAAATAGATGAATACTACAACAAAGTTAAGCTCGATTTTAGTAACTTGTAATCCGGTTTAAACCAGAGTGTTCAGAGACTTTTTGCTTGTATTTCTCTCATTCAGGGGTCAAACTTTGTGAAGAATAAACTGCAGGAACTCAAAAATATTTTACAAGGGTTTCAAGGAGAGTGAGTTCAAGGGCTGAGGTTATGGTTGCGTTAAAGTTGTGGTGAAGAGCGTTATCGAGGGTTAGCAGTTAGTTATTATACTGAAGGTGAAGGGAAGGAGCAGAGAAATTAATATTAATGACAAAAGCCCACAAACGTTTTGCTTAAACCAGTAATGCTTTTTAAATTTCGAGGTGAAGACATGTTTCTCAGGTTAGAACGAGTTGTACTTGTCATTGCCAGAGTTCTGTCGGATTTGCAATATTTTCACATTTTTTACAAGAAATTAGAGAGGATTCCTATAGTCTCTTCACTATTTATTCAGCCTCAGAATCCAGTAATAAACAGTTTCTTTAAATATATGTCATGATCATCTGTGAACTCTTCTTGGTTCTGCTTTGCAGGTGAATGAAGTCCTACATTTTCTATTTTGTTGGCCTAGATGAGTGAGCATGCTTTAAATGTGAGTATTGCGCTGTCCATCCACCTTTAAATCACGACCTGTGAGGAGTCAGAAGAGAAGGTGTGTAAGTCGATATTACCTTTGACCTCAGTAACTGAAGCTGTGTGTCAGGCTGGAGCTTTTAAACCTGATGCGAACATTGAAATCTAAAATTCTGACACTTGAAAACAGTGCATCTTGATTTCCATTCATCTTATAGATCGGTTTATCCTGTTCAGGGTTGCCGGGTGCTGAAGCCATCAACATGGCAAAGACACAGAAACAGAAAACCACACCCACACACACACACACATTCATATTCACACCTAATGGCAATTACAAATGGGAAGAACATGCAAACTCCTTAGAAAAAAGCCCAACTGGTATTTGACTCCATGATCTTCTCACTGTGAGGCAAACACAACAGTTGGATTGCTGGAGGAAGAACTCACACAGCCACAACATGCAAACTCCACACAAACATGTCCTGCAGTCAGTGAGAACTGAGTGGTTGAAGCACGACACCACCATGTGGTCCTCATTGCTTTAGTAAATATAATGAATCAAAGTCACTTTGACCACTTTTCCTTTGGATAGAAATTCATGAAAGGGTAGCAAGCAGAGGAACCGTCATGGACCTGCCATTACGTTTCTCTTTTTATGTTTTTTATGATGTGCTTTTGTCTGTTTTCCCTTCTGGCTCCGTATTTCATTACTTCTCCTGATTCATAATCGCTTTCTGTGTTTAGGTGAACTTTATCTCTTGTTTCAGGGGGTCGTTTGACTGTTGTTTGTTTGATCTTGTTACTTGATGGTTGCCATTTGTGAATGTTTACCTCCCTTTTAGTCTGTAGATGAGCCTCATCCCGTCCTTGTTTATCTGCGGTCTCTGTTAATCCTGACTCGGGTTTATTTGTCCAAATGAATCTCTCTTGCTTCCTGCTTTTAGTTACGCGTCTCCTTATGCAGGATTTTAGATTTGCTCCATCTTTTTGTAGGTTTTTTTTTCCTGAATCTTAGGTCCGTTCTCCACCTGACCCTGAACAATGTGATTTTCATGTAATTCAGACACTATGAAACAACCCCAGTATGGCAAATGAACTTCCATTTCCTGAACGCATTTCTTGTATTTTTGTAGGCCGCATGTTCAGATTGCATCATTATCTGCCTTGAAGAGGTTTTTGATATTCAACTATCAGACAATATTGCTCCAGTCAATCCAATCGAATGTCTCTCTGGGTGCAAATTGAAGAAATAATAGGTAAATAAACGGCACACCCGAGGAATAAGCATTCAGAGGTAAAAATGATGTATAGTGAAATTATAAAGAACAAATACTTTAATTTGCTGCTTGATAGTCTTCCTCTTGTATGTTTTTGAGCTTTCCTCTGCTGGTCTGAGAGAAATTCCTCTATGATCAGAGATAGATGACTGCAGTGGGCCGTTCTTCTAAAATAATGAAGCTATAATTTTCAGACAACTTCCTAGTACAACTGATGTACAGAAACAATAAGGATAAACTCAAAGCTGATGTGAAAGCTATGCACAGGTTTAATGGCCGCCTCAGGACCACATTGTGTTTCTTTATAATTTCCCTAAACATGCACATAATGTCGTATCGCTGCATTATTTTACTATTGCTGTAACACATTAGCTGAGCAATCAGCACTGTGTGTAAAAAGTGACTCACTTTTAGCTAAAAATGCATCAGATAGTTGGAGGAAGGTTCTCCATTATGTTCTTTATTCAAGAAAGGGTTAGAGCAAGGGTGTCAAACATAAAATCAAAACCGGCCCACAAGAGGCTCTAATCTGGGCAAACCACCAAATCAAATGGTAACAATTTCAAAGAAAATATTGAGGTTTTTTTTTTTTTAAAGATCAAATTCCTTTGAGTATTGGATACAACACAACGCTGCGACCCGAACTGAAATAATGATGATGCTGCCATGAAAGCCAGCTACCTCGTTGCTATGAAACCAGCCTCAAAGCCGTGCTGTTAGGGAGAGTTTGTTAACCCTCTTGAAGAAGTTTGTTGAACACTTCCCTGTATTTTCCAACAGGTGGCATCAATAAATGTGGCTTTATGTTGAAATTGTAGTCATTTTCCACAGTCATTTATGAAAATATAGATATTTTCATCATGTATACCCTGTGCCACAACAAAGAAAAACTCTAAAGTTAATATTTAAAGGTTATAATGGCAAAATCTGGCTGGGTTATGTCCAATTAAAGTCCCAACAAAGACGGCCACCTAACTCAGAAGGGTTAGTTCAAAAGAGTAATACAATAATCCAGATCATTAGTTAGTATGAGGTGTGATTCTGTCCTTGAAAGAAAAATAAAAGGATGCTTCCAAAAATAAAAGGATGTTTCCATTAAGATTGGCTAAAGGTTTTCTCTGTCAGGACTCTCTCCAGTACTGGTTAACTTTGTGTTTCTTGTCTCATCTTTTTCAGTTTGAGCAATTCCTGTTTCATTGTGTCTGCTTTCCCTCAAAGTGTGATTATTATTACTCCTCCCAAATATATTTCCTCGGTTTATAAAAGCTCCCTTCTCTCATGTTCCTGTTGCCAGATCACCTTCGTAATTTGTGTCGAACCATCCGTCGTTTCTTTTAGGGTTTCTCAGTGTACCAATCGTATTTGTTTCCCGATTTCCCTTCTTTGGATACCTGTGCTCGATTTGCTTGAGACTGTTTTTCAAAGAAACCTTTGCAACCTTACCCGAGTCTCTCAGTCTCCATTTGCGTTCAAATCAGTTATTGTGACTCTCTCCTCTGGTGGCTGAGCTCAAAATGCACAAGTAAATACTGAGGCCAAATACTTTCAGACATAAATTGTCACCTGAACTAATACTAATAATAATAAAACCAAAAAAGGAAATAGTTTTACCCCACAATCTTAAGTTTATGATTCCAAATGTATGCATCAGCATTGTTTAGTGGCGATAATTGGATTGTAAAAATCTGTAGAGAGCAATATAAACGCACAGCACGATGCCAGAAGCGAGGAAGTGATGCAAAACACAGCGTATAGAATCTCTACCAAACCTGTACTCATGTAAGCGCCAAGTAAATGTTGACACTTTCGCTCCCATATGGATGCAAATGTGCAGTAGTGGTTAAGAAATGCATCCTACTACCAGGAGATCCTGATTTGAATCCAAATGTTAGCTTATTTGTGTTGAGTTTGCATGCTCCCCCTGTACTCCATCTACCTCTCACCTTCCATAAACATGTTCAGGTCAATCGGTGGTTGTAAACAGGCCCCGTGTGTGAATGTGTGAGGATGATTGGGTCTCTTTTGATTTGTGTTTAGGAAGAATATAAAATGAGAGGCAAATGTACCTCGACCGAATGTAGAAACTTTCAGTGGAACAAGCAGCAGAGATGTTGGCCACCATCGAGCCAGCAATATACTTTCTAAGACTTTATTTTATGACTAAATCACCCATGGGTGCAAAACTTAATAAGTGCATTAGCTATTTCACCAGCACAGAGTGGAAACTTTGCTTATCTGAAACCAGCTAAGACTCCGTGCTCTGAGCCAGGCAGAACAGTCCTGTGATCATTTCTCTTTATTTTCTCTTTCACTTTTCTGTTTCTCCAGCACCAAAAACATGTTTCTCACATTTGCTTTTCAGGACTAAAGGTGGAGTGCATCTATTAGAAACCCACACATTTAAATGAGGACACATTTTAGATTTGTAGCCACTTTAAGTGAAGTAAAAATATTTTTATAGGTGTTCCTGGGGAAAGTAATATTAGCCTGCTGAAAGCAGCATCTTTTTTTACTGCCTACTTTGCACAGTTTCACTCTGCCCACCTCTTCACCCTTCAGCTGTCCCAGTGAGTAGATAAAGAATCTCAACCATTCATTTTCTTGCCCTGCAGGTTCTTTGAGGAGTCGTTTCACTTCAGCAGAGAGCAATCAAGGTATTAGTTTATTGTGAAATAAATGCACGAGTAAGACACACAGGGTAACACAACAAAACAAAAAAAGCGGACAACATTCCATAGAGATAACAAAAATACAAGGTAGTGACAAGTGTGAAAGCAACAGATATTAGAAATGACTTACAACACAGCAGCAAAATAAATGTCTCTTTAAATGTAGTTTAAAGTCAGAAACACTTTATTTATCAATGGTCTACTACTAAAATGGAAAATAAATGGAGAAGGTAGTTTCATGATATGGTTAATTTATCAAATCTCGCTGGTTTCAACTTCAGGATCTTTTATGTGCTCTTACTGTTTTATGCATAACTGACATGTTTCAAATACAATATACTTGATCTCGAGAGGAATGATCTTATTCATTCTGAATTAGTCGCCTTGCTGAGTCAAGCAGACTAATGTCATCTTGATCCATCATTACTGAGATATAATGCCCCAATTTACACTTTAGAGAAACAGTTTTTGAAGCGTGATTCTCCATCAGGACAGGAAGCCATTACATTTGGCCATGGTTACGACATTGATCACAAACATTAAAAGGGGACCAATCATCTTTATTTTCAGGTTGTTTTTATCCTAAATTCTGCAGCTTTTTTTGGTCATGATTTATTGCCTCATCAGACCAATACTTTGAATGCAACGGCACTATCCTGCAATAAGACAAATATTGTGTGATATTGTTATTGTGTAATTTGACGCTCATAACCACAAACTATCAAATCTCAAAAGATGGAGCTCAAACTGCTGCTCATCACCAGAAGATGCCTGCTTGCTTGGATAGCTCCTGGATTTTGGGACTCAAATCTGGCTCATAGTTCTCAGAGTCTCTGCACCAGGCTCCTTTACAGCTTTGGCATAACGTGTGTCCTTGTGTTCACCTGAACATTAATAGGAGAAAGTCAATCAGCCCTTTTTCTTAAACATGTTTGAAATCCCTCTCGTCAGCCTGAACCACTCCCACATCTCTCCACTGCAGCTGAGCTTACCAGCCCTCGACCACAGGGGGTTAATTCATTTGCTCTTCCAGCCAACTCATTTGGAGTGTATAAGTCCCCCACCCACCGCCCCACCCCACCCCTCCCCCAAGCGCAGGCAGAACTCAAACAGTATTCGGTGAGGCTGGCGGGGGATTGGACTCCAGGTTTTTGCCTTTTTGACTTTGAGCCAGTTGCATGGGTGGATATTTTCTACTCATCAGTGACTTTGAATAGAGGCTTTTGCGGTGGAGGACTCTACTGCTTCTTGGACCTGAAAAAGTATACAATAACCTGATGAATGAAGACATTTGAATAATATCTTTCTGACAAACCGGTGAAGAAGGGTTTCTTCTGAAGGTGTTTATAGACATAAAGTGTCTTCTTCAGCAGTACACACCGGGGCTCTGACGTTCAAAGAGAAAAAGGCTTACATTGACAAAATGATGCGGCATAAACAAGTACAAAAGGGAGTCATGAAACAAAGAAAAAAACCGTAGTGTGAAAGTTATGAACTGCAGCTGATGAAAGAGGAGAAGCTGGCAGGCCTGGGTGCTTTTGAAGCTGAAATTGCATTTAACTTTCAGAAAAAGAAAAAAGAAAAAAAACAAACCTTTACCATTTTCAAAGTAAAAAGGTTAGGACCAATTCTTTTGACTGCTCTGATGTATTTTCACAACATTGGAGTGTTATGCTCTTTCGACTGTAGTGGGAATCAGTATTTCTGAGTTTTGCAGACTGCAGTGTTATGGCACCACAAGCTTGTTCCTGAAGATTTGCTTGCAAGATTTCAGTAAAAAGAAATATCACCGTCCTTGTCTTAATTAAAAAAAAAAAAAAAAACTACTTTGAAATTTAGTATATAAATAAAGTAAAGTACATCAGCAATTCAACGATCCAGATGACAATGAGATGAGGAGGTGAACACACAGATGAGACTTGTGGCTCACAGTCAATTTCTCCAAGGCTGCAGAATAGCCCTTGGTGGGGAAAAATAGATATCCATCACCTGAAAGAAGTTTTACAACACAAGTTGTTTTGTGTGCTCTAATGACATCTTGAGTGCAGCAGCTTCTTCCTCAAGCACAATGTTTCACTGAAGTCTACGTGTTATGTGACTCTATGAAGGGAGGCGACCAATTTGTTTCCTTGGGAGCTGTTTTCAGTGGCTCCAAGCAGTGTGGTTGTGTAAACTGACCCCAAATCGCATTAAAAGTGTTCCGGTTTCACCTGAAAACACTGTTGTGTAAGCAGGGCTTATAACTGTTCTCTCGTTCAGGTTTTCTTACCCTTCATGTTTCTGCAGCTTCCATCTTCCTGACTGTTCTCACTCTCCACTCTTTCTGTAGATAAGAGAAATCTTCAGGTCGGACCACTTCACATCTCTTCAATGCATCACGTTCCAGTTGTACAAATTCTGGAGAGGAGCTGAAAGGAATTAACTTCAATCGAGGTTAATGCAGACATATTACTAGCGATAAAGTTAAGATGTATCTTTATATATTCACAGAGAGCAACTTGTCCTTCGTTTGTTCCCTTGAATACCATTGTTTGAATTACTTGAAATGAAAAGTGCTGATATGAAACAACTTTCAGGACAAAGTATGAATCATTGAATAAGATAATAGGTATGTGTCAGAATGGCTGCAGAGCCATGAATCGCTCCTTGAGTTTGGAAATGAGCCATTAGAGATCCTTATGATCGCCAACCTTTCCACGTGTCAGACGCTAAATAATCGTATCATCTTCAGTTACACTTCAAAGCCCCTGCAGAGTAAACAGATGATGTTTTATATCGTGGTGTGACTGAAGCTGACAGTGATATTATTACTCTTCATGTGGCTGAAAGTGGAAACTGTCCTGCATTTTCGACTTTCCAAAAAACAAACTGACAATTGACAGTTTATTGTTCCCATCTTTTCATTCTGTGCATACCTCCTGAAGTTTCAGGTCAGGTTGGTGTACTCAGCCGAGGTCCAGTGTGCCTTTCAAAATGCTCTGTTCCCCTGTGCTGTTCTTTGCTGCCAGGTTAACATTGTGGAGGAGCTTAAGGAGTGTTGCTGCATATTGGCGATAAAGAGGCTCCAAAAGTAAATCCTGATTGCAGCACAGTGTATGGTGGCTCTGGGGCCCCTCTCGTGGATACACACCATATCTCTTTTTGCACTCTCTGCAATCAGCAGGTATTGAGATGAACTTTGTTTTTAAAAGTGTGTCACTTGTGTATTCACTTTATGAAAGGCTTTAAAAAATCCAGTCGGATTCAGGCATTAAACGCAATTTTTTTCTCTCTGCTTGCTCAGTGGGGGTCCGTCTCCTAAAGTGTTCTTGTCAAACATTACTGTAAATCTTGTAGATAATATGTGGCTGGTGCACCGTTTTCCATTCCTTTATACTCTAAAGGCCTGTATGTGTTTATCACGGAAACTAACTGATGCTACTCAAGGCCAATCAAAAATATGTTACACCACTGGTTTGGATATAGATGCAAATAAATCCGGTGGGTTTGACAAAAAGTGCTGCAGTTTTTCAAACCTCAACCAAGATGCACTGCGAGCAACTAAAACTTCTTAGTGAAATGATCCAAGAGACAATGAAGCAAAACAACACATAAACATTTATAGAAAATGTCATAAAATTGCACCTGTTTTCACTGCAGCAGATGCAAAGCCAGTGGTTTGTATGCAATCATCAGTGTGTGTGTGTGTGTGTGTGTGTGTGTGTGTGTGTGTGTGTGTGTGTGTGTGTGTGTGTGTGTGTGTGTGTGTGTGTGTGTGTGTGTGTGTGTGTGTGTGTGTGTGTGTGTGTGTGTGTGTGTGCACGTGCACAGTAGTGAATATTTCAAGGGTTAACTTTTAATTTTAATAACATTTTAGAGCTTCGGTAACATCGGGGTTTGAAAGTCAGATATGATGGTTAATAAGATATATTATAAGAATATATGATAAAGGAAAGGGATCCACCAAATACCAAATATTCATGTTTCTGTGTGTGTGTGTGTGTGTGTGTGTGTGTGTGTGTGTGTGTGTGTGTGTGTGTGTGTGTGTGTGTGTGTGTGTGTGTGTGTGTGTGTGTGTGTGTGTGTGTGTGTGTCAGCACACTGGACATCAGTTCCGGCCCATTACAGCAGCTATCAACCTCGACCTAACAGATGGCTCTGACTGCCCCGTTCAGCCCATTTGTTACTGTGAGATAAAAACAGATAAATAAAAACACATCTCCACTCTGATGCTTGCCAGACCAAAACAATGTTTACAGGTGTTCAGAGGCTACTTGGGTGTGTGTGTGTGTGTGTGATGGTGGATTAATGGGTCGTTGGAGTGTCCAAAGCTCAGACCAGAGATCCAAAATGCAGCCCGGCCATGATGTGGAAGCGAGACGCAGAGTTGCCATATCGGAGGCAGTCTGCGATATTTATTTGCCTCAGTTTCAAGTTATGAGCTCGCTTTTACAATGTTTTGCTCATTTTTAATGTCAGCATGTGGGAAATATGCTGTATATCTGCTCTCTGCTGTGATCCCTGAAAGCCTGTTGTCACTCCCAACAGCAGTTTTACTCAGAACTGATGTTTTGAATCACAAACACTTTACACAGGACCATTAGAGGAGTCATCTCTTTGCAAAACCATTCATATTTGGTAAAAGATGTATAGTACCATCGCTTTGGGATTTTCCACCTCATGAACTGACCTTACATATTCACTGAAGAGGGTAAATCCATGCAGTCAGGTAAAGAATGACATATTCTGAGTGGGAACTGTTTGGTTTCATTTTGGCTTTTAAAAACTGCTTTGATCACTTAACATTAATTTTTTTTTTTCAAATTTTTTATTGACTTTTTGCATAAAACTTTTTTTCTTTTAACAATTGAGGTTTGACCAGCAGCAGTTTTAAACTGAAGCAACACAGAATACTTAGACAGGATTAGTAAAAGCGACTGGCCTTTTTCTGTCATGTCTAAACGGACATTGTTTTCAAAACGTTGCCATAGAATCCAAAACTTTATGGAAACAAATATAAATAAATGAATCGTTTTCAACTCGAGTGAATGGAGTCTAAATGTATGTTCTTGAGTCACATGATGCTTTTTTGTGAGAGACTGGATATTGTACTGCAACCGGGAGAATATTAGTTTTATATTAGTGTTGGAAGTCAAAAAGAGAAAGATATCTGGATAAAAAAACAAACAAACAAGAAAATTTAATTATCAGAGGCTTTTAAGGAATGTAATGTGCTTCCTACAAGAGTCTAAATCTGATTTGCAAATGTTCACATTGCATCTGTTTAACGCTGTTCATTGAATCTTAAACATTTTAATGGTTTCACACCTTCACCAAGTCCTTCATTTATTCATCATTCTAAATTGTTCATTTCAACACTGAGAGAAAGTCGCTTGTTTTTGGCTTGTATTCAGACGCCAGTTTGCTTGATTCCCTCATGTTTTCCGGCAGCACAGGCTGGAACCAACATGGATGGACTGCAAGGCAGGTTCTCGACAGGTCACACACTCCCGTCAGTCTCACACACATCTACAGGTGATTCAGAGTCACCAACCAATCGATCAAGCGTGTAGTTTTATCAAAGGAAGAAGCAGGAATACTTGGAGAGGGAGAACGTGGAAATTCCAGCCTTAAAGACTCCGTCGACCGGCGAGTTCCAACCAGGAGAGCTCCTTCAAGATTACCATGTAATGTGAGGGCCTACTTGTTTAACAACCTTTCAAATCATGTTGTTTATAATCAACACTCATTTTGAACCCTGTGTACTGTCCAGGATCAACAGGCACTGGGGAAGCACATCCAAGTTCTCACAGGAACTGGAAAATGGCGCTCAGGTTGGTTTACATATTGTCGGTACATCTCTTCTGAACTGTGTGCCAGACTTTCTACCATGAGATTTCTTAAACGAGAGAACATGCACAATATATTCTGGTATGAGTAAAGAAAGCATGAAATCAAGCATTATATAAGTGACGAAAACTAGGAGCGCCAAATAGGCTCAGTGTCAAAAACCGAAATGGAATCAAACATGGTCGTCACCTGTGGCTCGGTCTTTTCACGGCAGACGGACAAAGTGCAGAGGAAGCTGCGGACAAGGTTAAACAAAGCCTGGCTGTTACAGAAACTTGGGCTGTTTATTTCGGAGCCGTGTTGGCTCTGAAGGTTAATTACAGAGCTCACCTTTTCACCCTCCTCTTCCTCTCCCCTTATTTCTCACTCATCTTCCTCCCCTGCTAATTTCATGCTGTTGCTGCTGACTCCGAAGATACGCAGGCGCCTGCAGGAATTCAACCTGCACAGGACAGACAACCCTATTCTCAAATCTGCTGTCCAAGGACAGTCTTCATTCCGTCTTTCCTCCTTCTTTAGTGGCCTTGTTCCTTCCTTCTTTGTTTCCCTCTCCTCATCCTCTTCCTCCTCCTCCTCCTCCTCCCCCTCCCTTATGTTGTCCAGTTATTTGCAATGGGTTCATCCCTTTGTCATTTATTTGTTTACCTCGTCTCTTTTCTCTCCCAGCTGAACTGACTCATTCTCCTAGAGAGCAATAACATCTGTGCGTGTGTATGCATGAATGTGTGTGTGTGTGTGTGTGTGTGTGTGTGTGTGTGTGTGTGTGTGTGTGTGTGTGTGTGTGTGTGTGTGTGTGTGTGTGTGTGTGTGTGTGTGTGTGTGTGTGTGTGTGTGTGTGTGTGTACCATGAATTAGTCACAATGCTCTTTATTACTTCATCTCAGCGCAGCTCTAAAGTGCTGCAATTACTGCACTCTCCAGTAGGAATCTCAGCCGCTCCTCCCTCCTTCCTCCTTTTAAACATAAAGTGCTGGCAGTCTTCTGTGGAAAGTCTCGCTCCTTTCTTTTTTTCCCTCTTTTTTTTAGTATCAACAGACTGATGCATTAGCCAACACAAAAGTTTAAAAGCTTTGACACTGTATAATGTCAGAAATATTGAATGTGATGTTTTGGCATGTTAGGAATCCTGTGAATCCACAATGGAACACCTGGGAAATGTGTTTACACCCTGCAGATACAGTATACATATATTGAAATCATATGATATGTATACATCTTTCTATTTTTAGATATACCTTTTAGAATTTAGTTGGCCCTGGCATTTAATGTGCTGCACAAAGTGATGAAGAAGTGATCATTTAGGGTACTGAGCATGAAAAACTGAAGACTTTCACCAACCCTGAACCTACTTTCAGTGCTAAAACGTTTGTTTCATAAGATAGAACTTATGTACATTACATGCCTGTGCAGTGGTGTAGTGGTTCAATTTCTTACCTCATGACAAGGTCGTCTGCCTGTCCGAGTGGAGGCTACATGTTCTCCTTGTGCATGTGTGGGTTTTTTCATGGTTCTTGGTTTTCCTCCCACAGTTAAAATACATGCATTTGAAGTCACCATATTTGGTGACTGAATTTGTCGGTTGGTGTGATTGCGAGCATGTGACCATCTTTCTCTCTCTGGGTTTACCCTGTGATATTCTGGTGACCAGTCAATGTGTGTTGTCTGCCTAAAGTCAGCTGCAATCTGCTCCAGCAACTTACATCCACTATTCCTGAGCCTCTGGAAAATTGCTAAATTTGACACACATACTGTTTATTCCTGAAATGCATGATTCAGACAAACCTATTTGAAAGAATAAAAAAAAAAATAGATAGCAATGCTTTTTTATGGACTTAAAGCTTTGCTGGTGTTGTTGATTAGCACCATTCCGAGTTCATCCAAGATAATGGTGACAATGTGAATGAGAGAATGTCTTAATGAGATGATGAGAATGTCTTCTCATATTCCATCCATCCATCAATTATCTACCGCTTTATCCGGGGTCATGTCTTTAGAAGAGTAATTGGCCGCATTTGCTTTATACAGTGGAGAAAGAAAAACCTACTTCAAGCCAGGGAACAAATAATTGTGTTGTCATGATTGTGAGTTCTACATCTGCAGATGTCTTTTCTGTTCCCTCTGTTTGGTCACGTCATATTTTTTATGCTGTGTGTATCTGGGTCCTCATCTATAAAACCTTGCACAGGATTCCTATTAAAAATGTACGTGTGCCCAAAAGCTGAAAATGGCGTGTGCCCAAAAACAATTGGATCAATAAAACCGTGTGTACGCACATCTGTAGGCACTTTCCTGTTATAGATCTCAATCCACCTGGAAGGTTGCGCAGTTCAAATCCCACCGTCAACACGCCCACTTTCTACCATAAATGGTCAATACAATGTGCCTCATCAATACATTTGCATCTCAATCAGCCTGCTGTTCACTGGTATTTGACACTAAATCCTGACAGAAAAGACAAAGAATAGGAACTTTACGGTGAGCGAAATAGTCAGGGGGGAGGTGGAGGCCTGGAAAATGATATTAGCTGGTTGTTACAGTAGTGGAATCACTAATAAAAGAAAAACAAGCGATTGGCAGCACATCATTATTGCTGTAAATCTGTGACTGTAGAGGTGGAGAAGAAGAATCTGATCTGAAGGTGGAGGTCAGAAGAGAGTGACATTAGGGGGGCAGCACCCAGCACACCGCTGGACGCCAAAAACAGCCCTCATGATTGTGGTGGCCAGCGTGTGTCAGAGCGTCAGAGCATCAGAGAGAGAAGGAGACATTTTGGTGGAGGCCACAGCAGACCGATAAAGTTCAGTTTTATCTGTTTATTAAATGTATAAATAATATTTGAAGAGGGATTTGTAAAGCGGCTCAGTGGACTTAGTATTTTCTAACTATGCCCAGTGAGTTCTTGGGGGATTCTGCACGTCCATGGGCCTTGTCAGGAGTCGGATTGATTTTCACCCATGCAGGTGGGGCTACCAAAAGAGTCCAGTAGTCTGGTCCCGGCGTGGTGGAGCCCCCCCAAGACCGACACCACCCCAAGCCACGGGCCACACCTTATCACAGTTAACAATCAGTTCTATCCACCGCTCTGTATCATTTGAAGAAGAAAGCTTGACGTATGAACATCGTGCTGCTGATTCAGCACTAATGGCTCACTAAAGGAACATCTAAAACACTGACTATTGAACATTTTCTGCACTGCAGCTTTTAAGTCCTTATGTCTGTGCTTACATGACTACTCAGCGTGGGCTGTTTTAAATTGCCCCTCGGGGATAAATAAAGTATTTAGAATCTTGAAGCTTGAATCTTGAAGCTGAGCTGTTTGTGATTATGTGGATCTGCAACTCTAATATTTGAAGATATTAAATGTATGAGATTAATCTGGCTTCAAGTCTAAACCTCACCATTGGCACCACCAGATTTTCCCGTCTCCAAAATGTGCGTGCGCAAGGTTCAGGCTTTGCAACTGGTATGCACATTCTCCACAGAAGTTTATTTTTTAGATCACAAATTTTTGTTGAAAAGTATTTCAGGACCTGTTTTGTGTTTAAGCAACCTTTATAAATGAGGCCCCTGGTCTTGGTCTCGTCCAGCTTCGTGTTTCTCATTTTTGTCTTCATCTGAGTGACTCTGCTTTATATTTCTTTCTCAGTCTGACAATTTGAACTGGTTTGCTTCCTTTAATCAGTTGTTTTTTGTTGGGAATTTGTTGAATCTGGGATCATTTTTTTGTTCTGATCTTTAATTTAATTAAAACATTAATTTTTTTGTATCATTTCTTCTTTTGGGAAGGTTCAGTTTTTGGAGAATGTCTTCAATAAACATCCTATTTCCCCTTAAAACTGCTTCTGCATAGCGGCACAACAGACAGTGTTCACACTTGTGATGTGGTATCTGACTCCACATCAAAGTTTACATAAAAGAGAAAAAGTCAGTACTTGGGCCAGTTTGACGCTGATATTTTTAACACTGGTGCTCAAGATGTAAACAAAACAAATGCAGTTAGGAACATTTTGTGACATTACGTGTTGGATTGTTGCAATGTGATAGCCAATAAAATACACAAAATATTGCATCAGGAATTTCTCCGATATGAAAAGAAATTAGGTTCTTTACTGTTTGTTGTGTTTGATCCACTTCAGTACGTTTTTATTCATATACTGTATAGTTCAACATATTAGTGTAGGGTGTGAATTGAAACCCTCTATTGAAAGCATATAAGTAGTGCTGTTGAAGCTTCTCAAACCAATAAAATTATGAAGCCAAAGAAAGCAACACTGCTTGGTGGTGTCTCTGGCAGATCTGCAAGAGCTCGATGGACCAAATAAATTAATCAACACCAAGATTTTCATCCATCATTTCACCAGCGCCAATGTCCTTTCTGTTGTGATCCCTGGAGAAGCAGCAGAGTCTCCATGTAACTCCTTACACTAGTGCTTATCACAATCCATTTTCCGCTTAATTGAATACTTCCTGTCAAACTCCTCCCAGCGGGCTGCGTGCTGACCCAGCTGCTCTACCTCCACAGCTGCTCTCTCACCCACTCCAGAAACACCATTTGCTGATGACACAGTGTCGAGTCTTTGAAAAAAGATGTGAGTCTGCTTACCAGGGAAGAATGAAGCTGCAGTCTGTTTGTGGCATGGACCAGCCCCTGGTCCATAATACTAGGAGGAACAAATCTGTTTGAGTTCCAGTTTCTGGCGATACGGGTGAAATAGGACCTGACCTGGAACTAACAATGTTTTGGCTGAACTACTTCGAGGAGGATAATCAAAACATCTCACTCGAATTGACTTGTACCCTTGTATCCCAGCCACTGAAAAAAAGCTCAAATTCATCCCTTGAATTTCTTCCTTTCAGAGAAATCCTATAACAAGCCTGTGATTCCTATGTTTCACAATTAAACCCTGCAAGGCTGAACACGTTGCTGGGAGATTAGGATAGACGGAGTGGAACTGCATCGACGTGTGCTTTACCAGCTGTACAGTAGCAGAGACAAAGACTCTCCAGAGGGACTTCACCATCCAGATCGTCACACGCCTGGTCCCTCTCTCTCACTGCCTTTAAAAGAGCACAGAGCATCCTCCAGGATGCTCTCCACCAGAGACGCCATCTGTCTGAACTGCGGCCCGGAGGCAGACGACACATGGAAAAATAAAAACACAGATAAACAGGCTTATTATGGTTTAAATGCGTCGGTGCGATAAATTCTCCCCAACACTGTGTTTCTACTAATAGGATAATATTTTCTTTTTCTATTTAGGTCTGAGCGCAAAATATAAACCAGACGTTTCTCCAATTAAAAGGATTTGGCACGTCATAAAACAGAAATATCAAGGACCTCCCACTGTGAATCTACAATAATGCATCAAGGGAAAACATTTTTCTCTCAAAGCTCTTTGTCTCCTAATGTCTCAGGCTTTAACAGATATGGAGCACAGGAGACATTACACAATGTTAAAAAAGACACTGTTCCTTTTTTTTTTCTTTTTTAGACATGTAACTTCCATCAAATTAAAGAGGTTTATGTTTTTCATTAAGTTATAACATATTAATTTTCAATATTCCTAACAAAACTTTATTATTATTTATATATAGGCATTTGCTGATGTTTTGCAGAAATGAACCAAATGTTCAAATCAACAGCAGGTGATATTTAGAGTTACAGTTGCATGATGATTATCAAAAGAAAGCAACACTGTTACATCCAATAAAGTGACGCTTCAATCAAAACTTCTTGTGGCAATACCTGAAACACATTATCATTCCATATTTTCTGCATTTCTCTTTCGTCACAATTCTTCAAAGCAGTCATGGCAGAATATTGCACACAGTTTCCTACATTGGACATTCACTCCAAAAGAAATGAAATGCCTTCCTTGCGTAAAGAAAGAACTTTAATGTGTATTGCAAATCACATCTTGTAGTGGCAAATACTGAAAATGAATACAGCTGCACAGAAAACTGTGCAAAATCAGTCTGACCTTCATTTTATCTATCCTGGATACAGTTGGAGAAGGTTGCTCATTTATCTGTATATCTAAATGTGACCAACTGATCCCAGATGAAAAATATCGTCGTAAATATTTTGTATGTCAGGGTTCTTCAATACTTTTACTCTCTCCATGCTGCACCACAGCTGATTACTTTATATTGGATTTCTTGGGAGCTTGGTGATGATATAATCATGAGTTTTATGTGTGTTTAAGCAGGGAGAGAACGAAGACATGCAAGATGCGAGATCTGCAGGACCATTCTTTTAAGACCAAGGAATATAAGTTTCGTTCGATGATGTAGCATCATGTATTCATTTACATAGATGATGTCAGATTTAATTTAGATAAAACCAAGCGTTCAATGCTGTTGCAAAGGTACTTCTTTTGTATAGTACAGTAGAGATGGCTGTTACTGTCGGCTACATTATTCCATCATTCTCACGCATTTGTTGTAGGAAAACAATAGTGTGGAGAAAAAAAAGCCTTTGGTGAAAAATCAAAAACAGCTGATTACTGTCAATTCTCTTTTGAGCTTCAAAGAATTGTTTGAGGAAAATACAAGTAAAAATAGAGAAGAAAGCACTTTTCATCCATTAAAATGCAGGACAGAGTGTTTGCCATGTTAAAAACACTGCACTATATGATTGGTTTTGTCTTGCTTGTGTGTCGAGTTTTTACACAATGAGTGAGCTTCTGAAAAAAGCAGGCAAGAAATCAGTAAAAACTGATGATGCATTAGAAATACAGTCAGCCTTTTGAATGTGAGGCCTGCTTCAACGGCACTCAGTAATACACATTTTAAAAGGTCATAAACCACTTGGGTAAAGGGTTTCAAATCATATTGTTTGTCCTGACTACTACATGTGCACGTACGTGCATGGTACCCCATTGACTGACTGCAAAAGAGGCATGGATACTTTCTAGAAACTGATGGCAATCTGGAGGGTTTCCAGGGAATAATTGTTCAGGACGTCGGTACGAGAGAACACAAGGCAGACGTTCTCTCTCACTACAACTCAATGTAAGAAGACAGAAAATATGTCACAACTTGTTTTACTGTCAGTACACAGACAGATATCAAATCTGTGAAGAAAACATGGTATTTAGGTCTCTTGATTGTTGAACTCTTTTTTTAAAGACGCCTTTATGTGGAAGTGACAATGCTACCACAACAGCACCCCCCCCCCCCCCCCCCAGAATTCCTGGAGTGCCAAGCTGCTGTGATGAGTTGAGGTCAGGGCTCAGAGGACACTCTCCTCTGTCTGCTCAAGCCCTGGAGACAGATCGCTCTCAATCCTGCTCCATATATGCCACTGAATGTCTTGATCGGCTGTTTTTTTATTTTTTATGTGCGCTAATCAGTTCAGTTGTCTTCTTCCATTTGTACATACGCATGATGTGATGCATGTTGTTGCATGTCTCGCACAGCCCCCGGCTTTTGTTAGTTTCTTTAACAAGCGATTATTATGTGGGTTACGTCTGCCTGCAGTTATCCCTTAGTTTCTCTGTGTGTGTGTGTGTGTGTGTGTGTGTGTGTGTGTGTGTGTGTGTGTGTGTGTGTGTGTGTGTGTGTGTGTGTGTGTGTGTGTGTGTGTGTGTGTGTGTGTGTGTGTGTGTGTGTGTGTGTGTGTGTGTGTGCAGAGACTTTGAAGTTTCTTTCTCAGCCCAGTGGGACCAGTTAGCAGCTGACTAGCACTGGCAGTAGACAGTCTCGGCTGTCTTCCACTTAAAAAATGTTAGAATATCAGTGGCGTATTGAAATTCATTGGGGCAGTGGGTGAAGCTTGATAGGCAGGCGGCGGTGTGGTGCTCAGCATCTGCGACACACATTAAAAATTAAATCCCCTTTTGTTATACACAGCTGCATGCACGGCTTGCTGTAGACGCAGCATGAAAACCGTCACAGTAGAAACAGAAAGCATTTTTGCATATGAATGAAATTTAGAAAAAAAAAATGTCAAAATGTCTGAAAGATAACTATGATGAAAGACAAGTGATTTCTATGGATAATGCACTGTATTACAATTGGGTGTGCAAAAAATAGTAAAACAATTAACACATTTAATCATCTTTTCTTACACTCTACACATGTAGAATTTCCTTCAGTTTGCTGCTGCTGAACATCCCGATGCTTCAGAAAGTGTCATATGTAACTTGGCTAAACACAGTAAGAGGCTAATGAAGGAGACGCAAGAGAAAGATTATACACATCAGTGGTTTCACTTTAAAAATTGGTGGAGGAAATAAATGCACAGAGTGTGGCTGGGAACAAGACTTCTGACAAACTGTGCAACAGAGATTTTGGAAAACACTGCAGCTATTCAAGTCTCAATGCTGAAAACAGATGTCAGAGCAAATATTAACTTGAGTCCATATGTTGATTCAAGAACACACAGTTTAAAATTGTTGTTAAAAAACATTGGTTGAATCAGACATCCACCAAAATCTGCTTGAATTAAAAATGTCTGGTCGTCTTCTATCAAATACCAGAATCAAATTACCTGGTTACAAAGTCTCCTTATGATTATAATCACCTTTGGATTGAGTTCCACCATCGTCCAGGGGCACTGGAGCCAATATGTATGCACACATATATTATCTATTATCATATATAGGCATTTTAAACCCTGCTTACGTGATAGCGTTTTCAGTGAAAAAGCATCGCTTTCACATTTTTGTTTCCAAAAGGCTTCAGGTTAATGTGGCAACGTTTTGAAAACGATGTCCATTTACACTGCAATGGCAGAAACGTTTCAATGTTTTCACTTGTCATTTAAACAGGACCTCAGATTTACTCATTTTCCTTAACAGAAGGCTAGACTGTGAAGAAACTTTTAAACAGAATGGTTTGCCAAACTTGTCTCCTACTGAAAGGTGAACCTTGAAGAATCTGCATCAAACCTTAACGTTGGCATTTTATGGTGGTTTTGACCCGGTTGGCAGGGTGGTCAACTCTCATTTGGAATCTTGCAGGTTCAATTCCTCATGTCCCCCTGTTCACACGTCGAAGTGTCCTTGAGCAAGACACTCAACCCCCAAATTACTTCTAATGGATGGACAGAGTGCCTGGCATGACAGCCGCCTCCATTGGTGTGTGAATGGGTGAACGTGATTAACAGTGTAAAAGGCTCAGAGAGCTGCTGAAGCGCTGGAAAAACACTATATAAGTAAAGTCCATTTGTCATTTTGTTGAAGTTCACAAGACCAAACGACCTGATGAAAATTGTACGTGTCTAAAAATATTGCTCATTAGTAGGCAGTAAAAGTTTGAGATGGATTGCCTTGTTTCTTTTTTTCCGTCTTCTTTTTTGTTTTTTAGTTGTTGCTTTAGTTTCTGTTTATTTCAGAATCAATATGGAAATGGTAGCAGTGATTTGGACAGAATATATACACATATGTATTGGCTCATTTTGTGCCATTAAGGTTTTCTGAGGACGGTGGTGGACATCCTTTTCAAAGATAGTGATTGGAAAAAAAGGTATCACCGGTAAAAAAAATGCTGTGGGCACCAGTAATGGGAATTTGAGAATGTGATTGAATGCTCGCCTCAGGCCTGGTGGACAGAATACACTCTAAACACGGCCTCTCTCCAGCTGGTGTGTGTGTGTGTGTGTGTGTGTGTGTGTGTGTGTGTGTGTGTGTGTGTGTGTGTGTGTGTGTGTGTGTGTGTGTGTGTGTGTGTGTGTGTGTGTGTGTGTGTGTGTGTGTGTGTGTGTGTGTGTGTGTGTGTGTGTGTGTGTGTCATTAGGTGTTCAGCCCCGGGGCTCCTTCAGGATAAGGTAAAGGAAATAAAGGCAAACAAAACTGAAAGTGTGTGTGAACTGGCAGCTGCATTGGGGAAAAAAGATGGAGGAATTAAATGTGTTGGCCTATTTTCTACCCGCATTCAATATTCACACAATGTCCGAATCTAATTAAATTGTGTGCATAATGATAAAGCATGTGTGCTTTTTCATGCTTTGGCATTGACCCCAAATCTATTCACAAATGAATAGAAAATACCCTCAAAATTACATTTTACATTAAACATTAATAATGGGCTACGACCGTGACGTAAACGATGTACTTTGCAGGCCCTCAGTCAAATCCTTTCATACACATTGAAATTGTGTCTCATTCACATTATTCTGCAATTTCACATCTTGTACAGTTCAAAACACAACTTTATTAAATTAATCAGTAGTTAATGTCAGAGACCTCAGCTGTCACACAGAAACAGTTTGTTACACAACAGCGACCATGATGTGACGTGACATCAGTATTCTGAAATGTAAAGGTAAATGACGTGATGATAAGATTATCTCATAATACGGACCAAATATATGTATATTTATTTGTTTCAAACCAAGACTCAGTGGGCTTATTAGTTGTTGTTACAACAGCCCACGACTTAGACAACCCTAAGTGCTCTAACACACTGCAAATTAGACTGTGGTGCGACTCTAACTTGGAGCGTTGCAAATTATCAATATTGCTAAGAGTTCAGAAAACACAAGGTAATGGGGGAAGTTGTAAGCAAAGGGAGTGTGCGTGCGTGCGTGCGTGCGTGCGTGCGCGTGTGCGTGTGTGCGCGTGTGTGTGAGTGTGTGTGTGTGTGTGTGTGTGTGTGTGTGTGTGTGTGTGTGTGTGTGTGTGTGTGTGTGTGTGTGTGTGAGAAAAGTCAGCGCCAGTAAGTGGATATTGCTCTGCAGCCAAGAACCCCTTTAGTACATAATGCTACAGAAGTAGCTCTCCTCCCCTCTTGTCATCCATCATCCACACACACACACACACACACACACACACACACACACACACACACACACACACACACACACACACACACACACACACACACACACACACACACACACACACACACACACACACACACACACACACACACACACGCAGACACACACACACACAAAATTATACACCACAGATGCCCTTATGATCACCAAACAGAATCGCTGTCACAGAAACTAGAATTACTGTGTGTGTGTGTGTGTGGTGAGGTGAGGTGGGGGTTGGGGGTGGGGGGGATCAGTCTTGGTGAGCTCCTCAGTCTTCCAGCTACATGCTGTACAGAGCCAATGAGCTGCTGAGGTATAAGCTGCTTTATTGGAGCTGGCAGAGGTACAAGACTGAACACCTGCACTGTCGGTACAAGATGTCTAGCAATACATTCACACTTATCCCATCAGTTCAGGCCATTCGGTCTGTCACACTCTGCTCTTAAACCTTGGTACTTTCTCTGTAATATCTGTTGATTACAATTTTCCTATTTTTTTAATCTCTTTTTAAATGCATCTGCTTCTGAAAAGCTGAAACAAAATTCTGTAATATCGAATATAGGGAAAAGGTAGTTTTTGACATGGGTGCTTCTTCAGTCGTTGAGTATTTTTAACATGTGTACCACATGGTCGATACACAACTTATTTTATTCTGCAAGTTAAAGGATTTCCTCTATATTAGGCAACCTACTGATAAAGTGATAAACTTAACATAAAGCCTGCTCAAGTCTGACCTCAAGGAGTGACCTGACCAACCCAATAAATGATTGTTTTACAGTATTAAACATTTCTAGTTACTTTTTTTTATTAATCACTAGAGTAGGAAAAAAAAGATGTTATCAGAAAATGCAACAGCTGTGAATACGACAAGGTAAGAAGGACAGATGTTACAGATATTTTGTGGATGTTTGAAAAACACTAAACAAAACCAAACTCCATGTTCTTTCGGGACAAAATAGTTTGTCCACAGACCAAGAAAGAAACATGCAGCCCATCAACTATAAAATATGGTGGAGGCAGCATCATGCTGTTGGACTGCTGTGCTCTACCTGCTACTGGAGGCCTTGAATGTATTAAAGGAACAATAATACATTGAGACATTTCAGAGAGAAAACTGTTCATCATGATCAGAAATCTTCAAAGCTTGAGGAAAAGATTTTCTGTGTTTGTCAATCAGTTGCTTTAAAAGTATTAAATTAATGGGTATTCCCTTCTTTGCACAAACAAAGGAAATATTGGAAGTTGTCGACGAACTTGTCTTAGAAGTAAATTTTACTATAACTCTACAGGTCTATTTATGTTAGAGTTATATGTTTTTCACCCTCTGGGGTTTCCACCCTTAATCTTTATGGATATAAAAAGACAATCTTGTGCCTAGTTTACTGTTCCAGTCAGTTATTTTATTGCATGTATGTTGCATTCTTCACTGTTAGCACTTTGCCAGTGCTGGTTTCCTCTCACTAACAGATTCTGACATCAGGTTTTGCTGCTTCACATCTCAGTCTTTTCATTCCGAGCTCGACGACACTAATCCCCCGCAAAGACAAACATCAAGACCCGATAATGAAAATATCAGCGCTATCTCTATATGTCATCCCAGCAGCACATTACACATCATTAAACGATTATATCATTACTTCCTGCATTAACAGTGGCGCAGTCAGCACAGTCCGTTCCCATTAACAACAGAACCACTAACCTGCGCGTCCCGACATCCAGAACGTCAAAAACTGTGGATGCGCTTTTCTTCAATTGTCTGGAAGAAAATTTACAGACCCCCCCAAAAAAGTGTCTGTCTGATCTTATTTGTTTGATCTTGTTGTTTCACATTATCTGCAGTTCCTCTGACCCGGCTTCTTAAATGGACTGTGAAACTTTTATCCTCTGCTAAACAGCATTAGAGAGATAAAAGCTGCAGAATGAAAGATAGCAATTGAGGCACAATTTGTACGCTCTGTCATTAGACGGAACACAATACCCAGGGAGACGGGGAAACATTTCTCCCCAAGATGAAGACAATTTACAGCGTTTTTCAAAAGAGACGCATTAACTTGTTAGTTTTTTGTCAATTTGTGACATTTTGTCGAACACTCAGAATGTATAAAATTGGTTTGTTTACATTAAACCTGAGCTCTTTGTGCTTAGAAATCCAGAGTGGTATTCTTTCTGAAATGTATTTTAATCTATTCAGACTGTAAACTCTCAACATGTATGGCTATCCTCTCTATCAAAAGTCTGTTTTATTAAGCACTTACAACCGAAACATTACGTGAACAATGCTAATAGCAGGTGGAAGCATGTTATTATCAAAATTATCTTAAAGGTATACAGGAGGATTTTCAGGAATTTTAGGAAAGAACCGCCCTCTCCACCGTTTGAAAAAAATGCGCATGCGCAACGCTGTACCTGCTCCCGAGACGGAACGCCTACTAAAACGCGTGCGAGAGACATGCACGAGCCCAGTTCTCCTCGTGCACGCTCTGTTTACAAGTCACAAGTCGGCATCGCTCACATAAGCTCACTTTACAAGAAGATTTGCACCAGAGGGGGTGAAACTGTGTAAAAATGTCCGAGAATAATGCGTCGGGTCGGCCAGCGGCATAATGAGAACCGTGTGGAGTGAGCTGCGCGCAGGGACGAGCACGTACGACGGGCTTACGTCATATATCACCAGAATGATTGACAATTGGGAGGACCAATTATTTTGATGATCCACCCGGAAGAAGAAAATCCTCTACTATACCTTTAATTCTTATAGATTATGTAGATCTAACAAGGCGCTGCAAAAGTTCATCAGAGTTTTTGATTTGAAAGGTGCCTCTCCTACCATTGCGGCAGCAGCAGCTTGAACTTGTGATATGAGGATGAATACATGCTTAAATTCTGACTGTACCATCTGAATGCTAAAGCAGAAATGGAGACTCATCAGATGAGGCTTTTTTTTTTTTTTTTGTCTTTTATTGTTGAGTCTGTGTGGACTGTCGCCTGAGCTTCCTGTTCTTATCTGGCAGGAGTCACACCGAGGTGGTCGGTTTGGCTTCAAAGTGGAATGTTTTGTGTGATCAGAGGTGGTCTTCTGCACACATTGGTTGGGCCCAGTTTTCATTTAAGTTAATCTTTGCCATTTATCATCGCAACCAGTCTGTCCATTCTCCTCGGACCTCTGGCAGGATGCTTTCTCTTTTTCAGACTGCGTAATGAAAATCATTTCAGTTTCATTCAGTTTCATTTATCTCAAGGCACTTTTACAGATACAAACGCAACATGTTCATCAATGTTTTACCACGTGAACAAACGTAGCAGCTGGTGGAAAGAACCCTACCCTGGTTCAACTGAGAATAAAGAGCATCAAGAATAAATATATAAAAGTTGCTGTCGTGGGATTGGTTGATTAGTTTATTTCAGCTGTTTTGTTGCTGCTTCTTTTACTTGTCATTAGTTCATACTCTGAGAGATCACCAAGAATTGTATCATATCTGTTGGTGCAGCTGAAAAAAAAAATGACTTTGACTTGCTCAAACCCATCAAAATAATGTGCACCATCATATACCTTCAAACTAATATATAAAAGCTGACAGTTGACAAGTGAATCCTTCATGATTCCAATCTGCACAGTGCTGACAGCTCAACTAATGTCACAGCAACACAATAATAATGATACAGACACGTGTAATTCATACACACTGGATAAACGGAGGCAAACGTTTCAATTTTAATGGCTTTTACGTTCTAAAACATAAGCTTGTCTTTCACTTTTCTGAAACAAATATGAAATAAATCTAAATGTATCAATGCACATAACCTTTTATTATTATAATAGTATATGCTGTCATTTTATTTTTTCAACATTAACTCTTGAAGCAGTTTAAGTGATATGGGAACAAAAGAAAATGGTTCAGACGTTCATTCTCCTTCTAAACTGATTGCTTTCTGTGTTGATTTGTTTATCTGTCTGCATTTATTCAGCTTCAATCTCATGGTCCAGCAGACACAGGAAATGGAGTCAGTTATCAAAAAACTCAAACAAACAAACAAAAAGCCAGAGGATTAACAAAAATAATCTATTTCACATTATACATGTTTATCAATCCTCCCCAGACACTGGAGACTTTATAAAGACAATAACTTAACTGTGTTTCACACTTTTGGAGGAAATAATGTTATTGCTGCCAAGTTGATCTTCACCATGTAACAGATTAGGTTAGTTGCAAAAAACATTTGAAAAAAACTGTTATAACAACCCAATATATAGAATCAAAACAGTAATGTGCTTGCATTGTCAAAACTGAAAACAAAAGCCTATTAGTTGATTTAGTACTTAAAATCTGAGAGATGTGTAGCACATTTCAAATATTTCAATCTGTCAGATCAGGTGTCCAAGCTTGGTCCTGGAGGGCCGCTGTCCTGCAGTTGCAACACACTGATTGCAATGAGGGGCTCGACATTGGGCTTATTCACAACCTTGGTGATGACATCATCACTCGATTCAGTTTTGCTGAAGCAGGGAGAGACTAAAACATGCAGGACAGGGGCTCTCGAGGACCGAGTTAGGACATCCCTGATTGACCTTTTAGAATGATGATGATGAATATTTAAGAAAATTTACATCTTGTGGCCAAGATCTGCGCTTTATTGCTGCTATTAGTGTAGCACAAAGAAGATTCAAGGTAATATTACATTGTATTTCCTTTCTTTGTTTTCTTGCGTTTCATTCAAAGGCACAAATAGGAAGAGAAACCCAAAACACATCAATACTTGATGTGAGAATGTTACCTTCTGTGTTTTCAGCTGGATTTACAATACACTAACTCTCCAAGAAATAAAGCTCTCTCTGTGGCAGCTCCCTGCTGGTTTCTTGAAATGACATGCAAATAAGCATTTTAATTTATTTTTATTGCATTGCACAGCCATGACACTTTCAGAGGACCTTTTTAATCTTGCAGGTCAAGGTGACAAACTTAAAAAACAAAAAAAAACAAAACCCTTTTATTGGAAACCCCAATTCCAAAGCTTTATTATAGATAAATTAGATTAGATTAGAAGCTTTATTGTCATTGTACATGGTACAACGAAATTGCGGTGTAGCTACAAAACATACAGTAGACATACAATGGAACACAGGCAGCCATTCTCACATTCAGCATCGCATTCATCTCAGCAGACACACCATATATACAGAATAACCTAAACATTCACACGCACATTCAACTCTCACACAGACCCGCTCACACACACCCAGATGAGTGATCTTTTTTGAGCATTAACGTGCAAAATTTTAATTTCAAATTAAAAACAAAAAATGTATGTCTTTTTAGCACTGTTGAAATGGTAAGTGGACTTCACTGAAATAGTGCTTTTCAACTGTGTGAAGCAGTTCCAAAGTCCTACCATCAATGGAGGCTGCAGCCATGCAAGGCGCTGTCAATATATTGGGAGCAATTTGAGGTTCAGTGTCTTGCTCAAGGTGGACAGGTGGAGGTGGGAATCAAACCTGTTACCTTCCAATTGGAAGAGGACTGCTCTATCAACAAAACCAGTTGAAGCAGTTCATCATATTTTGGCTTTTACAAATGCTAAAAAAAAAAAAAATGTGCTTACTGTTACTGTATATTTTACACTTTAACTACATGGTACAGTAGAGTAAGACAAGAGTGTAAACCTGTTTTTTTATTGCTCCCACTTGATTATGTGAACTGCACTCGAGAGGAATTAAAGAAACCTTTTTTTTTGCAGCATATTTGGCATTTGAGGTCAACTTTCTGTGGAAAATTTGCATTTAGCCGATCCCTGCCAAACTCAAGAAAAAAACATTGTGATTTCCACATTGGATACTCATTATGTCTCCCAAGCCAATCCCACCCATCCTGGAGCTCTACTCCTGCACACTATGTGGGAAAAACAAGACACGTGTTGTTTAGTTTTTCTTGCACCGTCACGTCCACATGGAGGGCTGGTTATTTGTCCAACCACTTCACTCAGAAACCCCTTATCATGTCCCCCTGGTAACGGTTGCAGTCTTTCATCTTTCTTGGTGCCTCATGATTTCGTCTCTTGGTAGCTGGTCCACCAGGTTGGTCAGACGATCCTTTGCTCTGGGGTAATCATTTTTGTTATTACTACATTTTGTATACTTGAACGCTTGACATTTTTTAATCTTAAAACCATTTGTGGCACCAACTTGAACCAGGTAATTAACTATATGCTTTAAATATTCACTTTATACTGGAGGAGCTGAAACAATTATGGCTGCTTTCTGCACCACAGATTAACATTGTATAAAGGACAACCTTCGGCTGATCCTGAAGCCAGCTTCACACTATCAGCAGAAATACTTGTTTCTCAAGTGAATTTCATAGTGATTCTGCCTTGGTTTTAGACACTCATGCTATCACTTGCTATTAACAAAAGAAAGACCTTTTATTGTATTGAGGAAGCAGAAATGTAAAAAAAAACCCAAGAAGACGCTGAATTATTTCTCGGTCCCTGCTGTGTTGGGGACAGAATAATATCCGTGAGGCCTCACTGTTTTCAAGTGACTACTGCTGACGCTGCAAAAAACTGTCATTGTGAAATAACAGGCCTCCTCTCATGTTGTCATTATCTCCTCTCCTCCATGTGAGATGGAATTTCTTTGAAGTAGTGAGGACCAATAAAAACTGCGCCTCTACCCATAATTCTCCTCATATATGAACTATTGAACTCAGAATGGGTCCCATTACTATTGTAAGTGAATCTTCCCCCAAAAAGGACCGACAATAGGTTTGAAATAGCTGTGTAGCATTCTTCCTGGCCAAATGTGTTATTAGGCCACATTTTCTCACTGTAAGTCTTCTCTGGTGGAGCTGCCAGTATGAGCCTTCATTTTTTTGAAGACGAGCTTTGTGGATGGAAGAAAAAGTACTTTTCTTTGCCTTCTCCAACTCATTTATATCCATATTGAAGCACTTTTTCTTTTTCTTTTTTGATTTTGTTGGTTTTTCTCCAAATGGATGTCAAATAAATCAAAGATCATTCCTTTAGTACTACTTTGGGGTTTTTTTGGGTAGAAAATATTTTCTCACCCAAAGCATTTGTCTGCTTTTCGCTCTGATTTTCAGAGAAAATAGTTGCCAAATGTCTCAGTCCAGGCGTTTTGCTGCTGACTGCCTTTGGGTGCTCACTTTCAAAAAACAGCTGCGTGTTTCATATGAAAAAGCATTCATGACAATAGAAAACAGTGGATCAAAATGGAAATGTAGACTTCAGTTAAAGAGAAAAAAGAGGCATGCTGAAGCTGATTTAAATGCTGCTCATCATGCGAGCAGATTTTCAACACAGAGGTAATGATACATCCTTCACACATGGACCTTCAGTCAGCAGTGGCAAGTTGAAACGTTGCCACTGCTTTGGGGTTTGTATTCTATTTTGTTTTGTGTCTTTATGTTTTATATTTTCCAATAGCAACCCTGTAATATTTGAGTCCTTAGTGGTTCCTAATTCTTGTCTTGTTTTGTCTTTGAGGGGATTTCCGTGTTTCTCTAACATCACCTTGTCGTTCAACCTCAGGATGTGTGTTTCTGTAGGGTCCGATCGGTCTGCAATGCTTCACGTCAGAGTTGCATTATTCTTGCATGTTTCAAAAGCATATTTGTTGTAAGATAGGTTAATGCAGGGGTGTCCAAACTTGGTCCTGGAGGGCCGGCATCCTACATGATTTAGCTCTCTCCCGGTTGCAACAAACCTGATTGCAATGAGGGGCTTGTTTTTGGGCTTTTTCACAAGCTTGCTGATGACATCATCAATGGATTCAGGTATGCTCAGCATTTGGGGACGCCGTCCCTCAAGGACTAATTTTGGACATCCCTGGGTTAATGGCTTATTAAGGGATGTTTTTAGTCTTTCTGTCTTTGCATGTTAATTTTTCTCTCATGTGTTTATGTTTCTCTTGTCACATTTATGTCTGTTTCTTGTAAAAGTCAGGTGTTTTATGTCATTGACTCTTTTGATTCAGGACTTTGTCTCACCTTGCTGTCAGGCCTAAATGTGCTTGATGTTAAATAAACAAACGGATATGGACTCAGCCTTCAGTTCATCTTCTGCATTCATCATGTGTGCTATTTGGTACATTTCCAGGGAGGTTATGGATTTTTAGCTCACACGGTAATTCCACTGATAACCTGTGGGGGCAGTGTTGTGCAAAGAAGACATTGTAACCTGACAGTTCAGGTACATGATTCAATATAAGACGAGACCCTCAGCAAGACTGGGTTTTCTACGAGTAAAGATTATAAAGTGTTTTCCTACTCAGTGCCCAGCTGGAAAGTAGTGCAACAATTCATCAATATTTGTGGCTCTTTGCATGAAATTACTGTGCATTGCTGTTTCATCATCTGCGGGAAGTAATATCACGAAAAGTTTCAAAGAATTCAGAGGAATTTCTAGAGTTAAGATAGATAGAATGAAAATGAATATGGGATGACTGTGGTCTTCGCTCCCTCAAACAGAAACGCATTAAAAACAGACAGGACTGTGTTATGGAAATCACTACTTGGACTTACAATCTCTTCTGAAAACTGACCACTGCTCATCACTAATTAATGCAACTGCAAGTCATGGATGGTATTTCCTTCAGGCTTAAGACGAGAGGTGCCATCCACCTTGTTATCAGGGTTCAGTTGAAAATCTAGCATGTGTGATTTTAATAGGGTATATTGGGTACTTGACAAGATAATAAAAACAGGTATTTCAAGATTATATCAAGCTTATCTCTCAGCACCTGAGACTTTATTTGAACCTGTTTCTATTTTTTCCCTTTAAAAAAAAAAATCACACCTTAGTTGTAACATTTGTCTTTTAATTATTTTCCCTCATGATTACATGGTAGTCTGTCTAAATCCTTTTTTTTAATGTTGCTTTATGACTGGAAACTTTTGACATTATTGCCTTAGTGTTGTAAATGTTGGTCAATTTTCCCCCCAAAAATAGATTTTTTAAAATGCACCAGAACATAGGTGGTTTTGACACATGGATGTATTTGTGAAGTTAAACCATTTAAGAAATGCAATCAACATCCAGTGATATTTAAAAGTTTGAGAATACTTTAGTTCAACACCATTAATTTGTGATGGTTATTCACCAGCAACATTTTAAGTATGAACTTGATAATATAGTGCTAATAATGTAAATTCATTGAGTTTGTCAGTGGGTAATTTTTGTTAGACCTAAAACATCTGCAGAGCTGCAGTATCTCTGTTTCAATTTTCACTGTGAGCACTATCAATGGGTGAGCTATTTGTCTTGACAGTTTCTATTTCACAAAACTCCTGATTACTGGAGTTCTACCTCATCATTCTTGGACTGAAGACTTCCTGGCTGAAATGCCAAAGATGTCCAACAACAAGAAACATTATCCACAGTATGAGAAATATTTGCAACATTTAATAAATGCCAACTTACCTTATCAGGATTGATCTGCTCCTGTTATGTATGCAAACAGAAACCAGCAATTTTTTATTTGTGAGTAACGCCACTGCTATTTGAAGAAGTAAGTAACAACGGTAATAAAGTATATATTTTTGGTGACTTCCAGAACCTCTCCCTATACTTTAAATTCATCTTTCCAATCTGTCTTTGTGTTCATGTATCATTTCATCAAATGGCAAAGCATCTTCTGTGAGAGTTGCTCATCCTGTGTAGTGATGATAATACTGGCCTTTCGGTGAGCAGTGAAAGGAGGAGAAGTGATAAGGTTTCAGACGAGGGAATGAGAGGGAAGAAGAATTGACTAAACAAACACATGCTGCATTCACAATTCATTTGCTGGCAGATTGAATTGGCAATGCTGCTGATATAAATTGGGTTGATATCCTACACTGCCTCAGGAATCTATAACTCTCTAATTTCCATTTACGAAAGCTCATGCTGGGCAATATTACTCCGAACGAAGCAATGTGCACATAGAGAAAAAAACACAACCCAGATAAAATGTAAATATTTTATTATTTTCCCCCTGATCCAGACCCACTTGTTGACGCCAGGGTTTGGACTGTAGGAACTTTTGCCTGCCTTTACATCATTCCGTAACAGCGCGTGCATTTTCATTGTTGAGTTCTTTGACGAGCCTGTCAACATACATGCATGAATTCTTTCCCGAAATTATACAAAGCTTGCATGACTTTCTCCAAGTGTGTCCAGGGGGCATCTCTATTAGATGAACCGCCTCAACTGGCTCCTCTCACTGTGGAGGAGTAGCAGCTCGACTATCAGTCCCTCCCAGATGGCTAAACTCCTCACTTTATCACAAAGAGTGACACGCCCCACCTTCTGGTGACAATTGAGCCAAAGTTCATGACCATAGGCGAGGGTGGGGATGTAGACCGACCGGCGCTTGAACTCTTCCACCTGGGGAAGGTGCTCCAACCTTTTCCATCAGAGAACCATGGACTTGGGTCCTGTCCGCACGACAATGCCGTTTCATGTAACCACATCGTTTTTGGCCGATCTACACATGGCGTAACATTTTAGGAGACTGAAATGAAAACAGGTTCCAGAATGGAGAAATTTGAAAATACATTTTCCACATGGGGACAGGCAAGGCGTGCATTTGCTGAAAAGAATGATGTCATTGCACCCCCCCCTCTCAGTTACACAATTTAACAACAACAACAACAATTGCGGGCTACATACTCCAGCTCGTGCCGTACAAGCAGATGCTATTTTCTTTAATAAGTCGAGATGTTGGATTTCTCAAATATGCAGATTTTTTCACGCTCACATGTCTTTTTCTCCATTTTAGTGTATTTCTGTGGCAGACTGACAGTGCTCTCTATAGGCCTGGCATATGTACTACATCATTTTGAGCCATTTTTATGGCGCCGTGTGGAGGGAAAAATAAAAAAGAACCACGGGGAGAAAAAAGACTGTTTTGGCTCGTGTGAACACAGTTGCAGATTCAGAGGTGCTGAATTGCATCCAGCTTGTGGTGAAATGTTCCAGTGAACACGGGAGGCCCTCATGTGACGGTGCCAGGACAACATCATCCACAATGAGCAGACACCACCCTTTGACCCCCCTATATGAGGCCCTGACACCCTCTCCAGGAGGATCGTGATCAGACAGGGAGACAAAGCACAACCTTGGCGAAGTCCAGTCCCCACCTTGAAGAAGTCATTTGTACTTCCGATGTGAGAGCTGTGCCAGTGCCAATCCCTCCGATCTTAATTAACACATTTATTCTAAGGTAACAGATAACTCCATGTGAAAGGCAGGGTACATGGAGGACACCAGCAAACTCCTCCAAATCAACTCATCAACTACCACAAATAGCAACAGCCTTCTGGTATCAGACTGACCCATCTTAAAAACTATGTTCACTCACAGATCTCATATTACATCCCTTTATCATTCACATCACTACAGGCTGCAGAAACTGGGCTTAACAGTGGATGAAAGAGCAGTCGTTCCACTCTTAATCTTGCAGCGGGAACAGCCTTGAGGCCTGGCCAACCGGACCACAGCACAAAGGTTGTGGGTCTTTCTGTTTGCACACTGAGGTATGCTATGATATGATCGTAGTGTAAACAGGGGAAGGTGATCAAGTGAATGTGGGACACATGAGAGTGAAAACTGTAAGACGAGCCAAATCAAACCGAAAACACAAGGGACAAAAAGACTTTATGTATGAGTGACTCAAAGAAACCGAAACCATAACAGGCGCACGTGTGTGTGTGTGTGTGTGTGTGTGTGTGTGTGTGTGTGTGTGTGTGTGTGTGTGTGTGTGTGTGTGTGTGTGTGTGTGTGTGTGTGTGTGTGTGTGTGTGTGTGTGTGTGTGTGTGTGTGTGTGTGTGTGTGTGTGTGTGTGTGTGTGTGAAGATTACAGTCCATTAGCTGTGGGCTGTAGGAATTCCAGTGCTGAATGGAGGCTTTTGTTCAGCAGGCATTTAAATAAAGAAGCTAACTCTGAAATAACCGTGTTAATGAGATGCTACATTTTAATACAGGCTCAAATCGCCCTCTGTGTTGCTTTGTTGTGGTTAGCGTTGGAGTTTTCTGCGTGTACGCCTGCACTCTTTAGTCAGTTTGTGTGGTAATTTTCTCAGTTTCCTCGCGAGAGACTGCAGCTGTAATGTCCCACATGAGATCATTTCCAGATTTTGTGCTCCAAGACACTACTCAAGGTGACCGACTCAAATGCTCACACTTCAGTCATTTACTGCAGATACTCTACATTCAATATAATTATACCCATCTCATGCTTCCTACTGGCATCACTGATATCATTATTTTAGATATGAAATTGTGAAAGATCCTTGATAGGTAAAAGTCTACATTAAAAACCAACCATTAACTACTACCATAAGAAGTAAACAACATTAGAAAAAGACAACAAATTCCGGAAACACCTACAACAATTACAGAGGTTTGAGAAATGGGTGAGCAGTCAAGAATGTGGATATGAAGAAATGGATGTGGATCAATGATGGGCACAGAGATTTGTGGCAGATGAGGCTTGAACTTTCCAGAGTAAGTAAATATAAAAGTAGACTAACTCTTCAATAAGGATTTTACTCCCAGAAAAGGTCAAGTTGTGTTTTTTTCATACTGTTACACTCAGATGTAAACTTATACAGTATTACCACAGGTTGTGGTAAACGTCCCAGACATTGCCATAGTTGACCAAAGAAACTCTATTTCCAAAAGGATGAAAATAAAAATCAAGTTTCAGGGCGCGTTATTCACAGGGAACACTGAGAGACTGCAGCGCTGGAAACAGCCACACAGAGACACAGAGCAACCAACAACCAGAAGACACAAGAAAAGCCTATTATAAACCACAGTGATGGAGGGAAAGCCAAGGAGCCTAAAACAAGAGACAAAGTCAGAATATCACAAGAAACACAAGAGACAGAACATGAACTGTGACAAGTTGTAAACAAAGAAAACTTTGTCCTGCATTTCCTCCAGCAATGACTCATAGCGGTTGATTTTCTCAATTCTTACTTTCCCATTGCGATTTATTTCCAATAATGCCTTGTAAAAAAATTTAATATTATTTTGGAAATAGGGACACATAATAATACATGTCAACAACAAGAAAACTAACAACACACAATTTTTTTTAGAGACATTTTGCATGGGTCTGTGCAAAACGAGAGGAGGCACAGCTCAGAGAAGCTTCACCTGTTTTTATTTGACCTGGAAGCCTGCAATTCTGATCAAATTAATCATGCTGATGTGGATATGTTTGGTTTTTTTGATTTCTTTTATGTTATTCTTTTGAAATTCTGACTGAAAAACATTATTATTACCTTTTTAATCTTATTTAAAACCTTGTATGAGCATCAGCATAACTGCATGAGTATCTAACGCGTAAACCCTGCCAGCAATCAGCTCATTTGTAGAACAGAATTATTTTTTTCACCTTCACTTTGGTTTCACAATCAATGCCACACAGCTGAGAAATTACCTGACTTACTCAGATGTGTTCGATATAGACTGTTGCTACAGAAATATTTCTGTGTAGACAGTGAGAAGTGTGATTGGTTTGTTTGGGTTATATGTAGTTCCTCATTCAAAGATGTGATCGGAAGGAAACTGCTGTGAATTTCCAGCTATTCATGATCACATTATGTCTGACAAATCCATTTCCCTCCTTTTGATGTTAATGAAAAATCGCTCACACGCAGACTGTAAAGTAATGTCTACAATTCAGCAATGAGACCAGGTAAATCTTTCCATTGTCACTCACCATAATACAGAGGAACACAGAAGAACAGAAATATAATTACTTTCTCATATAGTAAATGCACATAGCTGCCTTATCGTTATCGATACATTATGCTGAGTTGGGGCTGTCAGCAAGAGAAGACAATACTACACCAAATTCTGCTTTTACTCTGCTGACCTCCTGCATTATTTCCTTTCACCGATGTTCATGTAGTGTGATTTGGTTTGACTGTTGAGAAAGTCTTCATTCAGTCGAGCCAATAAAAGAAGTGAAAGGACATTAACAACAGCTGATCTCCCAATCCAAAGGTGACATTCCTCATCTCAGTTTAATTTCTCCTTCAACTCACAAATGTGTTCTCCAATTTCACGCCTACAAATAAATCCACCAATCCCTCACAGGCCCTCACATCCAATAATTCCTAGCAATGACTAAATATGACAATTTTAATGATTTATTATGTAGGTATTTAGTCCCACCTGACATTAAGTAGTTTACACGTACCTGAACACAAATGATGCCAAGCTCCAGTATTCAACCAGTCAAATTACTAACAAAACAAATCACCAATTAATCTAAATGTATCTCAATCTGCTTTTCAATCATAAGCTATTATCTTTGTTCTCCATTTAAATTGTTGTGTATATTATGGGAATGGCACCACAATCATGCAAACGTGAGGCTGGATATGCCGTGTAAACTGTGTAATTTCATTAGCTCCACCCTGGTGACTTCACATCCTCGGCAATATGAAGACTTTGGAGACCTTGTCCTTCGAAGGATGTAGCTCTGGAACTGAGACACAGCGTAGCGTCAGCTAATATGACGACGCTCGGGCCCTGTTCACGCGACAGCATTCTCTGATAACGCCGTTCAGAATCTCTAAATGGGACACTTATTCAAAATGGTATCCACAGTTAAACGTCTTTTCCTCCATGTACGTACAAACAGGGAAAATACAACATTTCTGCTGTGCATAATACTGTACATGCAGACAACAAACAATGTACAGGAACAACAAATTAACTACAGATACCTACTACACACACGACCATTTTCATTTTCTATGTGTGTGTGGCAATCAATAACGAAAAGTCTGATTATAAAACTATTCTGAAACAAAAATGATCAAATAATACTGTTTCCAGTCAGTCATCTCCATGAAAATAGGGCCTAAATGACCCTAAAAAACTGTGATGCTGTACAATATTTATGCCATCCATCCATGTTGTACAATGCTTTTTCTGACTTGGGCTTTCAGGGTTGGACAAGGTACAGAGTTGCCAGGCTGCCACATTCACACCTCTGAGTGATTTGGAGTCACAAGCGAACCTCAAGCATATGTTTTTTAGACCGTGGGTAGAAACCAGAGGATCCAAAAAAGATCCACACAAGCACAGGGAGATCATGCAAACAGAAATACCACCCGAGTCCAGACAGGAATCAGGGTTTTCCTGACTTTAAAAGTGGATCTGCTGCCTCTTATATCAACACACGGCCTCAGCATTAGATCAAGCCAGTGTATTTTGCTCAAATTGAACACGTTTCACGTTGATATCAATTAGTTTTCAAGGTGTCGGGCCTCGCCCTTTGGGAATCTCACTCGGATGATTCAACTCATAGTTGAACAACGCCTCTGCATTATGAGCAGCTGATTGGAAAGCAATCCATCACAAATGTACCATGCATGGATGGATGGATGGATGGATGGATGGATGGATGGATAGATGGATGGATGCATAAACATCTTCAACTGAGTTTCTGAGTACCGGTATCTTTTTAAATGTTGCCTAAAGTTAAATAATTGTCTGCCTGTGTAACCAAATGTAAAATTAGATTTACTTTCCTCTGCAACAGACTTAATTCTGATGCATCCCACAGCAAAATCTGTCCCAGCTGGCGGGAGGAGCCAAGTGATGAATCCAGTATTTAGTCTCTTAACATCCCATAGTGTGCTTTCTCTCTGTCTCTTTTCTCAGTACTAACTAACTCTTCAAAGAGTATTATAATTACACTATATATGGAGAAATGTTCTGTCTTTCCCACGTTAAGAGTTTGTTTTTCTCGCACTAGCTCAGTTTCTCCTTGTGTCTTCATCACATGAGATATAATTTTGCGTTTCCTAATCATTTCCATTTGACAACATGCTGCAGCAACACGCAAACACCGTCTGGAGAAACAGCATCTTCATCCCCATGGGACGTCACTCTGTGTGTGTGTGTGTGTGTGTGTGTGTGTGTGTGTGTGTGTGTGTGTGGGTGGGTGTGTGTATGTGTGTGTGTGTGTGTGTGTGTGTGTGTGTGAGCTCAGCGGAGTGTAAAAGGTGGAGACAGGGGTGATATTTCTCCCAGACACTCTCTGCTTCAGCTCTCTGACTTCACCATATGGAGCCCATTACACCCATTTATGAACATTCTACATCAGCCACACAGCCACACAGACACGCACGCGCGCGCACACACACACACACACACACACACACACACACACACACACACACACACACACACACACACACACACACACACACACACACACACACACACACGTGATACACTGATACAACATACTAAAAAGTAGGCACACTTCATGGCGCCTCAGCAGCCGTGTAGAGCGAACATATGTCATGCGATGAATAAGGGAGCGTCAACATTAATCCCGCCGTCTGTTCACCTAGTGTGTGTGTGTGTGTGTGTGTGTGTGTGTGTGTGTGTGTGTGTGTGTGTGTGTGTGTGTGTGTGTGTGTGTGTGTGTGTGTGTGTGTGTGTGTGTGTGTGTGTGTGCTTGTGCATGTGTTTGTGTGTGCACACTGTGCTGCAGAAGCCTGTCAGTGTGAGTCTTCATATCTGTGTTTTGTCTCATGCTCCTCACTGTGTCAGTGCTATCACACCCTTATCAGCTCACTGGCACCAAACGTCTCGCATGCATAGTTGCATACACACATTGCTTGTGTCTTTCCAACGCACTGAACTTACTCAAAATCTCAGGACAGCTGACCTGGCTGGTGCTGCCTCTTCAAATTGTGTTTCTTCACATTTGGTTAATCATTGAAATTGTGCGTGTGTGTGTGCGTGTGTATGTGTGTGTGTGTGTGTGTGTGTGTGTGTGTGTGTGTGTGTGTGTGTGTGTGTGTGTGTGTGTGTGTGTGTGTGTGTGTGTGTGTGTGTGTGTGTGTGTGTGTGTGTGTGTGTGTGTGTGTGTGTGTGTGTGTGCTGTTGATGGGGCTGTTTTGTCTGTTTCTTCTTGTAAGACTCAGCTGCTCTGTTGCGCTTCACTTCCTACATCTTCAGTGCCAAAGAGTCCCAGTGCCAAACTGTTTGTGTGTGAGTGTGCACATATCAGAGTGAGACAGGCAGAGTGAGACAATGTGTGTGTGTGTGAAGTTTCCACTGTGTCATCATTATGCAGTTCATCAGATACCTGGGGACACACTGCATGCTCGCACTTAATCGTGCATGGAAACACACACACACACACACACACACACACACACACACACACACACACACACACACACACACACACACACACACACACACACACACACACACACAGTCAAGATGCAAGATGAAGGTTTGTTATTAACTGTACCGTAACTCTTGTAATAAAGACCTCCTGTGGTTTTATCAGGGCTTTTCAAGGGCTGCATAGATGTTGAGGTTTTTAAGAAAAGGATAAAAACTCACTCAGGCTTTTAACCATCTATCTATCTATCTATCTATCTATCTATCTATCTATCTATCTATCTATCTATCTATCTATCTATCTATCTATCTATCTATCTATCTATCTATCTATCTATCTATCTATCTATCTATCTATCTATCTATCTATCTATCTATATATCTATATATCTATATATATATATATCTTCCTAGAGATCCTTTTAACACATTTGAGTACATGTTTCTAACAATTATAATGTGTTATTTACCAAAGATTGGTGTACATGTGCTTCTGTGGATGCAATGAATCTCTGTTTGATAACTGTAACAGGGCTTAGTTTAAGTGTATGCAATCAAACTTGATGTTATTTAGTTTTAAGGTTACAGGAAGAAGTGCAGAAGTTACTGGTGTGATAAAGGGTTAAGATGTGATGCAGGATCTCGTACTGGCTGCTGGTGGGGTAATTACAATGCTTGAGCAGTTGGACACTTTTTAAAAGTAAGAATGACTAAGAAGATACTATATTAAATGTTTCAGTGTGTCAGCTTTTTCATTGGATCAAGACTGAAAGAGTCGCGAGGGCATACAGAACTGAGAGTGGGGATTATTCATTATTAAAGCCTGGAATAGAATCACAAGAGACGCAGTCATTTCATTTACTGAATGAAAAATCTTAAACATGATTTGACTTTTGTGTCTCTTCAATTTTCAGTTCTGAATCAGCCTGACGATTGGAAAAAAAAATGACGGCACCAGTGATGTTCTGAGAGATATGTTCTTTTTCATGAAATCTTGTGTAATTACAGTTATAGTGGATTCTAATAAGTGGGATGGGACAGGATAGTAAAGTGATGCAAAAGGCCTTGTGACTCAAAATGGCTTCATCACAAGGGCGAGCACTGCTGAAACATCCTGTTTGGTCTCATACCAGTTAGCAGCATTTGTCAACTGGAAAAGGGCCTGTCTGCAACTAGAAAATGATGCATGAGTTTTTAAAGAGAGACGGTGTACCACAATCCCATAGAGGAGACTGGAGCATCTGTGGCTGGACAGCAGGAGCATCCGTCAGCAAAACTGTTCAGCTGTCAAGGTGAGCAGTCAGGAAAATCCCATCATTCTTTGGGGGGGGGGGGGGGTTCTGTTATTTTGTCTACCCCCCGTTGGTCTCTCTTCAGACTGACATGTCAGTAAAACTTTGCTTAACTGGCCTTTGGTGTGGGATGAAACCTTGACAGTGATCTGCTTGGTGCGCAGCAGGTCTGCACCACCAAGAATCAAGTCATCAACTCAGATTTTTCACTCGTACTCTCACCTGATTGGCCGGCTAATTGATTGGCTGTCACCATGACTGATGGCGTTGGCGTTCATATCCAACACTTCCAAGGCAACGCACTGGTGCGACGCCCAGAAGTCCCCCAATCAGCATTTCTCAGTGAGCAGAGTGAGCGGTGGAGTGGGTAGTTCATCTATCATTGTGATGGTAACCGGCGCAGGTCCCGCGAGTCTCACAGTTGACCCTGTTCAAACCGTCTATTAGTGGAACTGTACTCCTGCCACACACAATTGATGTGTGCGCTCCTCTGACCTTCTCATGTAGGCTAATGGAACTCCATAATAACCTGCCTGGTTACTTTATAGGCGCTACACTGTGGTAGTAATGACCTGAACTGTATTCTCATTCTTCTCTTATTCCTTTATTATTGCAGCACCCCTGCTTTATGCATGTCGGTTAGTGTTTTTACTCTATACTCATTTTCAAGAGCTGGGCTTTTGTTTGACTTTTCAAAGCGTTAAGAATACATTGTAACCTGTGAGTCAACTTGCACAATGCGTTAATAGTGCACTCATTTTCTTTTCTTTGGTCATGATTTGTAATGTTATTTTGGTGACAATTATTATTACAAGCTTTGCAGTGACACTTGTGCTCTTGCACATATTTAACAAAATTAAGTTTTGATTAATAGTGTAAGTGCTTCTTTATAAACAACACATACTTTTTCTTCTGATTCTTTTTGTGCATAGTCTGTTTTTATTCAATTTTTGTCGAATAATTATTTTCCATTTTTTTAATTGCAAAAGACATTTTAAGATAGAGGGGAAAATACAAATAATATATTTGGTTAACATTTTATTAGTCTATTATAATTTTTTTACATCAAAGGGCCAGAAGTGCTAGCGGTGTGGGCTGGAAGTGGCTGATGAGCCAGAAGTTTAAAACCCCTGATATAAACAATGCAGCAAAAATTCATCTTCAATCCAGGTGGTGCTGCCTGATGCTAAACACCAAACTAAAGTGTGTTGCATTCAAGGGGATATTGAGAAAGAAAAACAACAGAGTAAAACATATGATTCAAACGGTTGCTAGATTGTCACACACTGACCAAACATGAAGTCCATCCGTCACACACCAAAACGTTATACTGCTACAGTCATATTTTCAAAGCCCCATTCCAGCAGCTTTTTCTATATTCTATTGACTGACATGACATTGTTTCATAAATGGAAATTTGGCTAACTTTGGTTATTTCCGTTCCTGAAAAGGAGCTTCTCTGGGTTTCTTTCAGTGCTTTACAATTATTCACAGCCCAATCATAATAGCAGTCGGAGTCTTTCAGAGCTGGAGGGAGGCAGACAAAATATTGCAGCCTCAAGTACATTCAGTTTATCTATCTCATGCTGCTCATATTACTTAAATGTTCAGTTTTACAGATGACGATGCAGTATTTTGTTTTTGTGTTGGCCAACATATGACACTGGAGAAGCCCATCCACTGCTAATCCATTTATAAATCTATCCATCCATCTTCTACACCAACTACCAGGTTATGGTTGTGGGGGGCTGGAGCTGATCCCAGCCCCTTCATGGCAGTGAAGAATCCCCTTCAGATTTCCAGTCTGTCATTCTTTATCTTGGTTCTCGTCAAACACTTTCTTACAGGAACTTTGAATGGTGAAGTGAAGACCATAGCTCAGTTTGAAAGAATGGGAGAGAACCATTTTGATGCATCAGGGAATCAGGCTTTTTAACACAGTCTAAGTAAAGGGGCATTCTTATTGCCAGTGGGGAGGGGCGGTCTCTCCACAGAACATTTCCATTGGCCATCCACGCATTTACAATCAGAAACCTTATCAGAAACATTTATCTTGAATGAGGCTATAGATGATGATTGTGATGCTGTTGTGAATAAATACCTTTTATTCCATGTTATCTCTTTCACTTTTAACCTTCTGACTGACAGTTCTCCTTGTCAAACACATCCTATTGAACATAAGTCTTATCAGGAGTGTTTTTTATCAATATTGTTGAACTATGTCCCATGATAGTATGTTGATAGACATTGCTCAGACATACCATTATAGCAACACAAGAGACATGGTAACTTTCAAGCTTCAAGTTTCAGGGTAACTTATGGTGCGAGGGCAGAAATTGAAGAATTCTGTTGGTTAGATGACAGGAATAGAACAGCTCTAGGACTATAGTGAGGTGTTCACACTCTGCAGGGTTCGGATCCAAAGAAGGAAGAGCAGTGAACCCAGCAGGATCATGGATGCATGGGATTTAAATCTAGTAGTTGTAATGTTGAGGCTGAGCTCGGCATCTCTCAGCTCTGATAGGTGGAGGTACACATGTTAGAGACATGTGAGATCCTGCGTGATCCAGTTCAATAGCTGAGACATAAATTCTACCTTCAACAAAGTCATAATCAGAAGATCTGAAGCAAAACTGAACAAAAATACAAAAGGGAAAATCACCACAAAACACGAGAGCCCTCCTTCCTGATAAGCTAAATGAATGAAAGAAGTGAATTTCCCACTCCTGATACCACCTCCATAAATTGTTTGATGAAGCAACGTAAATCTCTCTATGTACTTGCTAAATATATACATGAAACAGTCTGATTGTAACTCTTGATAGAATTACTTTAATAACCTAAAACACATTAACTCAGATAAAGAGACAACATTTCTTACATTATGTTGCTAATTAATCTTCTGTGTAAACGTGGCAGTGGTAAAGACTGCAAACAATCATTACCACATTACTGATTCTGGATCCGTTTGGTTTATAACAAACACCTGAAAGGCATGTCTCTTTCCATGCCAAAATGCTTTTTGAAGTAATAAATGCATTCACTCATTGAGCAGCACAATATATATCTCAAGGTTGCAGGGAGCAATCCTGAGTAGGAAAAATGGTCAATTGTCACCATTTAATCTCACACGTATGTTTTTGGACTGCAGGAAGACATCGGAGTACCTAAACTAATCGTACTTTATTAATCCCCTTTTTTCTGCTTTTACTAATCCTATTTTGTAAAGGTTCAGCCACACAATGGCGCTCTAGGGAGTTGCTGGGCGTCAAGAGAGACAGTGGTGACACATCAGCTGTGGGTATCGAGCAAATTATTAATATTATCATTATTATTAATAATGATGATGATGATGATGATCGTGACTGCACAAACCTTGTGTTATTTATTAATCAAGTATCCACTGCTGAAATCAGAAATCGAAAACACATTTATTGCTGGATATAGTTTACACAAAGTTAATTAAGAATTAAAATGTTAAAGAAACAAGCGTGAAAGAACCATGTAATAATTTTTGGGGGGGCAGGTTGCAATATATAATATCATATGTACAGTGTACATTAATGGAATGTATAAGGGGGTGCATACATCCTTTTAAATCATATTTAAGTGCAGTAGAAATACTTTAAGTCTTGATTGTGTGTCCTTCCAGGGACAGGTCCTTTTTCTTGCTTCCCTCCGTGTTTGCAGTGAGCCCTCACATGGTGGCTGGTGAACGGCGGCGTGATATCGCAGTGCGGTCTGTTCGGGGCTTTACGGTAGGAGGCGGGTCCTGGAGAAGCGTGGCTGGCCGGCGGGGCGTGTTTTGCCTTTGTGTTTGCCGTCCTGTCTCCTGTCTCCTGTCCGGGGCTGCTGGAGGCTGCTGTCACTGTCAGCTCCCGCACGGCGCGCGCCGCGGCGTCACAGGGGCATCGGACGACCACCCGCATCAGCACCGCAGCTTGCACGCGGACACGCAGCATTCCCAAGGGATCACGCGTCTCCTTCTCCTTGGATTTTACTGTGTCGCCTCCCGCAGCTGCACGGAGCCGGCGGAGCCGCAGCAGGAAGGTCAGGAGCGGAGCACGGAGACGCACGGAGACGCACGGACCCCCGAACAGCGCACCGGGACCCCGCCCGGACGCACCGCTGCTGGGGTCCCCCGATCCACACCAAGGTAACCAACCCGCAGCTCAGAGTTTGGGGGTGACCCCGTGTTTCTTTACCTCCATCACACTGCAGAGGTGCGACTTTCATACACAGTTAAAACGGTCTCTTCACCAAATAACCAGGAACATTTTTATAAAAGTGAGAGTTTTATTTATCTTTAATTCTGCAACTAAAAGTTACCGTCATATTGTTGAAAGTTTGTTCTTATTGTTTAAAGTCAAATGACATGCTCTTTAAAAGGTTAAAACACATTAAGATACTTTATTATTTCAAAATGTACTGTCATCTATTCAGTTAAAATGGATAATTAGAAATTTATAATTTCGAAATATTTAAAACTTATGTCTTATTAAATGGTTCCTTGTACACGTTCCCCATTTCTTTTTAATAATCGGCGATCATTATAAAACCCGCTGTATTCCATCAAACAAACAATAACATGCATGTATATGAAAGTTCGAATTGAAATGGCAGAGAACAGAGTTGTCCCACCTTACAGTTTCTAATCTGTGTAATCTAGACAATTTTTAGTCAGAAACTGATTGAAAATGACAGCTCTTGCACTGATGATTGATGAATGTTGGGGCTACATATAGATCACCCCCCCAAAAAATTTTTTAAATAAAAAACAACAACAAACAAACAAAAAAACAAACAAAAACAAAAAAAACCCTCCAATGTTCTTTCACCTGATTTACATTTAATTTGAGACATGACTGTGAGTCTTTACACAGTCACATTAGGTAGCAGCATCCCAGCTCCTAAACTGTCTTGAAGGGAAATTATGCAGCAGCAGCATCACAGCCCCCCCCCCCCCCCCTTCAGTGAAATTCATTAAAATCAGCCAGAGTTCTTCTGTGCGTTGGTTTGGTTTGACTGCTGTCATCCGTAATAGTGAACGCATCGTGTGTGTGTGTGTGTGTGTGTGTGTGTGTGTGTGTGTGTGTGTGTGTGTGTGTGTGTGTGTGTGTGTGTGTGTGTGTGTGTGTGTGTGTGTGTGTGTGTGTGTGTGTGTGTATTGTGTCACTTTGCAGAGCTGTACTGTGGTGTAATGCTTCACCCCACTTAAAAGTATCATCGAGTAATGTTTCCTCACGGGACTTCTCCTCTGCTGATAATGGAGCCCCCCTGTTTAAGAGCTGTTAATGAACCTCTGCTCTCTGTTATCTCTGCAGCCATAAAGTGATCCTGGTAATAAGTAAGTTTGATGATGCCGGGGAGGAGAGCGTGGGGGAATTGGGGGGGGGGGGGGGGATAGAGGTGGGGTCCTTAACACAGTTACCACAAGAACATTGTTACTAAAAGCAAATGAGGGCAGAGACGAGCAGCCTGGTAATGTCTGTGGTGAATATATTAGCACAATGAAAATCTGTCATTAGGAGTTGGTTCGAGCGTGTCTTCTCTGTGGTCCTTAGGGATCTATACCTACACACACACACACACACACACACACACACACATCAATTCTCTGCAAAAAAGTATAATCAATTCACTTCGTGTGCTTGTTTGTTTATTTATTTATTTTTTATCCATACGGATAGCAAGTCTGCATAATGTGAACGTGTAAAAATGTTACGTACCGTAACAGAAACACCAATTACCTCGATGTGTACTCCCTCTCTCCAACCTTCACTGCACTGACTGTAACCTTAACCTAATGTCATCCCACCGTGGAATTAATTCATCATTATGTTGGTGCTGTGTTTAAAGCACCTGAGGAACAATGTTCTAGTTTTGACCCCACTCGTCATTTGTGTTCGTCTTAATCGTGAGCTTGCACATTTTCTTCATATATATCTCTCAAAGTTAAATTGACCATGACTCTGTCACAGGCATCACTGCTGGTTGTGCTATGACGGCTTAGAGACCTATTCGAGGGCTCAGGCTCCACTCTGTGCCCATTGGGGTCGTCTTGAGCTCCATTTGACATCAAGGATGTCCAGAGGTTTATCTAGACGGGGCTGTATGTGAAAGTGCTCTTGAGCAAGAAGCTGAACCTCAAAGTGTTCCCAATGGATGGATTGAGCACTTTGCATGGCAGCCGCTTCCATTGGTAGGGGAGTGAATGGATGAGTGTGATTAACAGTGTAAAACACATTGAGATCTGTTAATGCAGTGTAAAAGTGCTATATAAGTAAAACCCATCAAGAATTTTAATTATCCACAAATAACGTAGAATTATATTTTATTATAAAGTATGAAAAATTCAAGATTTAAATGTCTTTTTGCAAAACATGAATCTAACCATTGAAATATCATTTCCTAGGAACATTCTTGGGGAAAATCCAAATTTATGTGGTCTTTGGCATCAATTGCACAAATTCCCCTTCACCCTACAGCGTTGGTGCGATTGCTGCACGCTAACTTACTACTGACAGTCATTGCATCATCACATAGCCCGAGGCCCAGTCAAAAAAAAGTGTTATTTGTAATTGTTACTCTTTTCAAGGTCATCATGCAGGCCATGTTGAACCCTCTGCCAGGCCAGTTTCAGGCCTCCGGACTCTGTTCACACCCCTGATCTATGGAGCAGCTTTAAATGACTTCTTGCTCACAACACTAATCTCTGTCACTTTGTTCACATTGTGTTCTGCTGGAATGATCAACCTCCACTGATTATACCACATAATTCAAAGTCTCAAGATACTGTTTGGAAGGGATTACTGCCTCCTCTCCTCGTGTGGGACAAAACAAACCTTCCAGGCGATTTGCTGCCAGTCTTCTCTGCAGACCCTCTCTATCTCTGTCTGGAAGCGTCTCCTCAGACACGTCAGATAGGGTTTATGTCACAGCTCCGGCTGGGCCCATCTAGAAAACTGTCTCTCAGCCACTCCTGTGTTTGGTTCACACTGCAGTTAAGGTCACAGCCCTCTTGAAAGGTTCCTTCAGTCCAGTTGGAGGTGCTGAGGGCTCTGCATAGGATTTAATTGAAGATATATCTTCATATCTCACTGATACGACTCCTTGTCTGAAAAGCACAGCCGGTGTGGTCGTGGGTTGGCGGTTTCCTACTTACAGATCAGTCGATCTGCTTCCAGATCAGCTTCAGATCTGTGGCTCATCTCTGAACTCGACCATCAGTTTGTAACCAGGGTTTGTACTTGGCTCCGGCCTGTGTGACAGTGACTTCTGTTTGCCCACAGCTTGGGCCAGATTTCTTAATGTTTCTGTGTATATGAACTGATGCAAACACAATATTGTGTGCTTACACAGGGAAGCTGGTGATTGCATTGGGGTTTGCTTCTAAGCAAAATAACAAACACTATGAATTTATCTCATTTGCCTTCATGAGTTTGGAGCATTGGCTGTGTTTCAGATCTTGCGAAACAGCGGAAAGAAATGTATGCTAATAGATTAACATATGCCTTGTTTCTGATTGCGGCTGTTTCGAGTCATTGCTGGTATTGTTTGTGAAAAGGAATTCCCCAGCTTTCTTCCCACATTATTTTTTTCTTTTTAGACTTTATTATAAGCCGTTACCTGTATTGTAAAACTTCATAGGTCTTGCAAGCCTTTCTGAATCGTTTCTTTTTCTTTTCTTTCTTGTGTAAACAAGGCGAATGCATGAAAAACCCTCCTTCTATTTAATGTTAATGCTTATGTCCCTTGTGATGTTTATTCTCGGTTGATCGTCTACAAAATGCACACAAACTCTCAGTCAGTCGCGCCCACTGAGTCCAATCAGTGTGTCGTGGCTGATCAAAGATGATGGAGGAAATTGAGAGCTCACTTTGAAGTGTCATAGCAGAGAGTTAGAATTTAAGTACTTATAGGATCAGTTGAGTAGAATTTATATCAAAGAAAAGTCAGTTTATCTTTTTTTTTTTTTTTTTTACTGTATTTAGTCTGACTTCTCTTTGCATGAATTCTGGATCACTGTGGAGGGAATCAACTCATGGATCAGCTGAGATGAAGCTCAGGTTTCTTTCATAGCAGCCCCCAGTTCTTCTGGTGGGTGCAATGAGTCTCATCTGCTTCTACAGATTATAATTTTTTTTCTTTCTAGGTTTCACATCTGGCAAGTTAACACAACAGAGCAATGCCCAGTACTATTACACTTAGTGTTGAAGTTCTGAGTAGTTTTGGCGCTGTGGACAAGTGGAAGACCATCCTGGAGACAGGATGTCAGTCAAATTGAAGCAGGAAGTAAAAGTGGACTTAAAATCTGGTGTTGTAGTGGCAGCAGAGGACATGACAGCCCAGATCCTCACTCTGGACCTGATTGGAAAGCTCCCCACTCTTTCTTTATGCTTTGCTCATTTTTGGTCCAGTTCTCCTGTTGAGTCCAGGTGAGAATCTTCTGAAGCTAGTTCACTGATTTAATATTGTAAATATGAGATTTTGTCTCCACTTATTGGGCTTATGTGTTTGTGCTGCTGCCTCTTGATTCTCTGACTTATTTACACTCTTTGTAAATGTCTTACTTTACTTCTTGAATGGATTTTGTTTGACAATCTTCTCCTGGATGATCCTCCCTGAGTTTAGTCCGTCAACTTCCCATTAATCTTCTTTGAAAGCAGCTTTGACCAATCAGATCCGGTCTCTTCTCTGCACTGCGGAGGCTTAATGTGATATTCACAATATGATGGACTGTAACGTTCTGATATTATTGTTACTATTTTCATATTCAGGAATTCAATCATTCAGTAATATGCATGGTTACATTATAGTGTGTGTGTGTGTGTGTGTGTGTGTGTGTGTGTGTGTGTGTGTGTGTGTGTGTGTGTGTGTGTGTGTGTGTGTGTGTGTGTGTGTGTGTGTGTGTGTGTGTGTGTGTGTACAGGCCTGCATATGCTCACACATGTTCACATTTCAGCGTGTCTGTGCTTATCACGCATGTTCATGCATGATGTGTGTGTGCTGCAGTCTCTGGTTGAAGGAGGACGGACAGAATGGAGAGATGGGACGCAGAGGGAGAGAGTAAAAGAAAGAGGGGGTGGGGGATGGAGGGCAAAAGAAGAAGTGATAGTGAGGAGAAAGAGGTTGAAATAAGAATGAGGGGGGAGGAGGTAGAGAACACGAAGGGAGGGAGGGAGGCTTCTCTCCGGTGTTTTTCCTGCTCTAATTTGCTTTGACAGCAGCTTCATTGGCTCGGGCTCTGAAGGAGTCTTCTCGCTCTGTGGAGAGAGAGAAAGAGAGAGAGTCTTAGTATTCTTACTGTCTCTTCAGCATGCTTTAATTGGTGATGCTACAGCGACCACAATCAGGCTGATGTAGTACTGTGGCTTCGCTGCAGACTTCGCTGTAGTCTCCTTCTTGTTAATTATACAATACCCCAACTGTTTATCATCAACCAACCTGAAGAATGCATGTTTTTCTGTTAGAATAAACAGGACCACTGGGGTTCATTACGAGCCGTTCATATTATTTATTAATTTATGCATTATAAGTATCCGAGCCGCAGCGATGTACATTTTAAAGTACACCACAACAGAAATATGGATGAAGATCAGCTCTAATCCAGCAATTCATTTGAATAATACCAAGACTCTGACAATGAAGGGAATATGAATGAATTACCTCAAAAATTCTGCCTTTTTTTTTTTCTTTATTATAATATGGGCTTATTACCTCCTGATTCCTGCAGACAATAGTTTGACCTTCACGTCTCACACTCAACAACACCACTAATTCCCTAAAATACTGATTTATTTTCCTGTGTTGGAAGGGATCAGTGAGGTGCGATTTGCAGGGGAGGAAAGAAGGGATAAGTATACCTTCTTCCTTGCTGCGGGGAGGATAAAAGATATCTGCCCACATTGTGAGTGACGGTCTAAATCAAGCAGAGCTGCTTGCTCTCAATCATTAAGAGTGAAAGGAGAGCGATTAACTCTAAACTCATTCTGCACCCAGTCTACCTCACAACAGTGACAAAAGTCTAGATCGCTGGTCTTTTTTGAAGTAAAATATATTGTTTTCAGCAGCTGATTTGTAAGTAGCAAATGACATCTGTTGATGAGTTATAGTTGGACTTGTCATATAATAGGATTTCAAAATCAGTGGACCTGTAACACTCATTATAGTGTGACATCTCATTTTATCTGCATTCGATCATTTCATTTATTCCATTATTTGTTAAATAACTATCGCCTCCATTTTCTTATTTAGTTATTTTCTTTTGCTTTTACTGCCCTGACTCCCTGCCCCACCCCACCTCCTCCCCCTCCCCGCTTTCATTGCTAGATTCACTATAACCACAATCAAATTGCGTCTGTGTTTTTTTTTTTTTGTTTTTTTAATTTAAACACACATCCAGACATCAGCTCATCACCCCAGGCCTCTTCTGCCTTCACTGGCCCCCAGTTTCTTTTAGGATTGATTTTAAGATTTTATTCTTTGTATTTAAAGCACTCGACGTCCTTGCCACTCATTATTTAGCAGAAATCTTGACTGTCTGACGCACTGAAAGGATGCTAAGGTCAAATCAGCTTCTATTGGAAGTCCCTAGAGTCAAGAAGAAACACTGGGGAGATCGGGTTTTCTCAGTTGCTTCTCCCCGACTCTGGAATAAACTGCCCCATGAAATACACACCATAACCGACTTTGGCCTCTTAAAATCCAGGCTCGAAACTTACTTATTCAGACTGACCTTTTAATACACAGTAATATGGTGACATTTCAGCTTATTGTATGTTATTTTATCTTATTTATCTGTCTGTTTGTACTGCGAAGCACTTTGGTCACCTCGACTGTTGTAAAGAGCTGCATAAATAAAATAAATGTTGATTAATTATAAAGTACGTAGTCGACTTGAAAAGTATTCTTGTCGCTCTCTCCTTGGCTCTAATCTTCTTTATTCATACGCGATAACTCCTGACTCAATTTAGCATATTTTGGAGTCATTAGCCTGAAGTTTAGTTTTCACATCAGTGAATATTTAATATACTTAACAGACAAAAACATAAAATATCATTAAAATACCATACCTGTGTATTGTATTAGTTGAAAATGATTGCAGTTGTGTGTACGCATTTCTCAGATTCAGATCAAACTACCGGTACATGTTTTTTTTTTTTACCTTTTATGTGGAAAGTTTAATTTAATTTCTGTTGTTTATAAACAATGTAAATGCTATACAGAACTTGTCTTAAACAGCCTGCTGAGAATCGTTTGCCTCTTTTGTTGTCCAGAAATCATTAAAGCACACTTTATTCTTTCATTTCCACAAACACCCACTGGAGTGTTTGTGACTAAATATTACATCTGCTTCCTCAAATGTTCCCTGCAAAACACATTTTCAAGCAAATAAAGGGCTTCCAATCTGATACATTCTTATTTTCTTTTAGTCCTTACTGTTTTATATACCAGCATTGGGATATAGTGTGATAAATGTAACAAAGCTCTTTGAACTACAATTCTTCCTTCACGTTTTAATGTCGTTTAATGTCTTTTCTCCATATAAAGGCACATCTTAAAAAAAATTAAATGTCATTAAATACTTTTTAAACTAATCTTTAACATTTCAATGTGAAAAGGTTGGAGCACTTCTTGAATTTTGATTATCCGGGAAAAACATGTCAACGTATGAAATAGTCCAATTTTTTTACTTTGTTCTGTATTCTCATGATTTGCCAGCAAATATTGCCAAGAACAATAACAAAAGAGGCTTGAAACTAAACTATATGGAAGTTTTACTGTTATGGAGAGTCTTACAGATAGAGAATATATAAAACTAAATATTGATAGGTGAAGAGGGATAACTCAATTCTAACATGAAAACACTTCGAGAGGAAGCAGACTGAGAGGTGACAGCATCTTCCTTGACAGGTCAGGGTTAATGCAAGAGACTTGCAATATTTATTTCAAATCCCCTTGAATTGAAGTGAAAAGTTCACCTTGTAGGAAAATGCTGCGTAGTGAGAGATTGAGGAAGGCCGTTTTTTGTTTTGTTTGGTAAATCCCAGAATAACCTCTGTACGGGAGTGTGTGTGTGTGTGTGTGTGTGTGTGTGTGTGTGTGTGTGTGTGTGTGTGTGTGTGTGTGTGTGTGTGTGTGTGTGTGTGTGTGTGTGTGTGTGTGTGTGTGTGTGTGTGTCAGTCAGACAGGATCTTTCCGAACCATTGGCAGCTTGTGGTTTAATTAATGTGAACTAATTTATAATAAGAACAGTGCAGTGTACAGTCACCTACCTGCCTCTTTTCCGCACTGTTATTTCTGCTTATTACGACGTGCAGCCTGTTTTTACACGCCAACAATGTGACAATTAGGCTTTAGACCCGGCTCTGCTTTATGATGTTTCCTAGACACACACACACACACTTGAGGTTGGCTTCAGTCCAGAGCTGTATGTGTGCGATAACCGGGATGTGTTATCTGTGGGCTCCTCTGTGGGCTTGGTGGGTTAGTGAGACAAGCATATACTCATGACTGGCTGAGTGCTCATTTGCACACGCGGCCTTTGGCAGCGGAGGAGCAACAGCCCTCCGGAGCAGATGGATGATGGGATAGGAGGTCAGAAGTAAATGATGAGCGGAGCTGGATGAGGGTGAAGCAGTGGATGAGGGATTGAGCAGACACTATGACGAATAGCTGTAGGACAGAGGGAAGTATGTCTTCATGTCGCACCCTGTGGGTGTCGTATGTCAGCTGTCACAGCAGTATGTGCTCAGAGCCCTGACCGTCCTCCTGCTATCCCTCTCCCTGATGCACTGTCCACACCGGAGAAATTGAGGCGAACACTTGATTCATGCCCCGGGAGAAACGTCGTTCTGACAGCACTTTATTTTTTTAGAAAGGGATCCTAAAATGTAGTCTTGAAATGAAACCTTGATTTCAGATGACGTATAGCTCAGAAAGAACAAAGAGCTGGATGATCAAAGGCTGCAGAAACACTGAGGTGTCACAATTAGTTTGATGAAAATAAATTGAAATATGCAACTCGTCCCATCCATTTATCTACTATATCCTCCTTATACAAGGAGCTCCAGTCCATCACACGCCCACACACACACACACACACACACACACACACACACACACACACACACACACACACACACACACACACACACACACACACACACACACACACACACACACGCCAATGGATAATTTGTGCAAGGTTGTATTTTGAACAGTGGCAGAAAACCTACATGTGGGCATGTAACCATGCAAACTCCACACAGAAAAGCTCAAAGCTCAGACCTGAACCACGGACATTCTCACGGTAAGGCAGCAGTACTGAATACTACTCCACTGTGCAGGTTGGTCCCATTATCTCTTGACTGTGGTCTTTTCCTCCTGATCTGAGAGAAGCCTAACTATAATTCACTGGTTATTTTTCCTACATCCTGCATGTAATGTTGAATGACAAGTAAATCAATCTGGAGTCTTGAGATTCAAAATTTTCAGTTCAAGAAAATGTTATTTTGAGTTCAGTCGTCAACTGTTCTACTGTTTGTGTGTCTCTGCTTTTAGTCTGAACCTAATCAGATCTCTTGATGTTTTTTTTTTTTTTTTTAGATTTTGTGTACATCTGAAATAAATCCAAATTGCCCAACCAAAATGATTTTGCCTTGAATGTGCCAAGCAAAAAAGCAACTGGCTTCATATGTGTATTTTATCTTTTTCAGTCATTAGACCTTGCGGGGGTAACTCAATTTGCACTCAGTATATTAGAAATTGATCCTAAAAACCACTTGTTTTCAACGACCATTTTTACTTTATTCCAAAATTATTATTCACAGAAAAGATGTGAAACTGCTCTTGTTTTTTTTGTTTTTTTCCCCTCCCTCGGGTAGAATTTTAAACTACCTGCCAGCTGGCGTAAATGGAGAATTAATAATCCTCAAGATCTGCACCAGGGAGGTGCAGCAGGTACTTTCGCTGGCCGTCCACCTCATACCACCCTTCTCTTGTTTATAGTGTTCTTCATCGCTCTTCAACGCTTTCTTGTCCCCATCCTGGGTTTTGTTCAGGCGCCTCTATAATTTGCTTTAAATGTTGTGTTCAGTCATCCTGACTGCTTGTTTTCTTTCTATTTTCCACCTCCAGTAAAACAACCTGAGTCACTGCATTGAATGACTGAATGAGCTGGTTGATTTGAGTGAATGGGTGATAATCAGTATGGGCAGGTTCAAGTGCGCCAGCAGGAGCAACAGCATGTGTGCAGCATGTGTTTTATTTATAACTGTTGTAAGAACCTAAATCTGTTTACACACTCACATAAAAGGACACTCATCATCCTTATGGTGGCAAAAATGTATGCTCCTGTCAGGAAAATCATGACATTTTGAAGTGAAGACATGTTTTAAGGTCAGACTAAGGCGATAGTTAAGGATTGTGATTGTGGAAGGAGGAGTTGCATTAGAGTAAGACTGCATGAGTGGAATTACTGTAACTCAATGAAATATTTCTGGAAAGTATGAATATAAAAGATAGCTATTTGTGTTTACTGCTGTAAGACATATTCTGAGTGTCTTGTGCCTGGATGGAATCTTAGTGAGCAAAGGATTGTGGGTGTTGGTTCTCCGTGACTTGCTTCTGACAGTGAGAAGGAGAGAGAAATCAAGACAGACAGAGAGGGAGAAAGAGAAAGAGAGTCTGTAATTAGTGCTGAAGGCCAAACAACTTGCCACATACCACATCTGTAAATGACAGAGTGCTGCGTGGACTCTCTCTGAGTCTGTGTCTCTTGGCCTTCGGGTCCAATCGGGTCAGGCCCATTGTCTCCAAACCACCTCAGAAGAGAGGCGTTTCTTCTACTTTTTCTGTTGTTGTTGTTTCCGTACTCCTTTTTTCATTCCTTCTTCAGCAAAACATTGTCCTACAGTCTTTAAATCTGCTCCTCCTGCCTCTTGTGACCATTATGTCAAGTCCTTGGGATCAGTAAGTGTGTACATGTTCAGGTTGGTACTTATTGGGTAGTTAAACTCCTCCAACTCACCTCAAAGACTCAACGTCTTCTGTGTTTAGCCCCACATATCCACTTGATGTATCATAGGTAGGTGTGGACCTATAAAGTGTTTGGACTTGTTAAAAAACAGATTTTCAGAGACGATAGCAGCCAGTATCCATCCATCCATCCATCCATCCATCCATCCATCCATCCATCCATCCATCCATCCATCCAAGTTGAGCTCCATTTTTATTCTTCTGTTTGTGTAATTTTTTTGAGAAAACTGGAATACATGGTGAGAACACATACACGGACAAGAAAAAAAAATGCAAACAACTGGATATTCTCACTGTGAAGCCAGAGTGCTAAACGCTGCTCCGCTGTGTCCATCCCAAATACAGTAAAGTAATAGATCAACACTATTGGTTGATCTATGGTTAACACTATTGTGGGATGTTGAGGAGGCCCTGGTTCAATTCCAGACTTGGTGTTGCTGTGTAGAGTTTCATGTTCATGTTCTCCCTGGGTTTTGACCTGAAGACCTGGTTTCTTAACACGGTCCAAAGACATCAGTGTTAGGTTTATTTGTGTCTGTAAAATGCTCAATGTGTCTCAGCCTGTATCTGTTTTCCCTGTGACGAACCGGTGATCAGGTCAGCGTGTAAATTGCCTACATTTTTTGTAGTATTCCATGATATTATGCATTCTTCTGTGGATTTTCCCTTTTTCCCACAATCATTTAAAGCATTCCAAACAGAGAATAGAGACATGACTGATGAGGCTTACTCATATCTCTGTTAAACTTAGAGGTAATAGAGTGTTAAGTGTTTCTTAAGTTCAGTACCAGCATGATAAGGCCTTCATCTTATGCACATGTCAACTTCTCCCAGAAAAAAAGTCAGGAGTGGATTAGTTTGTCCTCTGCTCTGAGGCTCTCAGCTCAAACATGAAAATCAGCCTGGATCACCAAAATAATTTGTTTGCGTTTAGGATAATTAAGACAGTCAGAACATTTTCAAAAGGTTGTGTTTTCAGTGACTCCGAGCACCATTGCAATTTAAACTGACCCCGAAACACAACAAAAATCGATTGTTTTCTCTTGAAAGCTTTAAAGTGTAAACAGAGCCTCCATTGGATCATTGATTTTTATGTTATTTCAGCCTGTTCGGTTCATCATAAATAATACATCTCTGTTGTCTCAGAGCAGGTGATATTGAATACATTATCGAGTCTCAATAAATTGAATATTTGCTGATGTTTTCATTCAATTAGCTCAGTGCATATTATAACGGCACAATTTTGTATGGTGCAACCAACTCAGACGTTTTTGTGTGTGTGGGAGTCCGTTTTTGTGTGTTAATGGAATTGATATATGTCTTTTAACTGAACTGTGAGGGGTGGCCCTCCATTAATCTTGAGTGGGTGGAATGTGTTATGGTCCAATGATTTGCTGTACAGTTTTACACTCCGGTCCCCTACTACTCAGTGTGATGGATATCAGGGTACTCGCCAGTTGTCTGCTGTGTCAAACTCTTTTCTGATTAGCTGGCAGACATTCAGTTTGTATCTGACAGTGTCCCGAGAAAACTATTGAGGTTAAGTCCTCAAGTCATAACCAATTGGTTACAGCTACAGTCTGTTTTTATCCGTTGGCTCCATACCAGCATAGTTGCTTTCATAGAGTTGAAATCAATAACACCTGTCAGGTGTCACAAAGCCGAAGACACGGTGTAAGGTGAAGTAATCAGTCACTTTAATGAGAGGAGGCAGGCACAGCAACTCAAGAAACCGTTGGAGATCCAGAAAAAAATTAATTCAAATTTTGTAATCAGTTCCTGGTGCATCACTGCCAAACAACATATCGTTACAGTAATATGTTTCTGTATTAAGTAATATTTCTAACATCCCTGGTGTCACACTCAGAACAAAGAATGACAAACAAAAGAAGAAATTAATTAACATTGTAGTTAATAACGTGAATGGTAACTGTAAAGAGAGGTTTGTTCAAGATGGATCAGTAGCCATGGTAACCAATGCAAATCAACCCGTGAGTTCAGTTCCTCAGTGGTAATAACAGGTAGATATAGTTGGGTTACAGTAACTAGCATGTGGTGGCTCAGCTGAATGAGCTGGTGGTCTTAACGTTGAGGTGTCCTTGAGGCTCGACTCAAAACTCCAAGCTGCTCTCGATGGTGTGCCAGCGAATTTGTGTGAACAAACGGGTGGATGTGACTGATAATGTGACGTGCGTTGAAATTGCTGAAGCAGTAAAAATATACTCTGTGAGTTAAGTAATGTACTTTCATGTAACATTTCCTACTTGTCAATACTTCCTACAAATGGATGCCATCTGCAGCCTAGATTATTAATGAGCATAATTTTCTGTATGCATGCTCTCTGTGACCCCAAAGAGAAGAAATTAATTATCATGTTCAGTAGAGTGCAGCATGACCTGCTGTCTATCTCCAGGCTTTGATTTCCTCTGTGGGTCATCGTAACATTAATGATAGAAGGGGATGTCACCAAAACCGTCCAGTGAATGAGTCAATTTATCTTTGACCGAACTCAAGTTCTCCAGGTTTTAAGCATGGACCTGTGACACTGTGCAAAGGGTTTGGACTCATAATAGAGTCAGACACAGAAAGATAGAAGAGTGATGTCCACTAAGGCACTGTTTCATATTCTCCAAAGTACCAAAAGAGTCTGAATTAGGCCGTGCTAATACTACCCATTTATATTATTCAACTACTCTGTTATTGTAACGGGGGCTTATGCTAAGCACAGCAGTTGGTGCTCTTGCCTCATTGTGAAAACCTCATGGAGTTTGCATGTTCTCCCTGTACCTGTGTGGGTTTCCTCCAGTTACTCCAGTTTCTTCCTGCAGTCCACAAACATGCATGTGAAGTTAATTGATGACCCCAAATTGCCGATAGGAGTGAATGTGAATGTGTGCGCTTGTCCTGTGATAGACTGGTGACCTGTCTGTGGTGTATCCTGCTCTTGCGCATAGTTAGCTGGGATTGGCTCCAGTGCCTTGCCCTGAACAGGGAAGAGCAGTATCGATGGATGGATGGAAAGTCTGCTGAATAAGTTCCAGTTTGAATACATGGGACCGCCTTTGTTCATATGTTATCGTGTCTGAGCCACCTGGGCTAGCCGAGCAGAGTGAAGGCGCTTGACACCTAAATGAAGCAATCAATCTAAGTTAAGACACTCTTAATCTGACTCTGTCGCCAGCCAAATGTACTTCTGGATCAGTTCCTTCAGAGTCTTGACAGCAATGGTGCGTGTGTGTGTGTGTGTGTGTGTGTGTGTGTGTGTGTGTGTGTGTGTGTGTGTGTGTGTGTGTGTGTGTGTGTGTGTGTGTGTGTGTGTGTGTGTGTGTGTGTGTGTGTGTGTGTGTGTGTGTGTGTGTGTGTGTGTGTGTGTGTGTGTGTGTGTGTGTGTAACAGTGTGAAGGCACACTGAAATATTGATGGGAGTTTTTGACCAGTCTCTGCCTTCAGCTGCTGCTGGCTGAAATAAGAAGCCATTGGATCTTATATAACAGGAGAAACTGCTGATCTCTGAGCTTTGCTGCTTTAAAAGTCACAGCCATCTGAATTATAAATTGGGTGGCAATCTGTATTTTCTATTAAATGAGCTTTATATTAAAGGTAAGCAGGAGCTGTTTGAAGTCTGTGGTATTGATCTGTGTGGAGTCTGTGAAGCTTTACATTCAATAGGACATGTCAGTTATCGTCCATTTACTCACACGTGTGTAGAACTATTCACTAAAGCAAAGTTGCATTTTACACCTTTTCTACAACGACATATCGTCAGAGTTGGAGCATTTTTGAAAAAACTCCACCTCGGGAGCCATTTTTAAAAAGTTGCTTTTTCAGCAGGTCTGAGCAACGATGTCATCGTTGTAAACGGACACTCAAAATGCAACTGAAGTTTTGCGTTTTCACTTGAAAACATTGTCGTTTAATCGGGGCTTTAGATTTATATAACTCTAAGCTGGGCTGAGCTCAGAAGTTTACACAAAACAAAATATGAGTGAATCTTGGAGGAACTAAGGAGTATTCAACGAGTGCTGCTCCGATCAATATGCTCCTTTCTTTCCTGGCTGACTATATCATTCTTACAAAGAACTGCCTCCCACTGGTGTGGAGATGTCACTGAAGGATGACGCAAGCAGTTCCGGGTTTGCAGAGGCGTGATGACGTGTCTCTGTTGAGGCTCTCAGTGGTGTAGAAAAGCTCTTCAAAGGTCCTCGATGGAACCAAATATATCCGGTTGTGGCAGCAGCAGCCCAGAACCAGCATCAGGTTTGCTCTTCTTGTAAAGACATATGAGACTTAAATGATGCTCTAATGCAGGTTTAATAAAGGTGTTGACTTGCTGTATGTGACTTTTTCTGGTACAGTGTGGGTGTAGCACTGCTCCTATCTGCATGCTGCCAGAAATGAGAGTGATCAGACAACTTTAAGTAATGTTGAACAAGTCTGTGGGTGTTATTCTTCATCCTGCAGCTGAAATTGGAAGTAAAAACTGTTTGGACCGTGCTCGAAGGGCCTGAGGGTCCCTGCAGTTCTGTGAAGGACTCTCAGTGAGTCTGGCTAAACAAAGCCTGGCAGGATGTTTCCCCTCTTTTCTTTTTGCTAATAAATTCTGCTCTTGATTGAAAGCCAGTGATGAGAGGCCAGTTTGAAGGGAAAGACAGGGACCTCTGTCTCACATTTGCCAAAAAAACTTCTCAGCAGCTTTGTGTGCAGCAGTGAGCCGAACCACTGACACAGAAGTGTGTACGCCAGCAAGTGAGATGATTAAAAAGGTTTCTGTTGGTGTAAAAGAAGCAAAGAACTAGTGGAAGATTTGAAGTTGAGGTAGCTCCACATCGTTTACTGCTATCAGCCCCTCAACAGCTCAGGTATTAAAAGAAACCTGATCCACGGTTCATCAGACGGTGTTCACTGTTCTGTCACTTCAAAATGGTACAGCTATGTTCACAGGAAGTCAGAGAGAGTTTAGCGCACAAAGAAACATTTGATAACAGCTCAGTCTCTCAATCCTCTGTCCTCGTCGTCATTTCATCCTCTATCCTCACCCTCACTCTCGATTCTGTCCTGATCTTCTGACCTCAAACTGCCCTGACCCTATTTTTATCCTTTGTCTTCATACTCATTTCATCCTATCATTTATTCTCAGTCTGTCTCCTCTTGTCCGCCTTTGTTCTGTCTCCTTTCCTCACCTTCATTTTATTCTTTGCCTTTATATTGTGTCCTCGTCTTTACTTCATCGCATTGTTTCAACTTTCTTCTCTCCATCCTCAGTCTTCATCCACTCCGTCCTCACTGTCATATAGATTTATCTCCTTTCCCTCTCTTCCCACAGATTCTAGGTCCCTACCCTCATTTCATCCTCAACCTATTTTCATCCTGTGTCCTCATCCTCTTTGCATTCCCTTTGCTTATCATCGTGTCTCCTCACCACCTTCTGTCGTCTTGGTCACTACATCTTCTGTGCTTGTGCTGTTCCTGCCCTCTCCTTTTCTTCACTATTCTTTGTCTTCATCCTCTTCAATCTGTGTACATCCATCCATCCATCCATCCAGCCATCCATCCATCCATCCATCCATCCATCCATCCATCCATCCATCCATCTATCTTCTATACTGTTTGTTCCATCTTAGCCCCTCCAGTTGGATCTGATTCCAGCCAGCTGTTGGCGAAGGCTCAGTCAGAGATCAGAGAGCCCCATTTTCTGTGATCGTCTTCTGTATTCACCCTGAAAACCAGCATGTGACCATTCAGTCCTCTGGAGTTTAAAAGTACGACTCAACGAAGATCACAGACAGTTAATTAATTGTCTTAACCTTGCTTCCACTCGTTCCCAGACCCCCTGGTTACGCCGCTGTTTTGGCGTAATCAGTTTGCACTGTGAAATACACGGCTGCTTATGTTCAACTCATATTCACAGATTCTCTGAAAAGTCCTTTTCGTTGAGCCAGAAATGGAAAGAAAGCGTTCATCCATCTATCTTCTTCTATGCTACTTCATCCAACACGGGGGTCACACGGAGCTGGAGCCGATCCCAGCTGATTGGACAGGTTGTCAGTCAAAGTACAGAGAGACAGACAATCGTATGCTCTTACGGTCACCTAAAGGGGCACATTTTGTTCCAATCATCTTCATTGGAGCAAACAGAAGTACCTGGAGAAAACCCACACATTCCGATGGAGAACATGCAAACTGTGAGATGAGAGTGCTTACCACTACACCACGGTGCGGCCCCGAACGCAACCATTTTAAAAGCGTTGAAACGTTAGTTTTGACTTTGGCTCATTTGAGTTGAAGATGTTGTCACCTTTTCTTTTATGTAGCCAAACAGTGTGTGTAAAATCACAGGGCACAAACATGTATTTCTTCCCGCCTCGTTCCTCAGTGTCTCCGTCCTTTGTGTTCCTGTGTGAGTGGGTGATGTGCACAGCTGCATTGTGTCTGTTTTCTGGTGCTTCTCCAGCTCGAGAGGAGCCGTGTGATTACTGTCAGCGCTGCCGTGTTACGGCCTGTCACACTCCGACAGAGATGAGTGGGGGGTTGTGTGGTTGCGATCACTGACCTTTTCCTACTATATATGTTAGCATGTGAAGTAAAAACCTGCTTTTTCTTGTCGATTGTTACGTTACTGCTGCATGGAAACTCCCTGCAGGGACATAGCATGACGTCGCTGGGCCCCGGGGATGATATTGATGAGTCCTCAGCGATGAAGCAGCGGCAGCTGCCGGAGCGTCTGCTTGGGCTCTGTGCTGCAGCACTGCTCCAGATAAGAAGCAAGATTTAAAGGATTGTTCAGACATTTTGGCAAATCGGCTTGTTTTTTTTTTTTTTTCAGTTTTGTGTCAGATGGGGGGATTAATAAGTGTTTCATCTCAGAAACAGGAGGTGTAAAGCTTAACTTAAAGCACATCAAAGTGGGGGAAAAAAAACACTTTCCAGCTGAGCTATGGTGTAATATTGTGTCATATGTTTGGTGACAGCCAAGCATTGTGAGAAAGTGCTCTGATTCATTTTGTCATCAAGGCGTTTGATGTAAAACTGCATTGCACTGCAGTTTAAATTACGATTGGGTTACTGCTTTGAAAATATGCTAATTTGCAAATATCTGTACTGATTCAGGACCTGTCCAGTGTGCAGCCTGCCTTCACCCACAGTCAACTGGGATCAGCTTTAATCCTGTTGCGACTCAAAGTTCTAAAAAGTGGGAGACAAGATGAGTGGGAAAATGTATTAGTACTGTGTCCCAGAATAGAACCTGTAGAAATACTGTTTGGGATTGTTCTTCATAAAGAATAATCATAAATACTCTGCATTTACCATCACGGTCAGTGAGACTATTTCTGTTGTAAGCAAGTGTTTGGGCAACGTTCACAAATATTTTGGTTTTTGCAGCCAAAAACCCAAATATTTTGTCATTAATTCAAAATACAACATCATACCAGTCTGTGACATAAAGGCTCCATTTTTAACATCACTACGTCATATTGAGTCCATTGACTCGAATCAAATAATGTTCAGTGCATATGAAAATAAGACAGTGATAAGGTTTCTGCCACTGGCCCGACTTTGAAGATTGGGAATCAAATATGTGCAAGTATTGATCTAATCTCTCCTAAATATCACTTGGGGACCTTTTTGAAAAACTGAAACCTGATCATGTGTAACCCTCCATCTGTCTCACAATAGTTTGAAACATATGGGCCAGTGGAAGTGTGTCCATGTGGAGGTAACTGACTGTACACTTGTTTAACAATTCAACAAAAATTCAACAGTTTTGTTACATTTTAAGAAAACGTTAGAAATGACACAGACTACTACTTTAAATTTGAGACTTTGATTTGATAAGTAATGGCTCTTACTTCTGAGAAACAAACAATAATACTTTGTAGCCCCTCAGTATGTTTTACTACTGTATATGTGAAGTATCTCATAGTACTTTATATGAGAACAGGTTTCATCACTTTCTTGCTTTCATAATTTGTGTACTTCATGTCGTAGAGAGCAAATAATGAAATCAGTGGAGAAAGGAAGAGTGGGAGTTTTGGCTTATTGTCAGAAGACACAGAGTTTTAAATTTGAAAAATATCCAGAAACCAGCACATGAGGATATTATCGCAGCACGAACTTAACCGCTGAGTAGTTTCAAGAGGTTAGAACAAGAACATAAAGACACTGACCCACAACTATTGGTCAAGACCTTGATAATGTGGAGTTTGGTTCAGCTACCAGAGGACCTACTGATGTATGTATGTTAGACAACAACCACACTCGTGTTCAGTTTTAATGGCTTCCAGGTTCATTTCATTGCATTCATTTCCGCAAACATTCCCTGCAGACAAACAAGCCTGACCTCAGTTATAAACTAGCGTCGGTTTAACTTTGGAACATGGCTACTTGAGCATGCACACACACAGTATACTCTCTCTCCAATGTGGGCTGCTTTTCTTTGTTTTGATGATGATGAGGGTTGTGTCCCAGACACTTTATCTACTTTCTTCCTTTCACCACTCTTGTTTTGAAGTGCATGTCCATCACGCTGCAATTTTCTGAAAAGTAAAAATGGAGTTGTTGTTTTTTTTATCAAGCACTACTGGTGAAAGATCTGAATGCTAAATGTATGTAATAAGAAAAAAAGTCAGCCAATGTTTAGTTTGCTAAAATGATAAGTTGTTTGTTTGAAAGGTGAAATCTGAACAAATAAATACCTGCTGACACACTCTGGGGGGTCAACTTCAGTCTTTTTGTGTGAAGTTTGCATGTTCTCCCTGCATGACACGTCTTCCTTCTGGCTTCCTCTCACATTCGTTGGTATGAATATTTCTCATGTGTATCCTGTGTTTCAGCCAGTGGCGGCTCGTTATTAGGGGCGCTAGAGTGCCGCCCCCATCGAAATTGCAGGAAAAATACAGCAGCGAACATAAATTACGTAGTAACAAGTAATTGTCACATCTGTTAATTCCTAAAATGTATCTGACTTTTGATTTTTCAGCACTCCCATTCTATACTGACTTTATTTGGGGTTGTTCATTTGTGTGGACCTAAATACAGACCTTTCAATGGTGAGGCGCCGGCCAAATGAATGTGTATGTATGCGCTTAAACTTTTGTCTTCCATTAATTGTCCTTTTGAAAATGAGGACTGGTGTGTAAATAAGCTCAAATGTTTATTCAGGTATAACTTTCTGAAAGCTTCAGAGAGCCGCTGCAGAAGTGCTGAAGAGCCACATGTGGCTCCAGAGCTGCGGGTTGCAGACTCCTGGTTTAGACATTTATCGTGAAAATGAAACCTTTGTTTCCATTGCTTTTATGTCACAATGGTCATTTATTTGGGCAGAGTTCCTTCCACCTCCAGGAGCTCCTGTTATACACAGACGCACAGACACACACACATATTTGTGACAGATGGCGGTCCGTCAGCGGTCTGTCACTGCATGTGGAGCATGTGCTAACAGGACAGAGTCTTTCCCCTCCTTTGTTCCCTTCTAATTCCTCCTCTCTGTCCTGCACTTTCATTCTGTCCTTGGAGTTTGAATTAAAGCATTATCCCTCAGTCATCTTGAAATTTAATGACATTAATCATAAAATTGCAGCTGACATTTATTTAATAGTATCTACTGTGTTGTAGCTGGGTGTGAATGCATGTGTGTGCATTTAATATTTTAAGATGTCACTTTTCCAATAAAGGTTTAGTAAAATCCTCTTACTACCAAACAAGATCAGCATTTTTTTTTTAAAATTTTCAATATCTTCAGATGAATGCAGGAATATGCCACATTTGTCATCAATGCAATTATTTCAAAAGTACCTAAAGGCTGCCAGTGTGTCACTTTAGATCCACGGGCAACTATTTTTAAGTATTTTATGGATCATAGCTCACTGTCCTTGCGGCCTTGTGGATAAAAAAACATTAACAAAAAAATCACATCCAGGTGATTTAAATGTCCAATTGTCGTATTTCAGGCCTTTTTTCACCAGTTCCTTATTTATTTATGACCTATTTTATGCTGGTTACTGATAAAGTCTGATCATATAGGGATAAAACACTTTTAAAACCAATATTATTGTGAAGTTGTTTGCCCTGTGAACGACTGGTGACCTGACCTAAAGTGTAAGATGCATTCGTCTATAGTCAGCTGAGACTGGCTCTATGAATTGGTGGGATGGATTTTATGACGTTTTATTCTGGTGTCTGGTTTAGTTCCTTGAGAGAAGCGAGCGTTTTTACAATACATTTTTGTATGAACAGTCACAAACAATAATAGTCAATCGTTTCATCCCCTGCTCCACTAAGACTATCTGATTGAAATGGACACATTTTGACAGATTGAGCTTATGTTTTGTCCTGCATCATTAATCATTGTTGATGATAATTGTATGTCATGAAATGTCCCAAAAAGCCCTAAAGATAAGGATTATTTGACATATTTTGAACCAGTCTCGAGCTTTGGACCTGTTCAAACTTGTCAGATTTGTCATACTTGAAGGAAAGAAAACTCAAAATTCTTTGGAAGCTGGCTTGTTCTAGTACAACTCCAATTAGTCTCGTGAAGCTATTAAATAAAACTTTTCCCAGAAACCTTGAATATCTGGAGATTCCCATGCAACATGGCAAAATAAGCCAACGACTCTGTGGAAGCAGAAAGAAATAATATGAATTAGGGTCCAGCCATTTGATGAATAATTCTCACCGCACGATTCTCTGTTACAAACACTTGCATGCAAAATAAATGTTTGGAGACATACAAAGTTCTATATCACAAATCACAGGGTTTGTCCCTCGAGGATGAAAGGTCATTGTTCTTGGTTTTCCAGAAAACAAATCACATTGCATACATTAACATTTTCAGAGATTTTGGGAAGTTTTGTTGGATGTTGTTGACTTCAAGCATCAGTGGTTACTGTCAATTGTACTATTGTACTATTGTATCATACTGTCTATTTTACTTCATCTATATCGGTTTGTTGGCGATGATACCAGCTAACAATCCGCGTGGGCAGGATACGTCCTGCAAAGTCCTTCACAAGGCAAACACAGAGAGACAGACAGTCACAAACACTCAAATTCACACCTACAGGCAATTTGGAGTCAACTGTGAAACTAAATTGCGTGTCTATGGATTGTGAAAGAAAACTGAAGTATCTGGAGAAAGCCCATGTATGCAGCCACGCTCTGGGAGAAGATGCAATTTAATAAGGTTGGCAATTCTACCCCATTTTGCATACACAATGTAAATTTTACACCCAAAATGTTGGACTTTATGGACTGTGCACTCTGTGAGTGCACGCTCGAAGAAAGTGCAAAATGTTTTCTTTTTATTTTATAGAAGTTGCTGAGTTTTCTGTAAGAGAGGGTTAGGGTTAGGGGTGGAGGTCATAATCCTGACATTGAGTTTTCCTGGCAGAAAGCCTTGGAGTGAAATGTCACAGCTTTTTTAGTTCCACAGCTCACGTTCTCACGGCAGCATTTTCTCACAGCAACATTCTCACTTTTTTCTCCCTCATATTGAAGAATTACAGCACTTCAGCCAGATGACAACAATGACCTTCTTGTAATACATCTATCAACCAGGATTTGTGAATTTTGTAATGAATTCTTACCCCAAAGTGATGTACACATGTTCTAAGCTACTGTGTGTAGTCTAATTCATGATGTGGTACAAGGCCACAGGTGTAATTTAATGTACATATCAATTTGTTACTCAGTGAAAATACTCATGAAGGTTTCACTGTCACTTGTAAAGAAGTCTCCAAAAACCAATTTACTGCATCTTTTCTCCACACTAAGTCAACATGATGAAGTGGACGGCAGCCAAACAACTGAGGCTGCTCCTGCTGTTGTACTTACTGCAGGTCACTCCGCAGGCGAGTGCCAGAGAAATGTCTGAACTGGAACTGATGTGTGGACGCTGTAAGTCCCACTCCTAGTGGAGTAACAGCAGAACCTGCAGAGTTCTGCCCCGGCTAACTTCTCACGTAATTATGTTGGTGCTTACGAGGAGTGGTTTTGCGAGAGCGCGGCTTTTCAAAATAAATGTATTTATGTTATGATCTTTAGATGTCTGCAATGTGGGCAGTCTGCTTTTTGTGCATCTGTGTATGAAGAGAAACACAAGAACCCGTTTTTCTGCTCTGGTACATTGACAGCATGTTCACATCCCTCAACATGGGCTTCTGGTTGGTTCTCTGGCTGAATCGTTCACGTTGCACTTCCAGCAAAGTGCTGAAGTCCAATCCACTGTAATGTCAATGTAAAGATGAATGATTTTGTAGTATAACTGGTTATCAGGTAAGATTTGACAGCTTAAAATCAACAGGGAAGATATTCCACGGTTGGACTCATCTTAGCTACTATGTTAAACAAGACAGAGTCAGTAGAGGTAGACTTAGGTACAGTAGAGCTTTGTGACCAACATGCTCAGTTCATCCAGGTGAAAATCCAGTTGCTGGATGTACAAGTTTGTTTGTGTGTCACTATAAATCAAAGAATTACACAAATTAAAATGGCTTTAAGAACAAAATATTGTTCAGCTTGAGTCAAATATGCAGTGTATTCAATCAAGCAAATATTTCAGCGTTGACTAAAGTGATAGCTTGACTGAAATATTTCTTTTTCCTCTGAATGGACGTGGATATGCAGGTGTTGTTTTTTCTCTGAAAGCAACAAAATGTACTATGTCAATCATTTGGATGTAAAGGCTTTATACATGACTTTAAACTCAACTATTTCATCCTACCAACCTGTCTCAGAAAACCTCCTCATGAATTGAACATGATCCAGAGATTTCCCCTCTCAGTTACAACTTTTCTCTGGGACGGGAGCTCAGGTAGCTGCACAGTGGAATCAAGTTGCCAGCAAGCTCCAAATGGGAAACTCAGGACAAACAGAGTGAAGGCTCAAGCTTTGAAAGTGACTTCAGGTCCTGTTTCCAGATTTAAAAACCCATCTGCACTGTTCAGTGTACACATTACCCCGTGAAGAAGCTCACTGCAGAGTGAGGAGACTGCAGGCAGAGTCAGCGGAGGGACGTGAATGGAGGCAGAAGCTGTCACCGGCTGGCCTGCTTTGTGTGCTTTGTCGCCCTGCCACTCACTTGTCCACTCCACTTTGTAACCAGCATGTATAAATGATGACTTTACATATGCTGTACATCAAAGCACCATTCAAGAGAGACATACTACACACAGCATGGGTACTGGTAGTTAGTCAGCAGGTATTAAAGGTGAAATTGAGCCTATTCTGATCAACCTTGAAAAGTAAAATAATAATTTGGCTCAAAGTGAGAAGACCCTGGTTTAATTTCAACATTTATGATATGATCTGATAAACACTTCCCTTCTGTGTCTCCTGCTACTAATGTCTGGATGAAGCTGGTATAGAATAGATGAATTATTGGAATAAATAGATGAAAAGGGGGGAATTCCAAGATTTACACAGTCTCTGCATTAGAGCATTTAATTTCAGTGTGATGTCCAACTAATAATGCAAAAGTAATTACTAATTTTGGTCTAAAAAGTGTGTAAAGCAGCAATTAGTATGACGGATTATTTGACAATACGACACGCTATCTGGGCAAAATGAAAGCATCTTGAAAAGGGCTCCACCAACAAACAAGCTTCAGGCCAAATGAGATCTGATTACAATTACGAGGCAGACAAATGTGCAGGCTACTTGGTTTTATGGGCTGTCTGACATAATATTTACAGTATCGTTTGCAATCAACCGAGAGCAATACAGACTTGAATTCAAATGTCTGTATTTCATGGAGCTATCAGACAAAGTGCAGAGTTTGGTAATGTAAATGTGTTTTTTTTCTACTCTCATTTCTTTTTAAACTCAAAGAGAAACGGACAATTTGGAGCAATAAGCAAATGAAATAGCCCCCTCTTGATTAAAATGAGGATCTAAATTAATAAATGTAAAACTGGATTGTTATTTTTTATAATATGAATGAGCGGATGTATTGTCTTTCATTAAATACACTAATTACAGCTTTCTAATAGTCACATATATGTGTGTGTGTCATTAAAAATCAATGCACACATGCAAACATACAATATCTCATATTACAATCATGAAAGAATCCGTTGAATTATTTGCTGGAAAATGAGGATGTGCTGACCACACAAGCCTGTTTGCATGCAAAAGCAGTAGTTGTTTTTTTCCTTTGCAGTCATAATTGATCCTCTTCATTTATCTTGTCCAGATCAATTATGAGATTGAAAGTCATTAAAGTTAATCTTAAATCAGCGGGGTTTCTGTGGACTGAATTAACAACTATAATTCCAACATAAGAGCAGACATACTATAATGATTGCGGATGTACTGCTGTGAGGAGCATTAGATGTCAGCAGGATGTGTGAATGAATACTGAAAGAAAGAAGCTGATTTGGTTGATATATGTAAGACTTCAGACTTCCTTTGACTTGGATACTGTTGAATTTGACAACATGAAGATACAAATGCAACATAATTATGATGGTCTTACTGAAACATTTAAGGATGGATATAACCTCATGGGACAGTGAATGTCAATGAAAACCATTTGTGAGGTCAGACACTGGTGTGCGAGGAGAAGGCCTTGTCGCAGTCTTCGCTCTAATTCATCTGTCGGGTCAAGGACTCACGATCACACTGGATCATCCAGGTCTCTATTGACCTTGCTTTGTGCTCTGGTACAGTAATGGAACTGGAAAGGTTAATTTCCAAACTGTTCCCACAAAGTTGGCACCATGAAATTGTTGAACATGTCTTGCTGTGCTGAAGCTTTCAGAGTTCCTTTGACTGAAAAAATTCCCCATAAACAACCTCGCCCCATAATTCCACTCCACCAAACATTTGGTACATTGCAGTCAGACAAGTACCGTTTGCCTGGCAATCCCCAAACCTACACTCGTCCATAAGACAATCAGAAACAGAAACGGAATTGGTTACTCCAGAGAACACATCTCCACAGTTGTAGAGTCCAGTTTGCTGTAAACCATTGCATCCAACGCGTTGCATTGCACTGAGTGATGTGCAGCTTGGATGCAGTGGTCATGGAAACCCTCCATGAAGCTTCTACACACTGTTCTGGAACTAATCTGAAGATGACTTGAACTTTGGAGTTCTGTAGCTGTTGATGCTCCAGAACTTTGGAGACCTTTGTGACAAATATTTTATAAATTCCCCAGCTTGACTTCAAAAGGAAATGTACCAGAAACTTTCAGGAAATTTGCTAGAAATATTCCAACCATTTGCAACCCTCGAAACATCTGAATTGCATGATTTGTTTGGCTGAGCAAATATTTTGGCAATATGTGCTTTACTTACCCATCAAAGGAAAACTGGAGTCAGTCTTGCCAACTTATCAATGCAAAATCTATGGATTTATGGCCTATTCTGACAATTGTCTGTATTTATTACATTATATATGTATATATATATATATAATATTTAGATTTTCTCCATTAACACATCAACGTGACTTTTCAGCTATTTATACATGGAAAATGATTGAGCAAGAAGAAAGATGTTGATGTGGGATGTACAGTGGGTTTTTATTCCTCACATTGTTCGGTGGCAAATTCATGCTGTGTACAGCTTTCTGTCTATCAGCCAACATGGTGAATACAGATGCACTTCATCCGTGCTTCGACTTTCTTTCTTATAAAGTGGCCATGTGTTCACAAGAGCTGTGTTAGACTCGGCTGTGTGGTCTGAAAAGTCTATAAATTGAGTGATAAGGGCACTAAATGGACACCGATTGCATGTCCGTGTGTGTCTGTGTGACAAACCCATCAATGTTCCAGCTTCTTGTGAGGCCTTAGTGAGAGCAGAGGTCCAAGCATCCTCCCTACATCGCACAGCAGCTTTTAATCAGTATTGACACGTCTCTCTGGTCGGCTGAACAGTGCAAGCAATGTCTCGCCAAGCAACAAAATGAACATAATTGGCACTTTGCTGTCACAGTCACTGTACCGTGTGCTGCATAGAAATAAGCCCTCCTGTAGTCTGATTGAGAGATATTATCCAAAACTCCCTCCCAAGCTTTTAAGCTCGGCAACATGTTTAAAATCCCAAATCACATTGTGTCTTCTGGCATTCTTTCAGTTTTCTGTTTTCAAATGAAAGCTTCACTTTTTTCTCTTCAGTTTTGTAAGAACACAAATCTAAACAGAGCCCCCCCTTGTGAAGACCTGAGAGGGGTTGTTTATCAAGGCTTTCCCAGAGCGGATGTAAAAATGTGTCCCCGACGACGAGAATGCCTTTCGTAAGATAACTATAAGTGGCTCTGGCTGTGAATACGTGTGTGTTTGTGGAGTATGCACGCAATCATCTGATACGGGTCTGGAGACGGAGTGTCTTTGCTGTCTGTGGCCCATCTGTCCAGGGGAGGGGTGTTTGTGTGTGTGTGTGTGTGCGTGTGCGTGCGTGTGTGTGTGTGTGTGTGTGTGCGTGTGTGTGTGCGTGTGTGTGTGTGTGTGTGTGTGTGTGTGTGTATCCCTGTCGTTATCTGTGACAGATAGTTATGAGCAGACAGGCTGACGCTTTCCCAAGTGCTAGCCTTGGGGCAGACTGGGGAGAGGCATGAGGGTGTGTGTGTGTGTATAGTGTGTGTGTGTGTGTGCGTGCATGCGCGTCTGAGAAAGAGAGAGAAAATAGGAGATGAGCATTTAAAATGTTTTCCTTAATCTGCAACTCCCCCTCTCCGCCTTTCATGTCATTTTTTTCCACTGCATCCCTCCTCGTTCTCATTCCGTCATTGTCTGCCTCTGCAGCCGTGACTCCGAGTCATTCACAGGGCGACTCAAACATCCACTGGAAAAATCTTTTTCTCTTCACTACACCCATCCATTATGAGCCATCTAACCTCGGCATTAAAGAAATAGCATGTAATTTGGGGAGAGTGATACAACTCTCATATCTGCCTGTGTAATATGTTGCTACATTAATGTGTTATTTCGCTTCACGTCGCACAAAGACGGGTGGAAACGGGGTGAAAGCACCAGCGAGATGAGCTGAGTCCTTCACAATTGCGTTAATTTGTACAGCGCGCTTCATAGACATTACATCACATTCAAATTTGAAAATCACAGTAAGATAACTCACTCCTTGAGACAAGCCTAATTTTGAAGATGTTAAAACATGTTGAAAATAGCAATGACAATTGACTAATGTGCAAATCATCCAAAGGTCACATGGGTCTATGGGTTACTTGTTTATTTATCTATAGATCTATACCAAGAATTTATTAAGAAATGTTTTTTAAAGAGTTTTCAGGGTCAAATATTTTCTTATTTCCTGGAATGTGGTTCATATTTCTGCATTCAGTAAAAATGTTAGACAGATATAAACAGCTTCGTCTCCACGGGGGATTTGAAACCAATATTGAGTGCAAGTAGCTGCTAATAATGTCAATCAACATGCCTCCATTTTGAAACGTTTACCCAAAATATGTAAAGATTCTGAATGAAATATCACTCTGAGGCTATTTCACAGGATTATGTGCATTTCGATGTGAGATATAGAATATGTCATGATTTAGGGTTTGATACTTGGAGCGTGTATCAAAGACAGTTTGAATGGAGTTCCACTTGATGTTGCTTCAGCTCATCAAAACCAACTTTTGGGGTTCGAAAGTAAAATATTTTCCCATTGTACATGTTTTTGGAGTTTCTGTATGATCTCTTAAACTGCATTGATTCGTTGTGACCCTCTAACAGGATCTGAAAGAGAGAAATCCATTCAAAATGAGAGTGGTGGTTTATGATGATCCGTATAAAGAAGACTCATTCGTATCTTGTGTCGATCATTGAGGTCAAATTATCCATACTGTGCATGTCTATTATGTAACATCACCAAGTGGTGCCTCACAGAGGCTGTTTTGAGAAAAATTAGCTGCTGGAAAGAAGGTTTGGTGGATTCAGAAGACAACAGTGCAAGAAAAACTTCAACGTGAATGTTTTTGTGGTACAAATGTAAAAGAAAGACACACAACAAACTTGATTATGTGGGTTCTTGACTAAAACAGGATCTTGCACATCGATAACAGGAAATAGTTAGGTGCAAAGCATTATGGGATTGATCCGTTGACTGGATTGGATGATAGTCCCAGTACGGATAAATCAACACATCAATCTGACAACTTCATTCGATGTTCATGTGAGCGAGGCAATCATTCATCATTTAGAAAGAATTCAATCACACACACTCACAAAACAAAAAAAAAACGAATTTCCACCTGATCCACAGAGTTGAACTGTTGGAAACCTGAAGGGGGTTCTGACAGCAAAGTGCCAATTATGTTCAGTTTGGCTATTTAAAGAAAAATCGATGGGGCATTCTTATGCATTCTGGACTACTGAATACTACATTGTGATGTGTATATTTGGCTTCTTAACAGTGATATATTTCCTTTTCTCATTGACATTTATGCTGATGCATCCAATATACTTTCTTGCTTTGTTAAAAAATTTACTTTTTTTCTTTGAAGGTGTACCAGACTACCTGTACCAGACTCACCTCACTCCAAACTTCACTACATGTACATGTTTATGCCCCCTGAAGTTCCCACATTGCTTCTATCTGCACCCCTAAACTGTGCACCTGTAGACTGTAAAAGTTCCTATTATCATCTTATTAGTTTTTAATTGAATATTAGATGCTTATTTGTTCTCTGCAGGCCTCCTATAGCGAGGTCCCAAGACTTTAGAATGTCACAGCCACACAATAATTGACGATGGAACCTTCATGATTGTCAATCTTTACATCAAAATCAGCATTTGCATAGCAAATATTATTTTATTCTTCAATGAAAAGCACGACTGATGTGCAGTTATCCAAACATGTGTCAACATTTTGGAAATGAAAAATTAGATTGATCATAGGTCCATATAATTAGTCCCACCTGTGTGGATTCTGCAGATATGATTCCTCAGCATTTTGGAACGAAAATACGTCCAAATTCCTCCCTCCTGCCCCGACAATGCACCAGAATGAGTCAGAGAATTACGAACCAATCAGAGGCCGCATTGCAAAACGTATACACCACGTGGTATCAATTGACCAATCATGTTGCTCATTACTGGACGTAATACAAACCAGAAGTCAGTTGCGAGTTGTTTACTTGAGCAGATAATTAGCTATATTTTGGCGTAAAAATTAATTTAAGCAAAATTCGACAGTGACAAGTAGTGGTGGACATCAGACAGATATTTTAGACAGCTTTGAGCAACACGTCTGTTATTTTCTCGGCCCTCTTTTCGAAAATTGACCATCCACATGACGGCTGGATGTTTCGCTGCCTAAAACCATGCCTGGAAGCTCATGCGTTTTATTCGACTGCTCTTCTTCTTCACCAGAGTTCAGCTTCAATGAAAATGGACCCAGATGCATCTGTCTTTCAGCATCCTGTTTTCATTGGGTTTCTTACTTTTGGATGCAGCTGTATCACTTTCAGTAGTTTTTGGAGTCGTTCCAATTCGTCTCTGTTTTTAATATGCTGTGGCTTGACATGACAATCCAGTCTGAGAGAGCTACACCTGCCAAGGATGCAAGAAAATCATTAGCGTATATTAGTTTGTATGTCTGTTAGCAAGATTCCATTAAAACTACAGCACGGATTTTCTCAAAAATGTCACCACATATAGATATTAGGCCATAGAAGATTCCAATTAAATTGGAGGTGATCTGGACCCACATTCTGGATCAGGTTTTCATTTTATCGGCTTTTAAGGATTATGTCAAAACTACCTGACAGTATCGCCAAAGATTCACCACGAATAGATGTAACTTTTGGTGGACATTATAAACCTAGAATTTAGCTTGTTCTTATACTTAACATACAGAGATGTTGCCAAAATGTCCACATTGGTTTTATATGTGTGTTAACTGTAGATGTTCAAGTTAAACTTATATTAGTTCTGGGATATTTCACCAATCATTTTGATCATTACACATCATTTCATACACACAAAATCTGTGCTTGACACCAGTTTTGAAACAAGCTATAATATTAGTTTCAACATTTTATATTTTTCTGGCTTTAATTTTCATTTCAAACTTCAGGCCTTCAACGCACAGTCACACATGAGCAAGTCAATTATATTATGGTGCCATTTTTACTTAATTAGTTTTCAATTATTGTTGAGAATTGAACACATTTTCAATCAAACACATTTTAATTAAAACACATCATACATTTTGTAATGGACGAGAGAAATAAAACATAGCCACCATGACAACTTACATAATTGAACATCCAATGTTGTGTACAGCACAACTACAACACTAAACTAATGCAGAACCCTTCTGATTTAACATTGTTTGATTTACCCCCCTTAAAAGATCACTTTGAACTTTGTATCATGTTATGGTTGCAAATCAATTTCATGCACCATGCACAAATAAAAACATAAAAAAGAAATTAAATTATAAAAACACATGATCATCAACATTGGAGTTGGATCACCTCATTATCTGCAGCATTTTTCAGTCATTGGATCAGTTTTATTCCTCGTCAATGCTTATATTTATTTAATTCCTTCAAAAACGGTCAGAAAAAGCCAATTTGTACACAGACACAGAGACTTTTTCTTTTTACTTTTAGCTTTATTAAACCAGAAAATATCATTTTAAAAAGCCAACTTGGAATAACATGTCTTGGACAAATTACTAGTTCATCGTAAATACAGAGAGGGTGAGATAACTCCAGAGTTACAGTCATCATCAATTCACTTCATTTAGCCAGGATCTTGTTGAAAGAAACTTGTGTACTTAAACAAACTCCTCACACAGAAATCCAAGCACAGACTCAAACGGGGGATAATCTCGCTGTGAGGTGGGAATGCAAACTATTCCACCACTGTCCTCTGGCTCTGACTCACTTTCATGACTTTCAAATGTTGTTGGTGTCTGACTTTTGACGGAAGCAGCTTCTTTCTGAGCTGAAAAAGCAAATATGGAAAGAAATTGCTTAGGATGAATGTATGTAAAGACATACAAGGTGTAAAAAGTGGACATAGTCACAGAAGCAAGGTATATAAGTTATGTGTAAGGTTGTCATCACATGCTTTCTCTTTTGCCCCCACTGAGACAGACAATAACGCTCTCAACCCTAACTTGGTTGTTTGCTCATGTCTAAGAATGCAATGCAACAGTTAGTGCATGAGTTGAAATGTGTGTGGCTTTATGGCTTCATATCGCCACCTGATTGAGCTACTTGCTCTCCAGATACAGTGTGTTTCCACATCCCGACTCCTCCCACAGCACAGCTGGTCGCTGAAGCCTCATTGAACAGCAAACTCCAAGTATGAGAATTGATCTAGCGTGACGTTATGAGGTGTGACAAAAAACATTCCGTTCAGATTTCCTGCATCCAATGCGCACATAAATAAACTCTTTTTCAGCTTGGGACGTGGCTTTAATACTTTAAAGATTGACTTAATTTGACAAAACATCTCTCATTTCTCATCATGCTGCCAGAATGGCTCTGTATTCAACACTGTGCTCGCTGACGCCTTCAGTCATTGATTGAAGCTTTCAATCTTTCACTGTGTCTGAGTTTGGTCTGCATATTTACAATCTTACAGAAGAAGAAAAAAACTTTCATGAAAATGTACATCATGTGGATAATTCATCCTGGATTTGGAATAAAACTATGATGCTTGAATACAAATAGTGAGGAGAGGAGAGGAGAGGAGAGGAGAGGAGAGGAGAGGAGAGGAGCTGATTGCCTGACTGATTTCATGAGTCACCTCTCTGCAGGAGAGGACAGAGAGACAGGTGGCTGAGTGAGCACGTGTCCTCATGGTTCACTGCAGTGTGTGTGTGTAATGTGTGTTAAATTAAGTCTTGTATCTTCAGTCTTAATAACAGTTTAACAGTTCGCCCTGTTCAACAGACCACAGAGTTAAAGCCAGCCTGCTTGTTAAACCTGCAGAGCGGTTTGTGTTTTCTTCGTTCTGCCCGTAAATACAAAAACACTGCGAATGTGCTGATGTCACTGTAGCCTACTTCTATGGTACTATTGCTCTAAAACAAGGGTGCGAATCACATTTTAGTTCTGCTCTTACAAAGTGTAGATTTTAGTATTTCTGTAAAATCACTTCTATACAAATGATTCTTTTGTTCTTCTGTTTTTTCTTCTTTGGTAATAAAGATGGTCAAAGGTACTACATGTGCACCATTCATTTGAAGGTGAAAGTGTAAATTGTACACTTTCGCAAACACCATTCAAATGAATCTCAACAGTCCTTAATCTATCATTGTCTATAGTTAAAAACATCAGAGGCTCCAGCATTCAACCAAAGATCACTTCTTGTTGTGAGACATGGCGTGCTGTAAAGCTTAAGAAATATCTCTGTGAGTTTCGTGAGACTTCTCAACCCTGCCTTAGTTCTTCTGCTGCAATAAAAAAAAAAAAACATTCTGGGGAAGAGGACATAAATAGACCTGAGGGAGAGAAGCAACACCCCTTTCCACACACATCATTCCCAGGGCAGATTGCACCCTGGTTACAGATGCTCTGCCTACCTTAACACACATTATGATCGGCTGCATGCCACAAAGTGACTTTCTTCAATGTGAGCAAGAACTATTTGAATAGCTTTTGTATGGTTTTTTAGGACTTTCCATGGAATAGACTGTGTATTGATTCACTGTCCTCATCACACATACGCACGCACACACAGAAAGGGCCACCAGCACAGAGATGAGCGTGCATCAGTAAATCGATGCAGTGTCCTTGTTATAAAGCTTGCATGAACGGGTTTTGTGTGTGTGTGTGTGTGTGTGTGTGTGTGTGTGTGTGTGTGTGTGTGTGTGTGTGTGTGTGTGTGTGTGTGTGTGTGTGTGTGTGTGTGTGTGTGTGTGTGTGTGTGTGTGTGTGTGTGTGTGTGTGTGTGTGTGTGTGTGTGTGTGTGTGTGTGTGTGTGTGTGTGTGTGCATGACACATTGATTAGGTGGCACACTTGAAAACCATTTTAAAAGTGATTATTATTTTCCTTTATGTATATTAGTCAGGTTGAAGTGGGAACGGTGCGGGTAGGTGGACTGCAGGGCTGTTAAAGCAGCAGCAGTAATGCAGTCACTGCAGCAGATTCTTCTGCTGATGACGAGCTTACCTGTTGATACCTCACCCTGCACTGTGACCGGGAACTCTGGGTTGAGATTGAAAGAGTGAGATCAGGGACAAAGTGAGCCAAAATAAGGATTTCTTTACAGATTGATAAACCCTTGGAAAAACTGAAGGGAGCTTCAAGTAGTCATTGCTCCTCTGCAATGAGATGAACTCCCATTGACTTCCTCACAGCGTTCGTCAGGAGATGTGTTGGGCACAGTCTAATGGATTGTTCTCCTTTGTTTTAAACATTCCCAGCTGGAGAGTGCAATATTGGTCTGATCTACAATATGGGAGTGAACTTGATATTGCCGGTAAACATATGGAGAAGTTCATCTACTGCATCTGACAGGCACCCAAACTAAGGTGCACCATGAAGTGTGTTTATCTTCATGAGTCGAGAATGTCTTCTTTACTCGATTGTGCAAAATGCTGGGACAAGTTTATGCTAATAAAATAATTTACAGCATGCAGTGTGATTGACTGAAAATGTTTGCCTTGTTTATGATCGCGTCTATTTTTAAGGCGTAGGTGAGAATTGACTCAGCCTTGAGCAGAGTCGCTGCTTTTATTGTGGTGAGAGACATTTTCTCAGCTGGTCATCCACAACTTTGGTTTATGGCGACTGATAACAACATAATTTGTTTGTTGTGCCCCTTCTTCGCCCTTACAATCTTTTCTGTGTCTCCACTGTTACTCTTCTTCTTCCCACAGCTTTGACTTTGTGACAAATCATCTCCCATAATTAATTCAATTTTATTTCTATTGCGCCAAACACAACACAGCCATATCAGAAATCCAACAATTCCAATTGAGCAAGCAGAGGTGACAGTGGAAAGGAAAAACTCCCTTTTCTCTGAAACAAACCTGCAGAACCAGACTCAGAGCTGGAGACTTTCTGCTGCTCCAGTTAGAGTTAAGATATAGGGAGAGAGAAAAAGACTGAGAAAGAGAGCAAAAATGTACAAATTTACATAAGTCGGCCTGCTTTTGTAGTTTCCTTTCTTTTTTACCCTATAATATAATGTTTGATAACTTCCTCCACCAGCCATCCAACTTGCTCATATCACATTTGATTTTGTTGGGCTTCATCCAATGGCTTCACAGGGAATAGAAACAATATTGTACACAATACTCATTTGAAATCTCGACTATTCAGGATTTGCTCACCCACGAAACGAACACAAACCAAAAGCGCGATCTATTTCCATGACGTTGCAATTCAGCACGCTTTATGAAGGATAGTTTATCATCAGTATCTGTATCTCAGGAACCAGAGTGAGGACTTCCTGGAGTGGCTGTAGGATACTGTGTATAATTCCACTGCAACTCTATGGGCTGGGCATGAAGTTGTAAAGAGAATTATTCCCGCAGTGGTGCCCAGGATTCATAGAAAACAATGTGTGCTTGAAATCGTAGCTTCTTTTCCAATTTGAAATGAATGTCTTCAATTATAAGCTGGGAGGGTCACCTTAGAAAACGGTGATAATATCAATCCCTATGGACATTTATATATCTGCAATTCTCTGATGTGTTAATCCATTAGGAAAGTGAAAGGAGGGCTGGAACTTTCTTGGGAGAAGGCCTCTTTAAGTGCGTTACATTGTCTCGCTCTCGTCATGATGGGGCTCATCCAAACACGGTCATTATTGCTCTTTTTATGCCGACAGTAAAGCTCATTGGTTTCGTTTCAATGGACTTAATGGCACATCATCAAACCTGAGTTATGATAGCTCTGGCAGTGGATCGTTGAGTTCTGTATGGGGCATGCGACCTGAAACACAGAGAGTCAAAGCATAATGGGAAATCTGGTCTCATATGCTCATCATATTTGGAGACAGTCAAATATTTTAAATCCTTATTTTTATACAGTGAACACAAGGTTTCCTTCGACTTCAGCCTGTCCTGGAGCTCTGAGCGGGAGGATTTTGTACCAGGATCACGTTGTTCCTCCACTTTCAGGCCTGAAAGAATGATTTCAATGTTAGAAGTGTGAATAAGTACAATTTAAAATCACAATGGCCTTGATTTCAGGGAAAATCTAAATGATACCCTGTGAATGCAATGTAACCACTTAAAGCACTGATTGGACTCTTCCTCTGGGAATTTAGGGGGCTGTATCTAATAACTATTAAGCCAGTGTGAAACAGTGACATTGACCTCTTCACGTGGTCTACCAACCGATATCAAACCGTTTTACTCTGCATGCAAAAAAGAAAAAAACTTTTATTAAGTGTTTTGTATGCTGCATTTTATGTGCAATAAAAACTATTCAACATAGCTTATATAGTCCCATTGCTGCTACTGCATCTACTAATGTTTGGACATTAAAACATTAAACATTTCTACTGTTTCAGCTTGGAAAACAACTGCAATCGATTCAAAATGAAACAAAAAAAATATTGTATGGGCACACTTTAGTTGCACCAATTTGTGTCCTATACTAACAAACTATGCTTATGATTTCTTTGTTATAACAATGCTTCTTGGCAATAAATGTTATTCTATTGGAAAACCTGATTATATTATTTTCCTTTTAAATGGTGCCACATTTTTCGAAACATGCATTTGTGGGACGAGTTGCAGAGCTGAGTCTTTGCTGTGGAATCAACAGTGTCGTTTGTAGGTCAGCAACCACATCAGCATTCACTGGAGAATTATCTTCATTGGTTGCAATCTCAATGTCGAGAAATTCTGCTCAGATGAAATTCTGCAAATGGTGGCAAACCCATATCTCCACAGTCTGGGAGTCTAATGCTCACACTGCCACAGAGCCAGGCTCTTCAGAGACTACATCCTTCATAGGGAGAGAGCTGAGGGTTCAATGCAGGTCTGGGCCTGCAGAGTTTGCAGGTTCTCCATATGCATGTGTGGGTTTTCTCCAGAGTTTCTCCCAACACAACCATAATGGTGGACTCATAAAGGATGCTGATAGAAGAATAGGATCCATCCTCAAGCAGCTTGATGTTGTGGCAGTGAATTGTTCTTCCACACTCGACTGAAGCGCCTGTTGATTAATTAATTGTGCCACTAACTCTTCTTTCTTCAGACGTCAAGGATTCAATCCACCAAACAAGAGTCAGAAAAGATGTTTGGCATCGAGGAAGATTTGGTGATTTTCTTTTTTCTCCTCCTCCATCCACATAGTCGGATCTACAGCTCATCCTCCAAATTTATGCTTCTTACAAATGTTCCACTATCTGAAGGAAAATGATGTGAAATTTATTCCCAAGAAAGATTGTTAAAACAAAAAGATAGAAAGAAAATGTTATATTTCCTTATATACCCTACTTGTGTGCGTTAGATGCCATATGGTAAAAAAAAAAAAAAAAGAAAAAGATTATTTTATATATATATATATATATATACATATATATATATTCCCTGCTTCCCCATTCAGGTTGATAAGCCTTTATTTTATCTTCAGTGGGATTATTATTATTTCTTTATTTCTACCATCACCGTGAGGCAAAAAGCTTCAGGCAGCCTCCTGCTAAGACCAATCTGAGACTTCTCTGTGCATTTCTTCTCTCTATTTCACCTCTCACTTCTCTGCTTTCACAGAAAAAAGATACAAGGTTATCTGCGTTGTGTTTGTGTTAGTGAATAGACTTGTTGCTTTGTGCATCTTGTGTCAGGCAATAGAAGAACTTAAGGTCCAAGGCGCAAATATTTCATGGCTTCTTTTATTGTCTGCTGACAAAATTGCCCATCTCTGAGTGCTACTCGTCCTCGCGGGTTGTTTAAGTATTTATGGAAGGCATGCTAATGTTCACAAATGATGCGATTAATAATGACTCTGTGAATAGAACACCTTGAACTTAGTGCGGCCAAAACACAATGTTTATTTGCGATGCTGCAGGATTATAGGCTCAGCGTAAGAACCCCAGGGCCAATCACTTTTATTAAGAAGGTGACATTTACACACCGTTTTTCTTCAGTGTACGTGAACATTGCATTAATGACACGTTGGCATATATTTCCATTTAGATTTTCTCTGTGTTTCTTTAATGTTTAATAGTCTATTGTGCCTGAACCACTTAGCTAAACCAACAGTGTCGTAATGATAAGCCTCTCCTATCTCTTTTTTTTTTTCCGGCCAGAGTGCACGCCTGCATGTGAGTGTGTGTGTGTGTGTGTGTGTGTGTGTGTGTGTGTGTGTGTCTGTGTGTGTGTGTGTGTGTGTGTGTGTGTGTGTGTGTGTGTGTGTGTGTGTGTGCACGCGCGTCCGTGCTTGCGTGCGTGCGTATTAATGATCCCCTTGTTAAAGTTTAATGTCTCTCTTCCACTGTTGTCAAGGAGATTTACCACTGAGCCCGATGGGAAATGTTTGCCCCACTGTTCTCTCTCTCTCTCTCTCTCTCTCTCTCTCTCTCTCTCTCTCTCTCTCTCTCTCTCTCTCTCTCTCTCTCTCTCTCTCTCTCTCTCTCTCTCTCTCTCTCTCTCTCTCTCTCTCTCTCTCTCTCTCTCTTACACACACACACACACACACTGAACATGTGCATCATGTGTATGTACAGGAGTAATAAATGTGTGTATACATTTATTGTACTGTATATCATTTTCATCACGTGTTGGTGTGGATGGGTGTTGGCGCTCTCTAAAGACGGGGTTAATCTCTGCTCTGCTTCACATATGGTTTATGCCGGCAGGGTCAGTCGTCCACATGGTCGTCCTCTGAATGACTGAATTAGACTTTATTTGTGTTACACTTTTCAAATTGGTTAATCCAGTTGAAACAGTGAATGATACCCATAAAAATACAGAATATATAAGGCCATGGAAACTCTATATTCAGGATTGAAAGAGAAGTATTAAATTGTACTAAGAATGTTATCACTTTTAATGTGCTGTGCTTTAAGTGTGAGTACAAGCTCAGAAGGTAGCCAATCTAATTGTGTTGTCCTCAGTCCATTAAGAACGATGGCAGTTTGAGCACTTAATACGACATAGGGTCAAGCGCTCCAAATTTAACTGACAAACATTTAAAGAGTTGAACTGGACACTAACAAAAATCCAAACATTGTTGTGGAAACCGCCTAAAGCTCACATTGCTTTCTCACTCAGCTGTAACTTTTCAACAAGGGTATGACTTGACTTGCGATTAAATGCATTAAGATTTAAACATAAAAAAGTACAATGTGTCAAGATTGATAAGGGAGATGAATCAGAGCAGGAAGAAGGGATTTTTTTTTTTGTTTGTCTTCATGACAGTTAAACAAAGCACAGACATGACGTTTTTATTATTCATTCGTTTACTGGGTTCAGTCCCGCCGTCCCCCTCACTGACTGTCACTCACTGTCGCTCTCCGAGCTCGACCCCCAGCTACTCCCAGGAGGAGACCACTATTATTCTAGCATTGCCTGGAGAATACAATCAAGGACTCAGAAAGAGTTCTCTGAGCCAGTGAGGCTACTTCTCTGGTAGCTGAAGGGTTCAAGCAGATAATTGGCAATAATCAAGGGGTTTGGATCCAGACAAGACAATTACAGCTGAATCATTGTAGCCTGAATTTGGTGTGAAATGTTTTGAGCAATTTGTTGTGAGTTGTATTTCTGGGCATCATCTTCCAGCTTCTGTTGTGTGATTGTGCAATTGGTGGAGAAATCTGTGAAACCATTAAAATGTCTAACTTAGTTTGAATGAGCTGCTTTTAAAATGTGATCTGATGTATAACTAAGTCCCAGATGTAGACAATCACAATGCTCATCCTAAATATATGCAAACACGTGTGTGTAAGAGCTTCAACCTGATGATTTAGTTGATGATCAAAGGTGCTCAGTTTTCACTAGGAAGTTTATCCCGTTTTCTTTATCAACTGCTTCATAGATTGTCAAAGCATCCCTTCTGGACTCATGTTTGGGTCATTCAAAAATGTGCATTTTCATCACTTGAAGTGATTTTGTAATAGCTTTCCTTCTCCTGAGCTTAATCTACATCCAGTGGGATATATTGATGAACTCCAAAGCTTGTTTTCCCTTTTTGTCAAGTGATCTGAGCAGCAAAGCAGCCACATATAATGATGCTCCCTCTACTGTACTTCACAGTGGGATTCTTCAGTATCTCAAAAGTATTTGGTGAAGTGGCTCAGGAGTCCAAGTACCTTTGAGCCTGTTTTACTACATTTTGTAACACAGTTGTTGTGTCTGGCCTTTTTTTGGCAGCACTGTGAATGTTTAAAGTGAAACCTTGGAATGGGAAGATCCTGCACAAAGCGTGCTAAATTGCACTTTCACAATAAAAGATTGTGCTTCACTTTAAATGGATTTTTCAGGTTGTTTACAAAGAATAACACCATGGGGGACTCTGCACACAAACATGCACATCCCTACTAGGTTTTCTATGTGCTTTAGACCTTGTTAACATTAGGACATTCCACTTGAAACGGTGTCGCTGAGCTGCCACAAGTACAGATGTGTTGGTGTAGGAAGTTATCAAACATATTGGAGAATAAGAGCAAATACAGCTTAATTGAGTGAAAAACAAGAAAAGTCAAAATTCAAAATTTTGGGCACAACATGGAAAATATTTGATGAGAAAGTCCTCAAGCATAACATTTGGTGAGCCAACAGAAACGATTCTCTTCACAATAACTGTTGCATCTCTGCTGAAGGCTGAGTGGCCTTGCATCATTATTTCAAACAAGGTAAAAGCAGTCTCGGGCTTAGACAATAAAGAATTTTTCAGAGGTAGCACATTAACCCATTGGATTAAACTCTTCCTGTGGGGGGAAGTACATGATGATCCATATTCACAAGGGCAAACAGATGGATGTTGTGTGTTATGTCACAATCTTTAGTAGATCAGGTCCAGTGCGTTTGTCCATTCTTGTGATTCAGACATCAGTCAGATTCTACCAGGTCACGCAGAGACGTATGAAAACCTTCAAAGGATCAGTGTTACACCACATGCCTGTGTTGAAAAATTGCAGACAAAGAGATGTCATCTGCTTTGATCAATCGTAACCTGTTATGTTGCAGATCACTGGATTATTTTGTATTTCTCAGCTGTACAGTGAGATTCAAAGGTCCAACACCAAACATTGAAGCTCACGTTAATGATTAAAAAAAAAAAAGATTCATACGGCTTTAAGGGGACAAATGAAATACCCCAGGATACTGGATTTCTGTTTACACATGTGTTTTCACTGTAACCTAATATTCCCAGCAGCAGGGGAAAGTAATGACTGCTGAGAGGAAAAGATGAAGAGATCAGTGTGTTTGAAATGCAAATGTAACGAGATGGAAGCAGGAAACAAACATGGCAGGATGGATGTTCGGGCTGTGACAGCAGATCTGACCTCAAATCTCTTTATACCCCACGATACAGCTCCTCCTATTAGATGCCACATTTTCTGGTTTTCTTTGTAGTGTTTCAGCTCACTGTTGTGAAAGAAAATGCTCTTTTACTAGATTTCATTCATACAGGCTGAAGCAACGGATGGCAAATACAGCCAGACAGCAAAAAACTGCATATTACACAGAACAGCCAACCAGACCTGAGTTTGCAATGTGTGCCACCAGCATGAATAATGGAGGATAATGTTGTGGTACTCCCGCTTCAATGAATAATATATGTATATTTATCCATTCCTACCTTTCTCTATGTCTTTGTCTGTCCACTTCCTAGAGGTGCCCAGAAGGGAGCGGAGAGAAGAACCATGCTAAGATGAATGAATGAACGGAGCTCAAAAGAAGTGAAACAGAGGATGACCGAAACTCCTACAACCAGGAAGAACAAAAGAAACACAAACACAAAGACCTTAAACAGAAGGGAAACGTCTGGAGCTCCATGAAGGCGGAGAAAAACTAAGTTCTGGATTTTTTTTTAATATATAAAAGAGGGAAAATAAAGGCTCAAAATCTTGCGCCGGACTAAGAGGAGTCGTGGTGAAGAGGCTGGGAAAGATCTGGAAGGGTAAGAGGGAAGCGAAAGATACTGTTTGAGGGAGGGAAGAAACATCTGGATGGTCTCGTCGGCTGTGGCCAGCAGGTTTCCTCCCCTCCGAAGATGGCCTCCAACTTCAATGATATCGTCAAGCAGGGCTACGTACGCATGCGCAGCCGCAAGCTGGGGGTGAGTTCATATCAAATCCATCTTAATGCAACAGTCTGTGGAGCACATCATAACACTAATATCCTGTTCCATTCTGATCAACATGTTTATCCACCTTCAATGAGGATCCATTGTAAAGTTGCACATTAATAAAGCTGTTTTTGGAAGCCATTATTTCCAAAAGACCACTTTGCTTGTTTAGAACAATTTCAGAGATTTGTTTCTAATTGCGTCTTATCTGTTAGAAAATTATTGCTTTTGTCTGTGAAAGTTGTCGTCATCCAGGTATTTCTATATTCAGTTCTACTCGTGAAGGCACCTCGACTTGGTTTCAGCTGTCAAAAGAAAAGTTTTTCTTAATTTTGGAATGAAAAGTCTGAGAATTCAGGATTGATTCTTTTCTTTTTTTCATCCTTTTTGATTCTGTGAGTTTTTTCGACCCCTTCTGGTCGTTTGCCCCTGAACAGTTCTACACTATAAATCCTGAATCCCAGACAAGCTCCTTAGACCTGACAAAGCTTTTCAAGATGAGAGAGAAACTTTTAACAAATCCAGCTGCCTTCAGGACAAGAATTGAAATGATTGCGTGTATCTTGTCTTGGTCTTATCTTGGAAAGATTGTGATCTACCTTGTGCCAAATTATGGAGCTGTTATGTGGTAGAGGGGATCGCCCTGCAGATTCAAGGTTGGCTGTGTCGGCCCTATCTCCAACTCGTGTGCCAAAGCGTGCTTTTGTAAAATGACACCGGTACATATTGTTATTTGTATAATGGCACGTCCTATAAATTACATTTCTGTATAGTTGCAATCATTTCCATCACTTTTTTAAATCAAAAGGGAAGAAGTTTTGCTTTGAAATTGTGCATGACCTCATATTTTTACACTAATATATGTTTTTGCACTGTTTTTAGTGAATTTCGTGTGTATTTGTAAAATATTCGGGGACATAAAACAACAATGAAAGAGCAGGTAGCAAGTCAGCACCTCTGCCTTACTGTAGGGGGCAGTGCTGAGCTCTCTTGTTCTTCTGTTGCTTTCCTTCTCTAAATCAGAATCAGGTTCTGTATGACGGTCTTGACTTATGGTTTTTATGAGTGAAATGGAACATTTGAGGTCAGAGTCAGTGCTCATGGAATATTATGAATGGTTGCGATGTGATTCACGTGTATTTTTAAAAGAAAATGTTTAATGAGATACACTGAAGAAACAACAGTCAGTGTGGATGGCGGCCATTGATTCATCAGAGAAGACAGATTCACTAATAATCTACTGAGGCTGCTCTATCTCCTCCTCAGCTTTTAACTTCTCTCTTTAGTATCTTCTAGCTGTATTGTCAGTGGTTTAACTACCAATTATTGTAAGTTTCTTTGTCTAACTTTGTTGTGTTTATAGTCCCCAACTCATTTTATTATCCGGCGGTTGTAGATTTTATAAACAGTTACACCTTCACTTTGTTGGGGTAGTCTGGATAATTGATTGATTGTTTGAATACCTGATTAAGTGTATTTCAAATTTTGGCTTCAATATATGACTGCTTCATGTCTTTAAGTGCCACGGTCTGATAAAGCCCAATGGACGGATATTTCATTGACACTAAAGTTTTGTATATATATAATGCAAATTACTACCAAATAATCCTGACAAGCACATAAATACTGCAGTACGGTATCCTTCCTTAAATATCAGTCGTATGATAATTGTTCATCCTTGTGAAAGATGGCCTTCTGTATCTTTGTTCATTTAAAATGTCTTCAAGGACTAACATTTTTATTTTGTCTGCTTTAACCATCTTCACAAACCATTCAATCACTGTACCCGTCCATCTGCTTTATAAAAGAGCGATTTCACTCTGTCTTTGCAGAAAATTTTAAGTTTTACTGCAACAGGTTGTGACATTTTTCAGAATGTCAGTCTTCAGTGGATTTTTATGTTACATGCAGTGGTGAGGTGTTTATGCATGGAGAGTGGAACAGAAGAGAAACCTGCAGTAGATGCATTAACTGTGATCCTCCAAAAGTCTGAATATAAAGCAGTATAATTAGGAAAATTGATTCATTAAGACCGAGGTCAGTCCTCAATGCAGGTTTTATGTAACAGGAAGTTTGATGCCTTATTTAAAAATGAAGATTCTGCTTATAATACATTTTGTTATTCTATTCTTGAAGTGACATATGAAATTAATGGAGCTGAAAAAATTAAATTGCTTCATGTGAAAGTCCTACTCATTGATAATTTAAAGGTGCTAAAACAGCCTGACATCTTCTCCATGTAGCAATATTATCAGATCATTTGTTTCTGAAATCTGGACGTTAAGTAGGCAAACCTTGAAAGTAGAAAAATCACAGGTCTTCCGGGTCTCTGATGTCTTCAAGGTGTGCTTAACGTTTGAGTAACTGGCTGGTTTCATCTGGCTTCACAGATAAATAAATGACTGCAGTTCCTCCTATGAATATTGCATGAAAACAGTATAAACTCAAAATTTGTGTAAATATTTAAAGTTTAGAGCGGCCTTCCCTTTGATCACAGCCACATGCCCCAGTCTCTGCAGGGAAATGTCATGCTTGATGTTTTCCTGCGTAACAAGTTCTGTCACTCAGCATCAGGACAGTCCCTGAAACAGGCAAATTGACTGAATGAGAGGTGTGGCCTTGTTGGGGTTTTATTTCTTGATATGTTATTAAATGTCCTGGAGATGACGGTGTAGTTTGACCCGGTGTTAACACACTGATTCCACCATCTGCTCTGTGTACTTCCTGCCCGTGGGCTCAGCTGCGTCGGCTGCAAAGGGAATGTTAATTTTATGGGCATGAGTCACACATTCAGGCTGTCTAGGTAGCAGAATTCAACTTTGCATGACTCATATTATGGAAACGAACACAAATCAATTTGAGTCGGGTTCGGTTCACCCGCTCACTTCAAATAATGGAGTCAGCCGTTATCGCCGCTCGCAGAGCCGAATGAACAGCGGCGCTCACCTATCCCAAGAGACCCATGAAATATTCATTCCTCTCTGAATCCAGTGTTTAGGGTGTCACTCGAATAAAGCTGATTGTCCTTAAGTTTTAGTCCAGTTAATGGTTTATTTACGAAAACATCTGGCATGGGGATAATCACATTAAGTCACCATATTTGATTTTATTGCCTTTTGTACGTATGTCTTTTCTCACTCGGTGATTTTCACACATGGCTGAATATATAAGGTGTTTAAGAATGGCTGAGAATTGAGAAATATGAAGTGTATCTTTGTGTCTATGTTGTCAAAACCAGCACTATCTGGTGATATCCACCCCTGGCGTTGTGAAATGTCTTATCGGATCTCTGGTCGAACACCAGCCTTTGCAGCTCATTATGTTTATTGATAAGCTTTGGAAAACAGATGAATGAAACTAAGCAGGTAACCTCTCAAGGCATCTGTTGTGTTCATGGTGGGATTTGCTGAAATGATGAGAGGCTTTTCCTCTCTGGTCTCCACATCTGCTCCTTGTGCTTCACAATGAGAATATAGTTGGAACAGTAAAGTCAGATGTAGTTTGTCACCTTCTGCACTGAGGCTCATGTAAACACAACAAGGAGGCTTTAGGTAGTTCTGATCCTGGTTCCATTCTTCTGGATCTGGGTGATGGATGGATATTCTTCAACAACCTCTTAGACACTATATGAACAAAACAGTACTTATTTTACAATGCTATAATGCATAGATTTTTTTTCTGTTTCAGTTTGGCATTTTCTAAGTAATGTTTTTGTTTAGATTTGTATCACTTCTCACAAATTTGCGAGATAATTGACAGCATGTTGAAAAACGAACCAACCAATAGACCAAAGAACACCTCCACTGCAATGTAACACAACACAAAATGGTACACAATAATAATAAACTGAACAATATGAAATGCAACATGTTGAAAACATATATTGTGGGCCAAACACACAATTAAATACTTATATACTCTACTTTGAATATGTACCGGTGTTTATGCTGTACTTAGCTGAATTTTTTATTGTTAGACTTGGCTGCATGCAGGAATGGAAGGAAACAAGCTATTCATGTAATCCACTATCATTTTATTTCACTGCTATCATCGTAATTATACATTTATCTTTAATCTATAACAGCATGCTGAGCTGCTACATCACAGCAGGTCCAGTGTGTGTGTCTCTCTCTCAGTGGTAATCCATGATATTTTGTGTGTCAGCACTTTTTGAATTTCATGATGCTCTTCAGTATGAACTGAGAAAACTTTTTAGAAATTCCCCAATATTTCGATTGATCGCTGGAAGAATAATTTTGAAAAAGCTCAACAAAACATGAGCAACAAGGAGACGGGAAACTATATTTTGTCTATGAGAAACCTCCAAAATGACCAGACAGAGCTGCAGACTATTTGCCTAAACCAGTTTCATCTAGATAATTGCTTTCCAATGTGGGATCTGGAGAACTCCTGAGGTTGGTGCCAAAGATCTTATCGGGTCTGAAGCTTCTCTTCTCTTTTATTTGTCAATAAAGAAAGTCCATAAGTCACTTTCTATGAATTAGAGGAGACCTAGGAAGATGCCCTTTATGTTCACCTTGAAAGCTCCTGCTATAATATGTTGGTGAGAAAATGTGTGTATAAATGTGCCATTTTGGTAAATATGGCATTAGAGAGGGAGTTCACAGTCTCACTTGGAGGTAATCTGAGGGGAATCCAGGGAAGAAAAGGTTGGTAAGCACCAGCCTCATTTGTAAAGTTTCTTTGAAAAACTTTTGGATGTCGAATTGAAACAGAAATGTGTCCTTTCAACTCTGATTTGAGATGAAGCTCCGACTGCAGCTTGGGATCTTTGTCTTCAATGAAGTCATGGGTTTCTGCCACTCAACCGGCACTGGGACACTGGACTGTGCTGGAACCATGTGCTTTGTGTGAAAGAGGCAGTGCTTTGACATAAAAAGGCCGGACAGCAGAGTCGGTGCAGATTATTTTCCTGCCAGGGGCTTGTGAGGACACAGTGAGCTCTCCTCTTGTCCCCCTCGTGGTGTTTGTCCTGTCCCAGTCCGGGCTTTGTTTGAGCGGCAGATCCTGTCTTGAGTGCGGCTCCAACAAGGATTGTTTCCTGTCCTCCCGTCACAGGCACACGCAAGTCTGGATAATCTGCCTTCATTTGTTCTCTTTACAATTTTCATCCCTTTTCTCGGTTGACTCTAATCACATTTAAAGGAGTCTGAGGAGTTTTTGATCTTGTAAAATGAAATGATTAGTGTGTGAAGTTGTAAATGTAGTGATGAAACGGTACACACAAGTGACTGGAACCCATCTGATATGCATTGTTTCTATTCTGTAAAAATGACTTGCATATCGACAAAGCTGCAAAGCTGGTGTTTAAGATTTTTAATACAAAATATATATGATTCTACATATCAGTCTCTCTCTCTCTCTCTCTCTCTCTCTCTCTCTCTCTCTCTCTCTCTCTCTCTCTCTCCCCCTCTCTCTCTCTGACAGCCTCTTTGTGTTGGATTCCATTGCTAACCGCTCCTTTTCCTCTCGCTCCCTTTGCCATTTAATTGCTCTGTGTCTCTTTTTCCCTCTGCGGTTTTCTGCCCACAGCTCCGATTCTTCACATCTCTTCCTTTTCTGCCTCATTATCTGTATCCCTCCTCTATTTTTTGACCCATCCATCTCTCCTGCTCTTTTTTCTGCACTATTTATTGAATGTACTACTTCAATCCACCACATTGTTGATTGTAGTCTCTCCATGGAGCATGCACAATACCTTGTACATTTTTCCTAATCGTGATATCAAGTATACATGTTATCTTTTCTTGCACTGTGCCTTTGCATGTCAATATGTTTAGTCAATCAGATGAACACCAGTGAGTTGATGCTCACCCACAAGGTAGATACGGGTAGTTGAAGTCACAGTGTGTGGACAGAGCTTGACGAGCATTGAGATTGGATAAATATTAGCAAAGTGTAGATTATGGGCAAATGAACAAGCATTAAGCAAAAACATTTTTCAAAGCACAACGGCATTCAAACAATCTACCCAACTGTATTTATCACAAGTCATATTGCAATATTACAACAAAATAATTGCATATTGTGTGCAGCTCTCCTTTTTATACATAGATTCAGATGTTGGCATAGTGACTTAATGCAGATCAGAAAATATACAGTATAAGATCATTGTGTTTCTACCGATGAAACACAGCTGAAATCCTTGTCTTAGAATGTGTTGTATTGTAGCGTCACCAATATATATTAGTGGCTGCGAAAGTCTCAAGAGTGATGTTGGTCTGACAACTTTGTTACAGAGAAGAAACTGCTGCTGCTATATGGATATATCCACAATGTATTGTTTCTTTAAATTTTGTCGCGTTTACTTTGATTCATTCATTCGTGAAGTCGGTCAGTTGTTTATTATTTGTTTCTTATTGTTAGCACGCGTACGCTCCCAATCGAAAGTCTTTGACGCTGCCGCAGAGTTAATAGCACCCTTGGTCAGCGGAGTGAGGTTTGTTTGGTGTTTGTTTATTTGTGGGAGCTGTTTAAATATGAGTTGCTTATCTTTATAATGTATTATGTGTGTATTATGTAATGAATATTTAATTTGATGGAGGTTTTAATCATGGTCGGGTTTTCTAATAAAGTTAAATGTGTATTTAAATTGAATGCACTTGTATAATAAACATAGGAAGATACTTTTGTAACCGAGTGATTCTAAAATTGTAATGAAATGTTGTTTGTTTTGCTTTTAGTTTCACGGTGCTGATTTAAAATAAAGACAAGTTGCACCAGTCTGCTTTTTTCGAGAGGCCGGGGGCAGCTACAGTCGCCCTGCCCCAGCATAAACTAATGAAGCTACTATCGATGCTCAGGTTGTTTCGTTACATTTCCATCCTCATCATTTCAATAATTTTCTTGTTCTGGGGCTTTCAAGGGGGCATTGAAACTTGGATTCGTATATAGATTCATAAGCTTTACTGACTATAGTGCTGTTTTAAATAGAAGCTCAACACACTTAATACTGCCAAGGCCACGCTCAACCGCTAAGGATATTAGCTGTAAGTGATGATCTGTGTGAATATAGCCATACATGTTTGGCTTTCATGATAGATTTAAAAGCTTGGTCGTGTGAGAGACTCTCAGAGTAGAGCTGCTACTCCTCCACACTGAAAATCCACTAGAGGGGCTTCAGGGATGTGATTATAATGCCCCTGGTCACCTCTCGTTGGAGGTGGGCCAACGGGGAGGAGTCCTTGAGGTTGACTTTTGATCTGCTATAGAGGTTATATCTCTAAGTTGCCTTGGGATTGGCTCAGGGTCCCTGGAAAGAATCGAGAGGCAAATCCAGGGGATATCTGAAAAGGACTTTGAATATCTGAATGTATCATTTGACCAGACTGGAAGCAGATGTGTCTATCGCATTGCATTCAAGGGTTAAACTGTCATCCAAATGTACACAAACTTAACAACAGTTAGCTGTGGGATGATTTGCAGTTATAAAAGCAGTGTTTTAAATTAGTCAGTATCCAGGAAATAGGACTATACAGCTTCAGATTTTCTGTACAATTGATCTACTGACAACACAGTCAGAATGTGTGAAAATGCAAAACACTTGGATTTGCCTTGTTACGAGAGCTCATCTGCTTTCCAGTGTTGTCTCAATGAATCTGTTTACAATGCAATAAAGAACGATCACAACCAGCAAAGGTTGAGCCTCCTCCATGTTTATAGTCCATCAAATATGGAAGCTGCCTCCCATTTTGCTTTTATGGCGTTGTTGTCGTATGAGTTTGGTATACCTCTTATCACTCTCCAACCACTTGGAGGTGCAATGTTTTTACGTACATTACTTTTCTGTACATTCCTGGATATTTGGCCCACAGCAGTACCAGAGACAACAAATGGGACAGGAACCGTTTGGTTCATTGAAATTAACTTTTTGTTCCAGATGTTATTGCTCAAAATGCTGCTGTGGTTCGTTGCTCTGATTCATCAAATCTTATTCATCCATCTATCATCCATCAAGTGGTGCGTGTCCTAAAGAGTAATAGATCATTCATTAAGTATGTTTTGAACAGTTCAAGTACTTGTTTTTAGTTAGTTTTTCTCTGAAGTAACCTCTTGCATGTCTGTGTGGAATAAATCTTCTGGTTCTCAAGTTCAGCAGGAAGGCGAACTATCTTTGAATATCACTACTGAAGAGGGAAGCGTAGCTGTTGTCCTGTATTTTGTTGTAAGATGGAACTGCTGTATGTCGCTGGTGTGATCGTGTGGTGGTAAGCACTGTTCACAGTGATAAACCCTGAGTTCATCCACCGTTGCGGTAAAATCCAACCTTTTGAGCAGTTGAGAGGGATTTTACCTTTGATAAAATGCTAATGGAGGATGGATGTATTTATGGTATTTTTGAGGTCTGTTCTGTTTTATGGATCTGGTTCTGTTCACACAGAAACAAGATGCAAATAAAACAATGACACAGAATCCTTGCGATCATTGTGACTGCAGACTCTCTCTTGATCAATAGAACACATTGTGTAAAGAAACGGCTCTTTAGCAGTTTGTGAACAAATAACTAGCTTCTCTTTGAATTAGTGACACATTCAGGTTCGGATAAATGCAAACAAAAGCTCATGTTTTTTCTTTTTTGAAGGGGAAGCTTTACTCAGTGAGTTAACGCAGTGTAGTAGAAAACCCAGAGGAGACACGAGGCAGACACAAAGACAGAGGGGAGGGAAGGAATACAAAGAGAGCTACATGGAAGGTTAGCCGAGTTACTTTCAGTGTCCTCAGGGCACGGAGGAGTTGCACAGCTGAGGTCCTCCTCAAGGCTAAGTAGATAGACTACCAAAGTCATGCTTAATTTATTTCAACAGGAACAACAAAGCCATGTTAAAAAAAAAAGAAGAAGAAAAAAAAAACTCCAGACATGCAGGGCTGCCTTTAACCAACTCTGGTTGTGTGTTAGTCCTGATGTTTCCACACAACCATCTGTTCTCAGTTTCCTGCCTTTGTAGCGCCCCAGTCTTCTGAGGATAATGAAGTATTATATTGATGACATTGATATTGATCACCCTCTGGGTGTGGAACAAACATTTCCAACGCCAACACCCTCTTCAAACAGACGTCCTCTGAACGAGCACAAAATCAATGTTTGGATGGTTATCAAGCATCACGTCAAAAAGCATATGTGAGATTTGTTTTTTGTTTTTTCCCTCCATCTGTCTATATGCATAATTTTGCCTTGTGGGTCTGAGGAAACACTTCCTCATGTGGTGTTTCCCCCAACATTCTCTAGCAGTACAATAAATGTTCCATCCTTCAAATGCATCGGCACACTGACACATTGGATGCATTCCAGACTTTGTGTTTAGTGGATTTGAACAAAGTTGTTCTTAATGCATGACCTCAGCATACAAGTTGTATTTGCACATCAATTTCAGTAATGACACATTCTTGGGTGATGCTGGCATATAGTTCATTTGCATCGTGGTCTTCTATATTTAATATTCCCACCACTCACAATTCAAACCACCAGTCTCTGGCATGCCGCACAAAGTATCGACTCTTCTCTGCAAAAACATATTTCAATGAGTATTTTCTGTTGATGCTCAAATAATGAAATGTCTGGTCCTGTGAGAATAGTGATTATTTACAGTACATTAAAGTAACACAGCAAGAACTTTGTAACTGATTACTGGTATGCATCAGTCAGCTCATTATTTCGACAATGTTTTAGAAGAGCTTCGTGTTTACATGACAATGTTTTGAAAACAATGCCCAACTACAACCCAGAATTATGTAGTTTCCACATTGGGCCACTAGTGGGTGCAGTAATTAGTTGTTTTGGGGTTTTTTTAATTGAACCACACACACACATTCGTTGAGACAAAAAATATGCCTTAAACATTAACAATGGGAGTACACGAACATCCGTGTGGACAGACGACCAAGTTAGATTACTATTGCGGGTGACGCAACTATAAAACTATCAAGATTCTTCTGATTGAAATGCATTGTAATGTTTTCACATACATACAGTTCTCGGAAAAGCTTCCAACAAGAACAGGTTTCCTGGTAGTTTCAACATGGTTCTCTGACATGATGGCAACAATGCTACAACCCAATTTTTTCGGTGAGAGTGACGCCATTTACAGTTACAATGCAGTCTACATCTAAAACCACAGTGTCCCCTCACTCATCTCTAAGTATGTTTTGAATACAAAAAAGGGGACAGAGCCATGTCCCTCTTCAGTAAATGATGTGTCCTCTTTCCAAACTCGGACAGCTTCAAGCAGTACTGTTGGCAGACAACACATTGATTGTGTGGTTGATGTCTCATCGTCACCAGCAGGCCACACAGCGACAACTTGACTGCCTTAATCAGACCCGTCTGGGAAATACTTTGTTTGTGTCCAAGAATGTGTCCAACATCAAAAGGACATTGTTGGGGATTCTTGCACATCAACGCTTCACTACAGTCATTGAAGTGACAAAGCCGCACTTGTATGGTCTCGGACACCTCAAACATTTGGCCGGTGGCTCCGCTCCTCAGGGGATACATCCAGGGCAGCATCCTCCAGGGACCCAGCCTATTGTCATACGACTGGATGTTTTGGCCTCTTGACAACTGGAACGGTCTTCCAACAACTGCTGCCAACAGCTTTGCCTGAATGTGCAGATGCTGCTCCTCCATGAGCGATCACTGCTGGATAACCCAGACTGGCGAGATTACCTGCAGTTTCTAAAGAGAGATGGTGGCCAGTGAGGCCACAGTTTGGCTTCACCATTCTCATGTTTGAACTTGTATGAAGGGGAGGATCTTTTAGTGCCCAGACTGATGGGCTGGGGAGCAGTTAAAGTGATCCAGTCACTTCTCCTCTGTCAGTGGAGACACACAGTTATTAAATGTCAGTAGACACCAAGACACTTGTGAATATGAGTTGTGTTTTCGCAGAACATTAAAATCTCTGCAGCCATTTTATTTTCCTTAAGGTTGTATTTTAAAGAATAGTAGACACTGAAACTGTGCCAGTGACTGTCTTCACACTGAGCCTAGGCAGCCCATGTTTAATCACTGTTGAGACAGGAAGGGCATCCAGACTAAACAAAATGTGACACTATCTAAGTTACTGAGTTGTTTTGGGAGGTAACTTGTTTATCGAGATTATGTTGGTTTTGCTATATTCTTGATATGACGATCACATTTAATCAGTGTAGAAAGTAATACAGGATTTGGGGTTTGTATGTCACACAATCATCTTATTGTGAAAAAACTCCATAAAATGAATGTGCACATTTATCGGTGCACAGAACCAAAATGCTGAAATATTTCCATCATAACAACTAGTTAATGCAAACACATACTCTATATTGATTCATTATTACCCGAATCCAATTTGGTAAAGGTTTAAATATTACTTGTCATCACCTTTATTTATTGTCAGTTGTTTCATGTGATGTTCTTCCCTGATACCTGTGCTACTTAGATTAAATACTTTTTTTATGACTTGCATAGATTCCTAAAAGTTTTTAAATGTAAACACAAATGTATGTAGTAAAGAATCAAAGTCCAATGAATCACAAATAGAATGAATGTAGTCCATCCAGTATGAACAATAATTTGTTTTATGAGTTCAATATATCTTGGGTTTATTTTCAATGTCAATTTTGGGGAAAACAAACAATACGATTTTTGTAAATATAAAATGATCCTGTTGCTCATTCCAGAAGAAAGTATGTCAAATAAATCTTGAAAATGTGGGATTCAGTGTAGTGCCCTTAGTTTTTTTCTTTATCCCAAAGAAATCAGAAATAGGAGAAAAGATATGTGGTGAAACATTTTTTATTTCCTCAAACGCTCTCCCAGGAGGATCGATACCGTCCGACAGGCTGCCTGGCCTCTTGTTATGAACACTATGAATGTTTGAGTTATAAGACAGCGTGCAGGGTGGAACACACTTTTATTTTAGATTTTTGGACCCGTCCACACAGCCAAGCCCCAGGTTGTCCCCAAGGGACTTGAGGGACCTTTCATACTCACATGACAGCCTGTCTGCCCTCAGAGAGGACGTACAGGAGTCCCCAAACGAACCCCAGTAGAGGGAGGATGAGTCTGTTTTCTCTCCTTTCTGAATAATAAGAACACACTCATTCCGTTTCACTTTGAAGGACCCGTCTCATTAACATAATGCATTCAGAAGTATTGTTCCCTCAAGATTTTGTCTGCATAACAAAGTTTTCACTGACAACCATCAACTTTCATTGAGTTTTGATTGTTTGTTACAAGATAATGCCGTTAGGAGTCTTTGCAAAACTGGATTTATTTAAAAATGGCTTCCACAGTGCACAACGTTTTATACGACTGTTATAAAACGCTGAGTACTGCACGTGCACACTACAGTTGCAATCAATAGTTCTTTTGCACATAGATGGACAACTGTGACAATTGCAGAATACAGAGTGAGTTCCCTGCTCACTCTTTTGAATTTAAAAGCACTTCTCCAACAAAGTGCATATTTACTACTCCATCATTTACATCAACCGAGGCTCATTTCTTATATACACCATACAGAGGGCCTTGAATGACAGCTTAAAGGTGCTTGAATCTTTATGATAAACCTTTGTGTATTGACGTTCCAAAAAACACAGCACTGGCTTGTGCTCTAGCACGCAAACTACTGAGTTTGCATTGTTTCTCACGTTCCCAAGTGCACAGTGCTCATTATCAAAATGATGCTATCTGGATGTGTGACTTTTCTGAATCAGAAATGGGAAAACAATAATGTTTTCAGAAAATTCTATTTAAATTCTTATTTAAAAAGGGCCCAAGTTATAATAATTGTCGGTCCGTTTATAATCCTAACCCTGATCCAAAATGAATTACAGAAAGCCAAACCCTTGGCCTCCTTGTACACAAGCGTCAAACTCAAATACATGCTGACATTTTGCCCATCAAAATAACACTATTCTGTCTTGAGATTGCAATGTTTTCATCTTGATGGTTAACTTTAGTTTTGGTACTAAGTAATTGAATTGAAACGGCAATAGCAAAAAATTTAATAAAAATACCGACATGTCCACAAAGAGCCAAAATTTCTTGTGAAAGCTCATCTGACTGAGGTGTGAATTTGCCCTTCAACAAAAAACATGTATTTTCCCACAATTAAAAGGCATACTGCAGTCACTGTGGAATATGTTTACAACATGGTTTCTTTATTTCTGTACTTTGGGAATCATGCGGTGCTGAATGTATTCAAGCTTTTCGTATTTTAATAACAGACAGATACATTTTACACAAACAATTATTAAGGTTGATTGCAGAGAAGCATATTTACTTCTGTATTCTGCTTCGTGATTAAACTTCAAATTTACAACTGGCCCTTTAAGAACAACTATGACGTGGTTCTTGATGAGAATGAGTTCGACAGCTTTGCTCTATAGATTTCCGATAAAAAATATTGTAGATTCCCTCTCAGATCGTTACAGTGAAGCCAAATAGTGATGGATTGTTATTTAATTCGACTCTGGACCACATGATGGAAACCTTTGACCTTGGGAGTCATAGAAGTAAAGTACACGGCATCGTCTGCCGTTAGATCATTAGTCTTCTCCCTCCTGTCTGAGAATATTTGTGAGTAAACAGGTGCCACATATATAAAGCTTATCGATCCACTTATGCTGTATGTATTTATTAAACCTCCAAAGGAAAGATTTTATCAAGAGGTTGGAAGCAATAAACACAACTTCACTTCCTTGAAACACACCAGCCATGAGGAAAAAAGTGTTGTGAGCAACTCCTCCGCAGCGAACGAACTCTAAAATCTTTTTGAGCACTTGTTCAACAGTGCAAAGGTTCTACTTTCGTAACAATCCTACAAAGCCCATGACCACTCTTCATTTTAACACCAACCCTCCCACGAGGGTCACGGAGTACATCTGCTAGTTAAACAGCGTGGGTGCTCGATTGAAAAATGACAGCCGAGCTGGTCTGAAACTCACAAAGACATTTGTACTGCCCTCAGTGCTGCATTTGGATTGAGCCCCAAGTCTTAAAAATAACAGGTCTGAAAAGTGAAGCGAAGAGAAACTGTAAGTTTGCGAAAGTTTTGTTTTCACAGTTTTGAAATCACATAATTTTTTAAGATTTAAAGAAAGCGTATCTTTACTGCGAAGTTCACTAAATGTCGCTTTAACTACCGTAAGTGAACAGTATCAACGTGTATAACTCTGAGTTTCAGAGCACAAAGGAAAATAACCTGATCCCTCTCCAATCTGGCTCTCTCTCACCTTCACCCTTCCACATCGAGCTGCTCTGCCTCACCTGTAAATAGGCTTTATGTGCCTTGAAGGCATCATTATGTAAGTAGCCCTTTGAGACTAATGGGATAGCCTGCTCTGAAGAGCTGGAGCTCCCTGATCTGGCATTCGACTTCACCTCTCCTGCCAGCGCCGCTCTCGCTGCAGGCGCTTCGACCTGCTCCTCCGCAATATCACTGCTGAGCACAGGGCTACTACTTCTCATCATTTGGAGCTCCTCTTTCTTGTATTGGAAAGAAAGAGCATTAGTGGTTATTAGGAGGGGGATTTTGGGGGGGTATTCGGCTCTCACGGATGTAGCTTTGATCTTTTTTTTTTTTTTGCTCTGCTAGTCTGTAAAATCTTGATACACATTGGGATAATTCAAGAAAAGAAAATGCCAGCACTGGTCACTGCAGGGATTTTAAAAAGCTGCTTTCTGTAATTACTACTGTGCAGGAAAATGTTTTAAGTACACACATGAATGATCATAATATGTATGCACAGGTGGCCTTTTTAACAACCGATGCCTTCATCACAATAAATATGTTTTCTTCCCAGATGGTCATTAAGGCTCATTTGAGGATTGTGAAGCTGCTGAGATATTAAACTGTGGACTGGCATCACCTAGTTAGTAGTTGTTTTCCTGTGAGAAAGCAAACAACTGGACAGCTGAATTCGGTCAGAACAGTTTGAGCAAGCTGCTGTAGGGCCCACAGGTCAGATCAGTGTTTTATTTTATTTATATCAAAGAATGCTGATTTTATTCCAGTGATATTTCAAGGAAAATAAATATAGAATTTTGTTGAGCACAGGAGTTCAAGGACTCAATGGACTTGATAGATAAATGAAGTTGCTTATGTGTAAAAGCATGTGCCTCTGTTGTTTTTCTGTACTTTTCAGCCCCGTTTACAAGGCGTTTCAAGTGAAAGTGTGTTGTAGATGACCCCCCTAAAAGTGACGAAAGTTTTGCGGTCATACTCAGTCGTGTTAATGGGGCCTCATTTTGAGTGGCACATAGTGCCAGTGCCTGCCAGGTGCTTTTCTCCAAGATCACCTTCCCAAAGACTGTTAGAAACGGAAGTGAAACTAGTAAGCTATTTTCTCCTTCGCCTGATGTCCTTGAAAGACAGTACTGGAACTATGTTCCATTGCTACAGGGTAGCAATAAACTATGTTCTATCCATTACATGATCATTGCAGATATCGTTATGTATATTCTCAATATCATCCAAAAGTCGCTTCTTATTCTTTATAAGCTGAAACGTGTTTGTTAAACAAAAAGGAATGGCTACTTCAGTATTACTGTAATATGTCATCTGGGACATTTTCATCAAGCCTGAAGGCAGTCTGCTCCTCATGTATCATGTCGACAGCACACATATGACAAAACTTCATTAACTTGGCTAAAGAAAGTTTGATGGGTGTTTTAAACTTGATGTAGTTATGGTCTGTACATCACATGCTCTCCTACACTGTAACTGTCCACCTGACACAGACCAGAATCTTTCTATAAATATATAATAAGACTGGAATTGGAACGACAGCACAATAGATGGTCAGAACATCACTGCTTTAGGCCCTTCTCTTCCTACACATGCACTTTCCAAACTACAGGGTCACTTGTCCACCTACTCTGTGTCTCGACAGCCTGATAGAGTCTGCAGAGGGAGGACGTCTGGGTGGGTGAACGGCTCAGCGCAACATTGGACATTTTAAGAATAGACTCGTAGGATAGAATAGAAGTCCAAGTTACTTTCTTCACATCATCATATCAGTTCCAAAAGATTTTACAGAATTTTAACCCCAAAAGTGTCCTTACCCCCTTTAGGCATTATATGTGTTCAAGTTGTATGCTACCCAGAAACCTCACTGAGATAGGAAAAAATACTTAAAAAAAAAAAAAAAAAAACAGTCTCAGAAGTTGTGATTTCTGCAATAAGGCGATGTACATGAGTTTGCTTGTTCTTCCTGCCTGTGCACAGTTTCCACAGAAGTTCCAATTTGCACGTTTCCTTTGACAGAACACCATCTGGGACTGGCTCCAACTGTGAATTTTTGGTATGAAAGCAGGTACAAACTGTGATACTGTGTGCACACATGCTGATCTACTGAGGAGTTATAATACCACATACTAGCATTTAGCATGTTTACCTTCTTAAATAGGAAATATGGAGCTTCTCTCCCAGAACTCCTCGATTACTGGGTGGTGTTGGTGGTGTTAATATATTAATGATCAATACTTGTTGTATTGTGATTTACTGCCTCTGAAAATGCTTGCATTGTTTATTCTTCTGCTTCAATGAAAATGTGGCATCAATCAGCTTAGCCTTTACCATTGGAAATGTATTTTCTCCTCCCCACAACTTTTGATTGTGGACTTCATACCAAGGCATTTTTTTCTATTTGACTTCAGATTTCGTGCTTCTTTTGGCACTGGGTGTCTCTCAAGGTTTTATTTATAATGCAGAGTGTATTAAATCAGACCCTCAATTGAGTCTGATTATTATAACCAGACCTTCAATTGAGTCAGATTATTAAAAGCCGACCCTCAATTGGCATTAGACGATGAATTTAAAAAAGAAAAAATGTAATTCTGATAATGTGGTGGCCTGCAGGAGAATGTCTGTTTTCTTTGTGGCTATGGATTCTAAATGTTCTATCTCCTCACTTCACAGAAGGGTGGATGTCTCAATCCCTGTTGCTGTCTCTTTTATGCCGAGCACAAACTCTCTCCTCTGTAGTTTTGCGAGCAATCCACAGCATCTTGTATTCCTACATTTTATTGTCAAAATTGCTCCATTAGGCCTTTGTGTTTTCCTCTCATCTGTTTTGTTTCATTTTCCCTCCTTGAAGCCTCTCTGCGTTTCATTTGACAAACGTTGATTGGCTTTTTTATTATGAAGCAATTTATAACAGCTGCTACGCGTGTGTGTGTGTGTGTGTGTGTGTGTGTGTGTGTGTGTGTGTGTGTGTGTGTGTGTGTGTGTGTGTGTGTGTGTGTGTGTGTGTGTGTGTGTGTGTGTGTGTGTGTGTGTGTGTGTGTGTGTGTGTGTGTGTGTGTGTGTGTGTGTGTGTGTGTGTGTGTGTGTGTGGTGCACTCACTATTGTTGCTGAGTTATGTACCAAGGATGTTTTAGTGAGAGTCATGGACATAAGGGCATAAGTCAGGGCCCGTTTACGCAACAATGATTTTAAGTGGAAACACCAAACTTTCATTGCATTTTGTTTGTCCGTGTACACAACAATGGTTCACAATTTATTGTGTGCCATCAATAAATTTAGGACAAAAATAGAAATTGCATATGAGCGAATATAACAGTCCCCATCATTCAGTAAAATAATTCCTTTGACTTACAAAGTTTTCCACTCCCAAGCATCAGTTCTTATCACTGAATTTCTTCAACCACATTCCCATGCAGGACCTAAATATGCTCAGGTTCACATCCCTGTCTTAAAACCTGTGGTGATCCAGCCTTTAAGACTGCAGCAACCTAAACAATGTGGTTACCTGCTTTTTCATGGTCATCCAACTCTCTCTAAAGTCTGGCCTGTTGTAATGTGCAGTGTCAGTGTATTTTGTAAATTACCTTTTTATTTAGTTTTCTTGTTCTTTTTGTTGCTCTTCCTCCTTTTTGCTGGAGGAAACATACAAGAACATCTGTTCAACCCGTTGGAGTTTTAGAATTTAAACAGCGATCATCACAGCGCCGGCTGCGGGAAGCAGAAACTGCAGAGCAAAAACTATGAGCCCCACAGTGAAAGAAATACACATGACAGCAGAGAGGAAGGCTGGAGAAGACATACCGTAGCACAGACTATCACTAGAAATAGGAGAGAGACACCAACATGAATGCACCGTTTTTCTTCTACTTCTTCCACTTTCTTGATAGGTGGTGTTTTGGGAACAGGAATAAATCAATTTGAATTTACATTGATTCCATTGCAGTTTCACCTTGATGAACGTAAACCATGATTAAGCTCATGTGTAGATATTTTAGCTCAAATGTAAAAATCTTGCAATTTGCATTCAGTGTTAGTAGCTTAGACAAATAAAAATGGTCAAATCTGAAAGTTTATTGACTGTAAATACACAGATACAAGTTTTTTATTACCATCTTGGTGACATTACTGACAGACCAGTCGATTCTTATATAATTTGATTTCGACAGAGTCATCAAACACTTGCAGCCTCCTGCTGAACCTCTTCTCACTTGGCTTTCAGGATCTGGAAGTTTTACATGCTCAGGGGAAAAAAACAGTAAATAAATTTCCTATTTTCCATCATAAGCTGCACAGATCTTCCGCTTTCAAGCCACTTTCCCCTTTCACTTTGCCCTTCCTCCTCTTCATCTTCTCTTTTCTGGTATCTGCTCGCCATCCCGTGTTTGAAGTAATCAGCTCTCAGCAGACGAACAAGCTGTGAGCAGCGCTAAGTGAAGTTAAAAAGAGGAGACAGAGAAGGAGGGGGCGGATAGAAGAGATAATTGCTCCCTTCTCGTAGCTTCACACATGAAGCTAATGTGAGAGTGATGGGAGTTACACCGAGTCCAGAGGGGTTTGCTCGCAGAAGGGAAATTCATCCAGGCATATTATTAGTATAACCTTGAAGAGCTGCGACAGCAAGGAGGATTAAATAGATACAGGTGCATTTGTTTGTCTTTTCACACATTTGCCCTTCAACTACAAGTTGCAGCATCCCGAGGGTGTTATTCTGTGTTTTTGGGGTATTTGTCTTGCACACCTGGAATAGTATTTAAAAGGAGAAATGGTGATCATGGACTAGAAATTACTTCAAAAACAAGCTGCCTCGAAGAAGACAAAGCCATGAAACAACTAAGTTGAATGGATGAAAGAATATTGACAGAGTTTTCATGTTTTTCTTATGTGTGCAAAGGGTTTTATCTGCAGAACATGCATTTGAGTGGAATCCTTTTACAATCTCTAAAATGCTTGCAAATAGAAAATTCCAACCAAAGGATGTTTCAAAGGGTTTGTTGAGATTGAACCATCCCTGCAGCCTTGTCATAGTCATTTGTTTGTGACAAAAAAATGTAAAATTACAAATATATCCAAGTTTATAACCTGTAAATCTGTGTGAACTGGATTTATTTCTCACTGTTTCTGTGAGGATTTATAACACCTCATTCAACCCTTCCAGAGTTAGTGTGCACATGATTCCTAACTTTAGGAGACGGTCTCACCTCCATTCCCATTAGCATTAACATACCTTTTGAGAATTAATTGTGAGTATTACATAATCACATCAGCAGCTTCGGCACAAGCCATGCTCTTGTAGACGCGGGCGTATGGTAACTGTTTGGTTTGGTTTAGTTTGGTTTGGTCGTCTGACCTCGGTCAGAAACTCAAAAAGTCATCACTCCAACGACAGGACGAAATCAATTTCACTCACACAGCTCACCACCTCTTTCCCACAAGGATCCCAGAGTGATAAAAATAAAACTCAGGGTCTCAGCAAGTGTGTCGTTTAAAGTGACATTGGCAGCAGACTGGCTCTGTATGGAGTCAGACCTCCATCATAAAAACAGTGACTGTACAGGGAGCAATTCAATGATTCATGTTGGGATTTTAATGTGAGAACATGCCTTCAAAACAATGTTTTAAATCATTAAGACCATAGGGTTGACACATTCTTTTCATACTACATGTACTGTACGTGTTCCACAGCATTTGTAATTTTCCTATCTGGGAATGTGTTTACATACATATTCAATCTAATGTGCATTTACAACATGTTTTTAGAAACTGCGGGTAATTTACAACCACCGCTTAACATCAAAGGCATGTTTCTGCACTGTGGGAGGAAACCAGAGTACAAAGAGAAAAATTCATGCACAAGGAAAACATGCAAATGCATAGACATTCATATTTAAATCCAGGACATACATGATGTGCGGTTAGATTGCTAACCACTTCACGACTATACAGCCAAAAGGGAATTTACTAAAATAATGAAATTATCAAATGAAACTAAAACCTAAACATGAGTGGCTTACGAGTGTTGCTAATACTGCATTTTATTTAAAGACACACTGTACAACCAACAATGTCAGTTTTTTGGCAGAATTCAATGCAATTCAGTAGAATTCAATTGACACACACATACACACCCCTGGGATAAACTGACACAGTTGGGGATAGATGAGCCATATCTGTTCCCTCCTAGTTTGTTTACTGATTTTATGAAGCGTGATCTGGCGACTGACCCTCCCAGTTTGAATATTGCCAACCTACAACTATGCTGGTCATTCGGTGAGAGTGAGTGAGTGAGTGAGTGAGTGAGTGAGTGAGTGAGTGAGTGAGTGAGTGAGTGAGTGAGTGAGTGAGTGAGTGAGTGAGTGAGTGAGTGAGTGAGCGTGCGTGCATGTCAGAGGAACGGTGAGAGAAGCGGGTGATCGGAGCAGGTCTTCAGGTACAAAGAGCTGTACATGTATAGAGTTAATGGCAAATAAATGCTACGAGTGCTGAGCATGAAACCAGGTCCCGTGTCCTGCTTCCCGACTGCTGTGAATAGAGGGCGTTAACCCTGGAAGCTGAGGACAGCTTCATCCCCACAGCAGAAGTCAGTCAATCCATCTCTCCATTCTCTCAGAGTCAGCAGGGAAATGATAAAAGGAGAGGTATGGACGCGTTTCCAGCCTACAGTTACACAAAAGATGACATCTTCTCTGACATCTTATCAAATTATGCCTGAAGTGTGACCGTGTTTAGCATGTTGTTTACAGTCAGGTGACGTCCACAATGGAGGACCCAGTAGTAACGCTAGACCTCTGATGTCATGTGAAAAACCTCAATGGTGTAAAAGCTTAGTTGTATTGACAGTTTTAAAATGATAATAAGTGATTGAAGCAGCATAAAATGTTCTTTTTCAAAGTTGAATAACTTGAGCCAAAAAGGTAAAAATACATATTGTGGCTGCATTTTTATTTTTTTGCAGTTTGCTGATCCAAAAATGGTATAGTGGATGGTGCAGTCATCATATTCATTGCTAAACAACACTATGAAGCATTCTTTGTTGGCCATTATTGCATTACTGACTGCTGCAAACAGGTTAAACCAAATGTAAAAATATAGATGTACAAAGTACGCTGCAAAACAAATTGCATCAAAGTAACTAGATAGCTTTGATCACGTGGGTCTTCAGGTGGGATTTAAAGGTGGTCTGGGACTAAATGTGCCTGGTGATGATCCGCAGACTCTAATCCCGCCTCGGGCACAGTGAGGCTGATGGATGAAGCAGACCTGAGGGTCCGGGTGTGAGTGGTACTGTGGAGGAGGTCTGAAGGGGGGTGGAAGAGAGAGTTTGTGAATGGCTTTGAATATACGGAGCTACACTTTTAAGTCGGTACAGTATTTGATGTGAAATCCATGACGCGCGATGTGATTGGTGTCCTGGTGATGATCTGGGCAGCAGCCCTTGACCCGGGGCGGCTTGTGAATGAGTTTATGGAGGAGACCAAAGAGAAGTGAGTTGGTGGAGTAATCCAGGCGGGGTGTGACTGAGGTGTAGACCTCACAGTTGATAGTGAGAGTAAAATTTGATTGATGTTTCATAGATGAAAGAAGCTGGACCAAATTATCTGAAGTGCCATAACTTGAGGAAATGTTAGATGTACAGTGTTGGAGAATGAAAATTAATTAGCTAAGAGGCGCAGCTCTGATATCAGTTTCCAAACGAGTTTTTGTGTTGACATTGGCACATTTCCATCAAGTTGGCGGAAACATTCACCACTTTTTCCATTTTCGCATATCAAGTCATTTTCATGTGGCGTTGATAAAATGCAGAGAGAGAGCAGCCAGTTCACTGAAAATGGGAGGTAATTTTCAGTCCATTACTCTGGAGGGCGTGAGAAAACACTCATAGAAGAGAGGTTTTTTTTTTTTTAGATTCCTGTCCACATCATTGAATGTTGTGTGGCACAGCCACACTACAGATTTGAAATTGGTGCATGTACCACACTTTGTGTCCATTATGTGCAAATGTGATGTCGTTCAGTTGGGAAAACAGACATGGAAAACATGAGGTCCATTAGAAAGAGTTGAGACTACCGCATAGAGAATGACTGTTGAAATAAGTTTCAATCCAGTGGGACTGTAGTTTGGGCTGAAATCAGATGATTTGAATTTCCACTCACTTGTATTAAAAGTGAGAAACTGAAAAGGTTTTCCAGTTGGGCACCAGTTCACTCTATCAACACTTACATTTAGTTGGTTTGAGAGTCTTCAGACAAACTACTGAACTGCTTATGTCTTTTTCTACTTGGGATTGGCTCCAGCACCCAGCAATCCTGCATAGGATAATAAAACAGTGTAGAAGATGTATGGATGTCCCAATCTGCATGTGCACAGTCAAAAAGTTCGGATATGTCAATATCCTACATATATTGTATATAGTCAATGTCTGTGTTTTGAGCAGTATTTAATTTAGGTTTCTTTGTCTGCTGAGTTAATCTCCTTTATGACTGTTCTACCCCGATCAAGTAAATAAACTGCATTCAAACGCACAAAAACATTTTCCTGCTGGTGTTTTTCAGAACAATTAAATCTGAGATGCTTTTTTTTTTTTTTTTTTTTTAATGATTTCACAATTTTGTTTTGACAAATGAACACAAAGGGCAGCGAGTCTATTTTGGAATTTTTCTCTGTAAAACCCAGTAACTGTCACAACTCGTTCCCTTAGCATAATTCTTGTTCCACCCTCCGTATTTGCAGACTCTGCGACCTGCCACCTTGTCTCTATTTTTGTCTGTGTTTTTTTTTGTCACATTCTCAGATTTCAGTGCATCATGACTGATAATGATGACCTGAGGTACACAAATCCAGAGCTACATATCTGTCTCAGTGCATTGTGTGTTTGATGCACAGTGGTAAAATGATTGGCACACACATCTACTTTACAGATCTACCGGCGTTGCTGGCTCGTTTTCAAGAAGTCGTCGAGCAAAGGACCTCGTCGCCTGGAGAAATACCCAGATGAGAAGGCCGCCTACATTAGAGTCTGTCCCAAAGTAAGTGTAGACGTTATGTAGGTGGGTGCAGGACAGGTATACAGTGTTCATACGGAGAAGAGTGCAGATGGCTCACAAGCATGTTTAGTTTCTCTACTTTCCAGGGACAGAACATTGACTTGCATTAATCTCACACACACTTACTGTCTATGTTTAATAATCTACCCTGATGTGTTGAACCCTTTTCTCCCAGGTGACAGAGATTAGCAACGTCAAGAATATCACGAGGTTGCCGCGGGATACCAAACGACAAGCGGTCGCCATTGTGTTCACTGATGACACTTCACGCACCTTCACCTGTGAATCAGGTAAGATTCATTGTCATTCGGCCAAAGGGAGCTGATAAACACATGAAGCAAACACAAGCTCGCCTCATAGCATGACGGACCAAAGCCGTCTGTCTGTCACTTTTTATAGACCTCCATCTAATATGTCTTTGTATCTCACTATTTCTATGTCTCTCATTGTGCCTGTCTGTCTTTTCTCTGTCTCTGTTTATGTCTGTCTGTCTCCTGTTCCTCCCTCTGTGTCTGTCTCTCACCCTCTCTCTGTATCTGTCTTGTTTCCTGTTGACTTTCTTTCTTTTGCTTCTTTTCTTTCTGTCTGTCTCTCTGTATTTGTCTCTCAATCTTTATCTGCCTGACTCACAAATTGTCCATCTCTGTGACTGTCTGTCTTTCTCTGTCACTCTTTGTGCCTGTCTGTCTCTGACTTACTACTTCGGGTTTGTTTATTCATGATTGTCTTATCATTGTGTCTCACTATCTCTTCATGTCTGTCTGTCTGTTTGTCTGTCTATCTGTCTCTCACTCTTTATCTGAATCTGTCCATCTTTCTTTGCTTACTTTTCCTTCCCTTCTGTCTCACTCACTCTCCCTCTTTTCTGTCTCTCTTTGTGTCTATCTGTTGCTATTTATGTATGCCTTCTAATTTGTCTTTTTGACTCTCCTTATCTTTCTTAATATGTTTGGTTGTCTCTCACTTTTTCTCTGTCTTTGTCTCTGGTCTTGCTCATTTTTCCTTCCTTCTCTCTCTCTCTCTCTCTCTCTCTCTCTCTCTCTCTCTCTCTCTCTCTCTCTCTCTCTCTCTCTCTCTCTCTCTCTCTCCGTCTGTCAGAGCTGGAGGCAGAGGACTGGTTTAAGACGCTGTCAATCGAGTGTCTGGGGACGCGGCTCAATGACATCAGTATGGGCGAGCCCGACCTGCTCGCTGCTGGAGTGCAGTGTGAACACACAGGTACTACACACACACACACACACACACACACACACACACACACACACACACACACACACACACACACACACAAAATCAAAATCAAACACTTAGAGTATGTAGGTCCCGTCTCAGCGGACTGTTTAAGCTTCTGCTATAAACCTGTTGTAACTCTCCATTTAACAGAATCTATAGAGGTGGGAGTTGTTAGAGCTTCCTGTTCGCATTGGGCTTTTTTCTGGGAGAGAAAAACATTAGATGTAAAGACATAAGGTGACTCATACAGCTTTTGTGACAACACAGTGGATTGTTTAAAGCCGTTGACGTTCAACAGCAACTTTTAGAATGTTTTTTTTTTATATTTTCATTTCGTCAAATTGTTTGCCGTTATTCTATCCAGATGTATTTTTCCATCTAAAAATCATATATTTCTCAGAAAAGATGTGTTGTATTGTACCAGTTTAACTCAATCTCAATAGACACTTCTAGTAACTTCTAGTTCTTACAAAAGCTCTTTCTGAGTTGAAATAAAAATATTGCTGCACATTTCATTCACACAAGCTGCTTCTGTAGCAGAGCTGTGTCCACAAGTAATTTCGGCCATCAAGAAACGTCTATGTGCTATAAAAACAACATTAAAATACAATTTGTGCAGTCATGGCACATTGGAATCTTAACACTTGAGGTTCCTGAAGCTGCTTTGAGTTTACTGTTAGGATATAAAGACCAATCTTTACTTCTTATCCTCCATAACACTGAAATCAGCTTGGATTTATTGTAAAGCAGAAATGCTGTGTTCGGGAACTGGCAGTGATGCAGCCCTGGTATTACCTTACTTTACATTTAGCTTCCCCATCTGATCAAGCTTCTCTGAAAGACTGAAGAAAAATGTGCATAAGGAATGACAGCGTCCCAGAAAATGGCATTTACCCAGGCTAAGAGTGTCAGACTCTGGTGCCTGGTCACTGGGGTGAAGTATCTTACTCGAGCGACACATTCCTTTGATTCTTTGTCTCTTCAGAGCGCTTCAACGTGTTCCTGCTCCCCTGTCCCAACCTGGACATCTATGGCGAGTGCATGATGCAGATCACGCATGAAAACATTTACCTGTGGGACATTCACAACCCTCGCACCAAGCTGGTCACCTGGCCTCTGTGTTCGCTCAGGCGCTACGGACGTGACGCCACCAGGTTCACCTTCGAGGCCGGACGGTGAGGGAGATGTCTGAATAAAACATGTCCTCTGATCAAAACCAGTCACATTTAATACCAAGATATAACACACCTTGTCTATTGCAGCAGTGTGTGTGTGTGTGTGTGTGTGTGTGTGTGTGTGTGTGTGTGTGTGTGTGTGTGTGTGTGTGTGTGTGTGTGTGTGTGTGTGTGTGTGTGTGTGTGTGTGTGTGTGTGTGTGTGTGTGTGTGTGTGTGTGTGTGTGTGTGTGTGTCTGTGTGTGTGTGTCTGTGTGTGCGTGCGTGCGTCAATGGTCAATTCAAGGATACCTGTCTCTCATTGGCTGTTTTCAATCAAAGAGATTGATTGAATAGATTAGTCGATGAATCAATGCTGTGCCAGACCTCCTTATCTTGTCCTCTTTGATAACACCTGACCATGACTGGGTCAGCAAGATACATAGTGGTCTGTGGAGGTTTGTGGTTGTGAGAGAATGAGTGTGTAATAGTGTAAGACCAAGTGAGATAGCAAGAGAGCCCCCTGGCTGTTGATATGTAGAATAATCTGTAGTTTATTCAGAGTGTACACTACCTGCACTGTTCAAACATAATGGAAACGTAGTTGAACTCACCTTGTGAACTATTATTGAATTGACAATTAGAAAGTCTTTACAATCCCAAAACCATTGACAGTTTTGATTTTAATAACCCGCCCCTAAAAACAAACGCCCCCCCCCCAGACATTACAAGAAAATCCAAGAGCGTAAACTGATTCTTCATAATTTGGGCTCACTTTAATTTCTTGGATTGCAGAATGAAATCCAGTGTGCCTGTAATAAAACGTGTGTATATGTGATTAAATATATGTGTGTCTGAGGATATTTGAGTGTGCATGCTTATATCCCTGCACACACAGATTAGATTGTGTCTGTAAGTGACTGATGCCAACATCTGTAAACGCACCGCATCCACTGCCAGTGACGACAGTGCAAACCAAACTGTACTCAGTCTGACAGAACCTACAGGTCTAGACTGAGGGAAAACAAAACCTGGAGCTACAAACAAATCTCTGTCCTGTCAGGAGAGAAGCAAAAACCATTTGTAAAAAAAAAGAAAAAAAAGAAAAGAAGAGCCGGCTGAGAGGCCTGAGGTGGACATGAATGCAGAGACATTTACAGTACAGCTCTGCGGAAGAACACACAAATCTCATTGTGCACACACAAAGCCAATTACAATGGGTGAAACTAAATTACACTCACACAAATTAGATTGTGAATACCCCCTTTGGTTATGCACAGACAAATATTGGTATATGTACACACATATTGTATTACAGACACACACCAAACAGTGCACTCAGAACTCTAAACACTTCAACTGAAATCTTACCACATCCTATTATCTTATCCACTCAGATCAGTGTGCACACAAATCTAACACATTTATTTAATCACACATGGATCTGATTACACCACAAAGAAATGTGATGACACATATAGAAATTGAAATTACTCTGCTGCATGGAAATGTAGATGTATGCTATGAATACTTGTTTTCATTTATCTATTGCCTTCAGAGCTTTTTGCATGCAGTTCACAGTATTGTATTGAACCAGAAAAAATAGCTCTGTTTCATATTATGGTCATGTTAATTGTTTCCAAACGGTTGTTTCAAGCTTAAAAGAAGAACTCCTGCACACATTTATATCATCACAAAAATAATTTATTGATTTTGTCATGATCCTTTTTGGCTCTGTGGATGAACAGAACACAAACAAGTCTGTGTGTCTCTAAGTTGGTGTCCAAGTTTTGTATATTCTTATAGATTTACAGCATTTGTGGTATTGTATTTTCATTTACTGCATCTAATATCTATATTTCTTAATGATTAGTTGGAATGCATAGACTTTCATCTGAACTGATTCATAGATATAAAGCATGTATTGATATATTTGTTCATTTTGATTCTTCTGAGCATGTCTGTGTGGAATCTGCATGTGCAGATTTTCTCCATATTTTTCCAGTTCCATTGGCTTATTGGGTCAATTTGCATCTTTTAGTTGCCTTTAGGTATATGTATACTTGTGTAGTTTTTTTGGATGTCTGTGGTTGTCCAGTATCTCACTGAACACGATGTCTGTGTTTATCAGCTTGTGTTCACGGTGGTTTATTGTGAAGTAATCCAATGGTGTCAACACAAAGCCAAATAGAGTTAAGGCTGAAACAAAGTAACACCAAGATTGTGTGGTACTTCTAAATGTCTTAAGCATTTCGTAATCTTTTCTGGAGTCACAGATAACCCAGAGACGAATACCTGAAGATTTTATCCAGACAGTGGAAAGGGCTCATATTTCCGTACCGCTCAGATTCAATAAATCTCTGTTTTGTGTAGGATGTGTGACAGCGGCGAGGGTCTCTACACCTTCCAGACCAGAGAGGGAGAGCATATCTACCAGAGGGTTCACTCCTCTACACTGGCCATCGCTGAGCAGCACAAGAAGGTCCTGCTGGAGATGGAGAAAAACAGCAGGGTGAGACTCGCACTCGCAATTTATGATGGATGTCCTCATGAATTAAAGAAAAATAAAACCCTAATTCCAAATATTTGGGGTCTTATATGTAAAATGTAAACAAACACTAAATGCATTGATTTGTAATTCTCATTAACCCATAATTTATCATGAATAACACATCACACATTTCAATTAAGACACATGACCAATTCATTTTTAAGTAACTGTGGTAACAAACTCGAGAATTGTCAGGACAACCGTAACCTGCCAAAGTAAGTCGTGCTAATTTTAAAAAGAAAAGAAAAAAAATCACCAGTGGAGGAACATTTTACAGGTAATCAACAGTTGAGTCACCTGATATGGTATAAAAAGAGCAGTTTAGACAGGCACAGTCACAGAAGTGAAGAAAGCAAACATAGATTCATCAATCAGAACAGAAAAGTGAAACATTGAGAAAAATGTTCCTCATTAAGACTTCAGAGTTCTGCCATACAAAACATTTACAGATGATTTAATGAATGTTGGGAGCAACAAAGTGAGTGAATGCTGTCTCACAGGACTTTGGCTTTGATTCTGTACATCACTAGAACCTCAGGCGGACGAGGTTTGGCAGCTGGACAGTTGAAGTTCAACTCAGCAGCTCAAATCGCTCCCAGATATATTTTGATGCAGTGTGCTGTCTCCCAGATATCCACATGTTTACCAGTCCGTTCTCAATATCACTCTCACTGAATTCATGATTCTGTTTCCAGTTACTGTCCAAGGGTTCAGAATCTGGCTCCTACCCTTGCACACCAACTGCCATCCTGCCACGTTCTGCATACTGGCACCACATCACTGGAAACCAGAACGGCATGGAGCCAGGCAGTGGTAGGCCAAACACCTGCCTTTAAATGACTTTTTATTGTGCTTGGACCTGATTTTAATTCTTAATGAACTTCTTGGACACACCATTTAGAGGCCAGAGAGCTTCCACTGTGACTCATGTATTTCTTTATTTCCTTCTGAAGTTAAGCTCAACTATTCTTTCAGGCTAAATCAAAACAATCGTCCTGGACCCATTTCAGAGGGAACCAGTGATCACAGGACAGGCTGAGGCTTGGCCTGTTCTATTGCTGTCAAAATTCGATTCACGCATATTTAAAAAAAAAAAAAAAAATCATAATAAGACACTCTAATGGGACACTAGCTATTCTCTTCTGGAGGCTCATACTTTTCTGTCCAGCAGCTTTCGGCCTCTATGGAATAATTTGGCAGTTTAAAGACTGAAGAGACTCTGCAACTTTTCCGCAAATGGGCAATCTATATGGTCGGGGGGCTCCAAAACAGAGGAAATGAAAGTGTCTATTCTAGAATTGTGTAATGAATTATTCCTAATTTAATTCTCAGCCTCCTAATAAATAACAATGACTTTTATGTGGTTTGAGATCAAATTATCCCTTTTACAAGCAATTATTAGCCAAAATGTTATAGTTTACATTTACTGATCAATCCCTTAGTGTGAGCAAAGGCAGAATGATTTGCTCCCGTTGTTCATTGACAAGGTTGTGGGGCTTTTATCAAATGTTCATATATAAACCGACCTGCTCCTGTAAACCTTTCAAACACCTTTTTGTGACGGCAGTTTCCTGCTCTGTTTGCAGGCGACCCTGCAGACGACGAGCTGCTGTCCACCCGCCTGCCTCTGACCCACCACGCCACGCTGCCCCTGGCACACACACACGCACACACACAGTCCCAACCGCACATACACACAAGCTCCCCAACACACTACCCCACCTACCCTGGACAGTGACACACACACACGAGACTTTGAAAAGGAGGCCCGGACACACAAACACACACACATACAGATATATATACACACATTCCCACATGCATGCATGCACACACACTGAACACTCAGACACACACACACACACTCCTTGGATGAGCTGAATAGACCAACATTACACCTCACAGGACGTGTCGTCGGTGCAGCAGACACTGGCCACCTCGAGTGCAGAAAATGACGGCGAGCAGACCGAGCTTCCCCCCAATGACTGCACCTCCCCGCGGTAGACGCGGAGATTAAAGCTGAGGAGCCCGGAGGACTGACGAAAAGCTCTCAGTATGCTTTAAACACACGAGGTTGTCTCGAAGATGTGGTGAAGAGCCATAAAGATTGTAGGGACACTTACATTGTATTCACTTCATATCGCCAGTTTTCTTTCTTAATGTAGATGTTCATAAAAGGCTAAATTAGATCCGACTTTAATAGAGTAGCATTTTGCTTTGTTAGGTACACTCATCAATAGCCTCACAATTTGTAGGTATTTTATCAGAAAAGTTGGAAGACATACAATCTGGGAATGTAAACATTGAATTTTGTACTAGTTGTTCTTGTTGGCTAATTAATGACCAATAATGATCAATTGATATGAAGATACAGGAAAAAACAAAACAAATTAAGACACAAATGTTAACATTGCAAATGAAATAGAAATCATATTTTCCATTCCACCTTTTAATGAGGCCATTCAAGACACTTTCAGCGTGCTTTATGACAAGCTAGATCATAAATGGTGTTTAGCAGCAAATCTATATTGTAAATTAGCTACCTGCCTAGATTGGTGGTTTTTTTTAGTAGGTTATTTATGAAATGCAAATTTTTTCGATCAAATTTCCAGACTTTTTTTATATGAGTGTACAGTAGGACACCCCCTGGTGGACCGGATGTTCAAGGCCGCTGTGGGATTACTGTCGGCAGGCATCGGCGTGCCAGATGAAACACTGTGTGGACCGGAGCGGCACGGAGCCTTAAAGGCACCACACGGACAGAGCTATGACTCCAAACACACCCGGGATTGGCTGTGTAGAAGGCCTCCGATGTGCCGGCTTCAGCTGACACACATGTACTGAGAACAGTTTCATTGTTTGTCCACGTCTGGACCGATGCCTTTGATTTTGATGGAAACTGTTTGCTGAGGTCCCAGACTGAGGAATGAAACTGTGATTGGATTTTTTTTTTCTTTCTTTCTGTGAAGTGGCTCCTGCACTAAAGCGGATCATCAGAGTCAGAGCCTCAGAGTTTCTCTGGGATGCATCTGATTACACTTCCAAGTGTCCACATGCTTATATTGAGCTGTATTTGCACAAACCTGTTATTGTGGTATTATTTATGGGTCAGAAGGGAAATATAAGTTTAGAATTCAACACATACTGATGATACAGTTACAATGAGCCGGCCAACAACTGATATTTCGCATCTTTACATTTGACTCCTTGAGTGTTATATTTTGATTTTATTTGTCATTTCCAATTTTCTGTGTCACTCGAGTGGAAACTCCTGAAACTGCAGAAAATTGCATTTGAGTACCAACATCCACACATTTAGTGAAGAGAAATAAAACACTGGGTGATGATTGTTTTCCACCCTAATAAAGTATATAAAGTTTTCCTGATCTGTGCAGGTTGTCTAGATAAGAGATATCGCTTTCAAAAACCCATCCCATTGGGTGCTTCAGAGGTAATTTCTATTACTATAGTACTCAACATTTTGATTGTCTGAGGAATCCCTTTGGGGCTTGAAGTTCTATGTCACATGTCAGGTGGTGACTTGATGATTGAAGCCAGAGAGTCAGATAATGCACTTCTGTCCAACTGCAATCATGATCACCAATGAACAGAATCAAGCTAACATGGAGTGCTGAGTGGGATTAAATCCAAAATTCAGTTGTATCATCAAAGTTCCGATAATGTTTAGGTGTCTGGTAACTGGTTATCCCTGGTTATTGGACCACAGTTTAGCTCTGATCCCATTTTAAGTCCATCCATTATTTTAGGGGTGGATTAAAGAAACATTATTGCAAGAAACTCAAATCAAGTTTGGTCATTTTAATCACTGAACTGTCTCCTTCAGAAGGTTTGATCATCTTAAACAACATGCGGACTTGATTCATGTGGTTTCTGCTTCACTACATCCGTTCGTTTGGGTGTCGCTCCAGTACGAGTGACTCCGTCTTTCCCTTCCCATCGAATTCCTCCACTCCCATCTGAACCACCCTGCTACTGCCACCCTGGCCTTGGGAACTACCCCCAAAGTTGTTTCATCGTTTATCATTGTTGTCAAAGGAGAGGGGCGAGTCAGAAGACCGTTCTGTCTTTCATCTGGATAGGTTGCCTTTCGCTACATTACTGCCTTTGCCTTCTATTTACACTTCAGCGGGGCATCAAGTCAGCGGTTCAGGACATTAGTGGTAGGAGGAGGGGTGAAGGATCTCTCCTGCTGTGGACAGAAATGGGGTGGGTCATCGTTTGATTTGATCATAAGGGTTTAAGACTGTTCGTGTAAAACTTCGGAAACACCGCCTCCACTCTCACCCACTCCGTTCGCCTCGTATCCGGATTGAGCAACTTATTAATGCTGGAGTCTTTCTATACTTTATGATTTCCGCCTCATTTAAACATGACAGGGCTAAACATTTTGTTGGTTGTTTACATACTGTAAGTTGCTTACTGTGTGTAGATATGTTTGTATGTACTGACAGAGTTTTTTTCACCCTCTCAAGAGTCTTGTACATATTGCTATTTATTTTGTGTGTATGTGTGTGAGAATGAGTGAGTGTGTTCACAAGCCACATTTTTTTTTTTTTTTGCACCTTGTACTGTTGAAGCAGCAGATGGTAGCCAGTCCACTTTGTCAGTGTGGGCACGTCACGTATAAATCTACACCTGAGTGCACACACAAGTACTTGTAGACCCTTCAATCCAGCACCGGACCCTCCCACAACATTTGTCTTTTCTGGCCCTGGATCCATCACTGACCGCCTTTGTGCCATGCTGCTGGGTTTTTTTTTTGTTTTGTTTTTTTGTTTTGTACCGGGAGGAAAATGTTCAGAGGAATATTTCATACAGCTGGATCAGAATGAGCCAAGCTTATCATAAAACGGTTTTGTGTGAGGTAGCTCAACAAACTGAACCAGCATTAGGTTAAAAACAACTCAGAGCTGCAGAAATCTCACCGAGCGAGGCTTTTAAATTTCCATTAACAGCAGAAACATCATTAAAGAAGACAGAGAAGTGCTTTTTAAACAGAATTTAATTATTGTGCATTCAGTAGGACACAAACCTTAGTTAAACTAAGATGTTCGATTGATTTTAAACGGCCGTTCATTCATAGTGTCACAAGATAAATGGAATTCAAAACTCTAATTAAAGACATGAATGTATGAAGATAAATTAGGATTATACAATAGATTACTGAACATTACTATGCCACGGATGTGACAAGTCCTCTCACAGGTTTGCAACAGTCATTTTTTATTCTTTGCAATTTCCAATGATAATGCAATTTATTATAATGATAGTAAAATTACACAGAGCCGAGCATTCAATAAATTATCGCCGCCACCTGTGGATGAATCACTTTTGTTTTTGATGCCTCAGAGTTTGCAGCCACACTTTTATTTGATTTTAATGAAGTTATTTGTCCATGTTTGTCACATCTGTTGTTGAAATGGCTTTAATCGCTCTGACTGTGAGATAAATTTAATTCAAAATCGTTGTTGAAGAAGTGCAAGAATCTGCATAGTGAGAAAGTGATGTGTTCAATAAAATATCCCAAAAATAATTATTTTCAATTATGTTTCTTAACATATTCCACATTTGTCCGTGTTATACATTTGTGATGTCTAATCATGTATCTGGATCATATAAATTTAAAATGGGGAAAACATCCTATTACAAAATTGATTCAAAAATGTTATTACATTATTGTGAAGTTATTACATCACTGGCTCTGTTACACTTAAAATGTCCCAAATCAATGTGTTATGGGCAGTTGTTATAACAGGTGCTCAGTGAAATCAGTTTATCCACCCTTGCTTAAGACAAGCAGCACCCCTGAGGTAGTTTACACATATTCAACCAGGAATTGTACAGACTGATAGGTTGAGCTGATAATGATGATGGGATGAAAGTTTTAATAATGTAAAGTTCCATCCTCCACTTCTATTGAACCTTGAATGTTAACAGAGCCCTGCTGATTATGGGTGCCTGCACCAGTTTGTATTAATCACATTGATTTTAAATGACAGGAAAATGAGTGCTGCCACCAGCATAAATGAAAATGGGGAACCCTTTAAATAATTACTGATTCAACCTTACATTATGAGAGAACAAAATCCTGCAAATACTCCTCGTCTCTTGTGTTGAGCTTGGCTTTCACTGGTGCCCGTCCTGTATGAAACACTCCTCTGGCCTCATAAGCAAAGCCTAAGTGATGAGTTGAAGAGGTGATTGATGGAAGTTTCCCTCCAGCTCGGTGTGAAAGCAGCAGACAGCTGCAGTGTGTGTCTGTGCTTGTAGTGTTTCGACAGTGAGTGAGTCCTCTCTCACCAGTGGCTATGACCTCTTAGCTTTTAAACTAATGACACAATGATGTGCCCCCTCCATTTACACTGTCTTCACTAAGTGCATGTTTTGGAGAAAAAAATAATAAAAAATAAAGTCCATTACTTATTTCTGTTGTGTTGTGATATTATTGCTCTGATTGAGTCCACTTTTATTCTATTTCCACACATATTTCTTTAAAAGCAATAGTCTGATTGATCAACTAGATGAATAATAAATACACAAATAGTAGCAAGACTGGGGCTTGTTGCATTTGAAATGTATTTACCGGACGTTTTCACCTGATTCACTCTGAAGCTCTAATCATTATTCCTTACAGTTGTGTCCTCGAACAGGTATTTTCAATTTCAAAGGAGAGAAAAAAACTATTTCCTTTTGAAAGTTTGACATTAGTGTTGTTTTTTTCCTAACTTATTTTTGTGACAGCATGAAATGCTTTGTAGTTAATCTTCTCAAACTTCACTTGTGTTTCTTGTTGGTTTCCGTGGTGATTCATGCAGTTCAGAACTTTTAGGTACCAGCTGGGAAAGTTCAGTTCCCACTTTGGAGTGTCCCAATGACAACATGAAGGTTAGCAAAAGTTACCCTTAAAAACAAACAGATAAAAATATATTTATAAAGTTGATATAAGTGTAAATCTTCTCTGTACAATTATGAATAATGCCATTGTTGTAACTTATTTTACTCTCTCAGTACATCTTCATCATTAAGAAATATTATTTTAATGTACATTTGTTTGTTTTTGTGTTGTCACATCACTCCTAGCTTTCCCAAACATTCCACTTCCTCTTTGGGAAAGTCCCAGATTGACGGCATACTGATGTTTTTATCTCTCATTGGGAAGTGGGAAGTTTCCCTGTTAACAGTTGGTGTTAATATTGTAACGTTTAGCTGTAAAATGTGCAAGTTCATGGAAAGGTCTGATTCATTATAGCAACATTAGTCTGGATTGAGGTGAGCCAGCATTCCACACAAATGTCTAACTGTGAGAAAAACAAGTGCGCGCACACACACACACACACACACACTCACTCATATTACTTTACAGTGCATACTATGGGGTCACTTGTAACAATTTCCCTCCTTGTCTTCCAGAGTAAAGCTTAACTTCTTTGTGTTGCTATGAAAACTCTACCACATCTAACACGTTAATACAATGTTAAAATGTTCCTCCTCCATACATACAAGGTAAAGTATTGAAATTAAAGTTATTTTTGAAGATAAAGCTGCATTCATGACTGTTTATATGCAACGAATGGATAAAATTGCCATTTTTATGTGTATAAGGCCCCTAAGATCAAACTTTTTATTATTTTTTTTGTTCTTTTTCCCATCAGTGCAAAGCTTTTCGTGTCTTTCAGCTCATTATTTTGCTTTACAGCTCCCAACGTAATGATTTTAGAGAAATCTCACCACTCCCACAAGCTCCCAAGACTTCTTTATTGCCAAATAAAGTGGTGAACATTTTTTATTTATTTGCCAGTGGAGACCAAACGTGAGCAGAAAGTGGAGTGAATATCTGATTTCAACATTACTCTGCCATTGAAGGGTAATATTAGTTTCTGGGATAGAAAATACATTGGATTGAATTTAAGCTATTGTTCCTCCTTTGACTGTAATAAAACTGCTATGTATGACCAAAAGCTCAAAAGGGCTGTTTGAAGAGGGAGTTGGTGCCCATATTAGAAACATTTTGATCTAAAGTTTACTTTCAAACAGCACTTTATTGGGACCACCACTTCTGACCCACCTTTGAGTTCTGGGAAGTTCTCATGATGACATGATCCATCACTTAATTTCTTAACATGTCTCCACCTCCATTCAACCACATTTCATAAGTGTCGTGTTAATTTGTGGCTGTATATTTTGTGAAATGTATCCTGATCCTACTGGCTGTACGCTGCGGCTGTGATAAGAAGAACAACACTGAGACAGACCGAGGCATTTAGAGCATGATTGATGGTTGAGAACCACTAAGCTGATCTTCCTGGCTGCATGCTGCCCCACCACTGTGTACAATAATTGCATCAAAGGCATCAGCTTTAGAAGTGACGGTAGTAATGTTACTAAACAGTTTAAGAATGTGCCCCTGAAGAAAAACCATTGACAAATGATGTATTGATCGGTATAAACATATAGAATCAAATATGAAAATGTGTTGAAGGATTGTGTGTGGTAATGAAACTGGGGTGTCAGACATACAGCCCAGGATCCAAAGCCACAAGATCCAGGAAGGAGCTTTAATTTTTTTCCTGGTAAATAGTGTTTATTCGCTGGATATCAGGCTTAATGGTAGTGGACATGTAATGATACTGAGACACGAGCTGAAAAGTGACATGCTTTTATCAGTATTAGCTTGAAGAGAAACACTCTCAGCTAATATCTGATGTAATACCGCCTGTGTCCGCCTGGGAGCAGCATCTCTTTCAGAACCTCCAAACAGACCAAACTGGAGAAGAAGAAAAAGAGGGCAGGTAGTGTACTTTCTGTTCCCCCGGATTCTCCTCGCACTGTTTATTTATTTATTTACACTCATAAACTTCACAACTTTTGCACCCGCTAGTCTTTACTAACACCGCTGGAAGTGCACAGAAGATGGGCCGTAAAGTGACGGTGGCCTCCTGCGCTTTGAATCAATGGGCTCTGGACTTCGAAGGAAACTCTGAGAGAATATTGAGGAGTAAGTGCGTTTCTGGTTACTAAACTGTAAGAAAACTATGTTGGAGTCAGCCAGGTGTGTAGTCTGTGGGCGACTTGTGCAGTATAAATCTGTTATGAGGGAATGTGGGTGGGGGTTATCGGGGCGGCTTCACCAGCTATGAGGCTAGTGTGACACAACCTGGAGGCACGTCACTCACTCTATCAGCAGTGTTGCCAGATCTGGCGACAGACGCAAGCAAACAGGTGTCTTAAAAACAATGACTATGACTCATACTATGAGTACAGTATTTACCTGCAGAGGGTGTTAACTCTTAAACTATTACAACTGCAACATTTGCAAACTTAGACACCTTAAGCAAGTAGATTATATAATCAGCATTTCCTTCAGAACTGCACTTTATTATTATTTCCATGCACTCACCTTCCTTGATGTTTTAGTTCCCTAGCAAAAAAAATAATATATATATATTATGAAGTGACTGAAGTTGGTGCATTTACAACCCAGAAACTACAGATAATTCAGCAACTAAGTGGCTTCTGAATTAGCAAACAAATGAGTAAGTTTAAAAAGTCTTAAATAAACTAACCTGGTGCCATAAAAAGTAAGAAAAAGTTTTTGTCATCATCATATTTTCATCTGAATAGACACTCACTTCCCAACAAATAGAATGATTTACCACTGATTTCTTGTTTTGTTTTTTTGTTTTTTATCAATATTAGACTGAACCAGGAGAAGGAACCCAGTTGTAAATTTTGCTTTTCCTGCATGATTTGAGGTCAACATATAATTTTCTATTGAGTATTGTGACGGCCTCTTCAGTTGCAATTAAAAACAACATCAGGAAAAGCTGGAGTTTAAGAGGTTCACATCTTTGTTCTTCAGAATTTGGAATTTCAGTTCTTTTTTTTTTCTTTTCCAATTGATATTATATTTACCACATCTGACCATGCTGCTGAAGTGTCTAACTTATTCATCTTTCAGTTAACCATGTATGTAATTCTTATAAAGCAATCTGACAGGCTGTACACTGGTACATTTGAATCTGCCTTTCTCTCTCCAGGTATTGAGATCGCTAAAAGTCAAGGAGCCAAGTACAGATTGGGTCCAGAGCTGGAGATATGGTATGAAATAAAAATATATATATTAGGTTTTCTAGATACATGCATACAATGTCTATTTTTATTGGTACAGCGAGTTCACAACAACCTGGAGCTGCTATAAAGTCATTATCCTCCAAGCTATCAATGTGCAGCTCCTACAGCACCAGGTCCTAAACAGGTTAGAGGTTTGACCTTTCTCATCCTGCGCAGTGGTTACGGTTGTGCAGACCACTTCTATGAGTCGGACACGCTGCTCCACAGCTTCCAGGTCCTCAGGATTCTCCTGGAGTCTCCCGTCACCCAGGACATCATCTGTGATATTGGAATGTGAGTAAAAAGCAGCTTCACCGGCTCATTTGTGAAGCCTGTGTGAGGCTTTGGCACCATCTAGTGATATTAGTAGATGGTTTGTGTGGGTTTTTTTTCATGCACAAGAGAAAGAATTGCTTTTTTAGGTTGATTTTATTTGTTCGAATTCCCCTTGAATATGAATATATGTGAGTACAAGTGGTGACCTGTCCAGTTGGTACTCAACCTTTCACCTCATGATGGGACAGGCTCCATGTGCATGTGACCCTAACAAGGATAAAGCAGGTATAAAAGGTTGATGGATGAAAATGCTTTTAGGGGTCAGTTTTACTTTTGTTAGTCTGAGTATTTCTGTGGGAAGTTTCTATGTTTTAGCTAAACACAGTTTCTCCTTTCTCCTTCACTTTACTGTTTTTACACAATCCAAAAACCGACTCGTTGGGTTAGTTAAGTGACTATAAATTGGCCTTTGGTGTGGCTGGTTTTTACCCACTGTGAGCAGTAATTATAAACTTTTATGACGAGCTCTTCACTATTCACCAAATAAAATATCAAAAAACATGTTTAAACTTTAAACTACAGAGGAGACGAAGATCCAAATGTTTGGATTAATGACTGAATTTCAGTATTCTAAAGTCTCACCCTGTCTGCTGTCATATTTAAAGTGTTTCCATTGCTCTTCTCAGGCCCATCATGCACCACAATGTGCGCTACAACTGTCGGGTCCTGTTTCTCAACCGGTACGTCGCAATGCACACGTTAGTCTGCTCACAGAACACACTTTCTACATCACTCGGCACCTTTTTTTCATTCTGCAGAAAAATCCTGTTAATCAGGCCCAAATTGGTGATGGCCAACCGCGGGAACTACAGAGAGACGCGCTGGTTCACACCTTGGAGGCGGATAAGGTCAGTGAAGCCCTCATAGGAGAAAATTGAAGTGGTCTTGTTGCTGTTGTACACTTGGTGGCAGTATTGAGTCATTTTAGCACCAGTTTCTTCTTATTTTTAAAGTTTGGGCTCTATCTTTGTTGTAGTGATGATAGATGCTAATACCCATTCATCACTGAGATAACACCACTGTGAAGTAGCGAAGACATTCAGTAATAGTGGTAATTATTCTTCCTACCGCTTCTCTGAGGAGCAAAGTTCCACTGAACCACCAAACAGATAATGTGCTGAATTTGTTGGTAGTACCTGCAGGAGAACATGCACAGGACGCCCTCGAAACAAGGCAATTATGTTAGAATACAAGGGAAAACATAATTTGTTTCCAAAATTCTTGGAAGCGTGGATGGAGATTTGATCTAACTTTGTGTTTTTCTTTTCAAAGGCAGGTAGAGGAGTACTTCTTGCCCAGAATAATCCAGGAAGTAACAGGCCAGGTAAAAAGACATCATTCCTTTAGACCTTGTTATATTTGGTGTTTGATCCGTAGAGAGGTGCAATTTAGTTGAAGCTCTTGTTCGGAGACCACACCATGGTAGCGGCCATATCAAGTAGTAGGATGTGTGTTTTCATGTTCATTGCACTATTTCTGTTGTCTGTGCTGCTACAATTTCCCACTAAGGATCAATAAAGTACATCTATCTACACTCTATTTATCCTGAGTTACATGTTTGTTTACAAATATAGCTGCATAAGGTGAATATGTAAAAAAACAAATGTGAAATTAATAGAAAAGTGTAATCGTGTAAAAGCAATAAAATAAAAGACCAAAAATTAAATATTTTTGACACAATTCAGTGTTAATTTTTACATTAAAATGTGTTAAATTAACCCTGAAAAATAAACTCTGACCTTAGTACATTTCATAATTTCGTCATTTTGTGTGAGACCAAATGTTATCTGAGATAAATGTAACTCTGAAAGCGTTGAATTGACACTGCTTTATTTGTTGTACATTTATCCATTTAAATATTAGCTTATTAGTCTTTGTAGAAGCAGTCAGTGATGTTTGCTTGAATTCACACTGATGAAAGATGAGCTGAAACCTGGTGCAGATTTCCTGCAATGCATGCAGTGCAACACTGTTCACTTATATGAACGTGTTTTACTTCAGGATAAATATTCAGAAGATATTAAAGAAGGACTGTTTCTTCCTCAGGAACCTCAGAGGAGAAGTTTATCTGCTATTTTCTGTTTTCATCAGGATACTGTTCCGTTTGGTGACTGTGTCCTGTCCACTAAGGACACATGTATTGGGACTGAGATGTGTGAGGAAATGTGGAACCCGGACAGGTACAGCAGTGGAGCATTGTGTTGCTGATTGTTCCTAAAGACACCTCTGAGTCTGATTTTCCTCTTTTCTCTCAGCCCTCACACTTACATGGGACTGGATGGAGTTGAAATCTTCACTAATTCGTCCGCCAGCCACCACGAGCTACGTAAAGCCGACCAAAGAGTCGACCTGGTGAAGTCTGCCACCACTAAGGTACCTACTTCTTGTGTTTATTCCAGTTGGAAGTATTACCAATACACTGGCCCTGCTCATGGGCCAAAGTAAAGTGAAGACCACCAGAGGGCAATTTGTACATTAACAATCTGTGCTGTACCACGTTGTTTTTATACAACATGCAGACATTTTAGCTCTTATTAAATAGCTGGTGATGTTCCAGAGCGGTGGTATCTACCTGTATGCCAACCAGAGGGGCTGTGATGGAGACCGCGTCTACTATGACGGCTGTGCCATGGTAGCCATCAACGGAGACATTGTGGCACATGGAGCTCAGTTCTCCCTTAACGATGTGGTATGTGTACACACAACGAGAAATACACGCGTGCGTCAAAACGTGGGTGGAAGCTGCATGCCTCGAATAAGAGATACGCAGTGGCCTTAGTGTGGGTGCGTCGTGTTGGTGATTCCAAGATCACTGTTTGTGCTGCAGGAGGTGATCTCTGCCACGCTGGATCTGGAGGATGTCCGGAGCTACAGGGGAGAACACTGCCAGCCAGTGATGGTGAGGGAGCACCATCATCAAGCATTTATAATGTACAAAGCTGCATTCTTACATTGTTTGGCCCTGCATCTCTAACAAATCTTCACAGTCTTATTGGGTTCCAAAATAAATGACTCCCACCATTCGCCAATGTTGTGCAAGTCACTAAAAATGAGCTATTATTGTTATTATTATTAGCTGTTTTCAGTTTTCAGGCATTATCTTTCTTGGTTTTTGAGGATTGAAATAACCTTGAAAGTTACTGCGGCATGACTTCTAATTGTCCAACTCAAACTAGGAAAGTACACATAGCTGTTGATTGTAGTGATGCTATGACACGTTAGCTTTGTCAGCACAATGTGGGTCGGTTTAATGACGGATTCTTTACATCAATTCATGGGAGGAAGATGCTCTAAAATCTGGATGTAGAAAATGGACTTGAAAACTAAAGATAATGAGAAGATGCACAACAATATAGCTGAGCTAAACTACCAGTGTGCAGACAGCTCTCATAAAACAAACCTAATGTTTGTGTAACGATGCTCATCTATCACGGGTACAATTGTTATTTTTGTTATCATAATTGTGGGTATAACTTACAGTCAGACTTCTTTCATGTCACGAGAGCCGAGTTCGCTCAGGATAGACCAGGAGCCACCACCTTTATAAACAGGAGTGGTATTGCGGTATCGTGCCACTTCATTGAAAGTGACTCACACCAACAGTTGTAAACATGGATTTTCTCATCATGTGAAGGTCATTCTTTTTTTCATCCAAGCTTTTCAAAATGTCTTCATAGTTCATATGTAAGGTGAGTGTTGGTCTGTAAACACATGTGAGGTGGAGCGACGAACAATTTCTTTATATAAATATTCATCAACCTGTTGTTTAAAGACGCATTGTGATCATCATCTGAAAGTAATTTTAACCAAGAGTGTCTTTGTTTTCCTCTCTGGTGCAGGGGAATGAACCCAGACCGTGCCACAGGATTAAAGTCGACTTTTCTTTGTCCAGCTGTGATGATATCTACCTCCCCACCCACCAGCCAATAAAATGGCACTTTCACACACCAGAGGAGGAGATCAGGTACTGACCATATTCATCTAGTCCGACTAAGGTTTTTATTGACAGACCCCTGCAGAGCCTGTGTGACGTTCAATATATGTGTTTAGTCTCGGACCGGCCTGCTGGCTGTGGGACTACCTAAGGAGAAGTGGACAGGTGAGGAGGGACACGCTCTGAAAACCAGCAAATCATGTATGTGTCTTTTAGAATACGCAGCTTTACAATCGTGGATTGACGTGGTGTGACGGTTTCAGGCTGGTTTCCTGTTGCCTCTCAGTGGAGGCGTGGACAGCTCCTCCACTGCCTGTATTGTCCACTCAATGTGTGTGCTGCTCTGCCAGGCTGTAGAGGACGGCAGTGAGTAACATTCACTTCGCTTTGACACAAATTCTCAAAAAAAGAAAAGAAAACCCCCACAAATTATTTCTCTTTTGTTCGAGAAATGTGTTTTTTTAATTGTCCACCAGGATTTATTGATTTGTTTGAATGTGATCTGATTTGTATCTGAATCACTTAGTGTAGACAAACTATTAAGTGTTTAAACTAATACATAAACAACCCTGCTATTCCATGTTTTTCTTGGAACAAAGCCGTTACACAATTTTCGGGGCAATGTTAAAGAATTCAAGTAAACCTGAAATGTAATTCAGCACCAAGCATCCCATTCCTAAAAAGGAAAGTAAACCCCAAACAGGGAAACAGGCTTTGCCTTTAGGCTTCTCTTCACCCTCTTGATTAACAGCTGATCGGAAGCTCCCGCTCACAGTGAAGTCGCTTCACACACCTGAAAGGGAAAAGAAAAGCCAACAGAAGGAGTGTGTATCAACCAAGCCTCACTTAGACAAACAGGGATCATTAGTCCTGTAGCAACTCCCTCCAGAAGCAGTCAGCTGGCAAAGTTGACCCCGAAGGTAAAAAGCAGAATGCAGTCGGAAAGAAATAAGCCTGGAGTAATGGCTGAAACATTAAAGAAACCATATCTGTGGAGGTTATTGCTTCTTCTTGTTTTACACAAACTGAACATTTCAGCTTTCACCTTCAGTGAGGCAGCATCGTGAATTTAAGATGCTTTACTGCACCAGGGCGTCTAATAAAGGCCTCGTAAATACAGTGCTCATCTGGACTTGATTATAGATCACACCACTCTTTATAACCATGTAGAAAAGTAATAAAATCATCCCATATTGTTATATATGTGTGCCATACACTCCACACTATAAAAACATCGGTTAGGTTCATCATTGTAGTTCATTTTTAATGCAATTAATTCTATTCTACATTTATTTGCCATCAGTTTTTGGCTTTTTTTTTTTGTTGCTATTCTTCTAAATGGTAAAGTAGAAATTTGGTCAAATTCTATTAAAATACAGCCTCAATAACAAGAACAAACAGCTTTTCATTTTGTTTCCTCCTCCGTCCTCTTTATCTCTCCGTCTATTTCCTTCAGGCCGTCAGGTGCTGGAGGACGTCCGGCGTGTGGTTGGTGATGACTCATATCGCCCGCAGCACCCCAGAGAGCTTTGCGGTCGCATCTTCACCACCTGCTACATGGCCAGTGAAAACTCCTCAGAGGACACACGCAACAGAGCCAAAAGCCTGGCCAACCAGATCGGCAGGTAAAATGATAAGAAAACTAAATTGACTCACTCGTAAGTCAGTCCCAGTAAAGCAGACCATCAGGGATTAATTAGTACGGTTTTAACAAAAAAAAAATCTCCAAAAAGTTATGAGTTTTCATGCTTTAAAAAAAAAAAAAAAAAAAAAAAAACTCTGTGCTTCTTTCTCTGCAGCACACACATGCCCATTAATATAGACATGGCAGTGAACGGCATTCTGGGTATTTTCTCACTGGTCACTGGACGCTCGCCTCAGTTTCGCGCTAATGGAGGAAGCCACAGAGAAAACCTGGCTCTGCAGAACATACAGGTTCGACACTCTTCATCACAACTGTCATCAAAATCAGCACTTTGATTCGGTGGCGGCAATATTTGTTTTTTCTTTTCCACATGCACACCTTGAAGTTTTTCCAAAGGTCTGCAGCCTGCACGAAATAGAAAAATGGAGGGGGGGGGGGTGCTAGTATTGCTAAATCTGTTCTAACTTCTAACAGCAGCTCTAATTATTTAAATAGCTAAATTGGCTAAAATAGCCAAGATACTGAAGCAAGCAAACAACCTCATTTGTATAACACTTTAACTGTGGTGGAACAAAGTGCTTGGCAGTACAATAAATAAAGTGTAAAAACCCACAGTGCTGAATTCACACAGAATAAAATAGATACAAGACACAGATAATACAAGTATAACAAAACAGCTACTAAAAATAAAAGAATAAAAGTCAGTCATTTAAAATACAAAAAATTATATTTATTTCTTTTTTCTTAATTAAAATTTTTTTGAACATTGATAAAAGAAATAATAAAATATTGGTAAGAGAGTGAGTGACTCGGGCAGGAAATATATGAGTAAAATATTAATAGCATAAGAAGTAAATTAAAACAAATTTGTGTGTGTTCGTTCCCAGGCCAGAGTGAGGATGGTCCTGGCCTACCTGTTTGCCCAGCTGAGCCTGTGGGCCCGGGGTAAACCTGGTGGATTACTGGTTCTGGGCTCGGCCAACGTTGATGAGAGGTACTTCTGACCACAGGCTGTGTCCTGTGCTTATTTAAAGATCAATACTGGGACTGCCTCTGCTTCACAGGTGTTATACGTGACACTTTTGACCTTGTGGTCAGTGTTAGAATTGGTGCATGTCCACAAAGGTCTATTTCTCGTCTTTCTCTTAGTTTTTGAGTTTTCTTGATATCATAAACTGTTTATGAGTTAGTACAAGGTAGTTAGAAGTATGAATAGTGCCAAATTGGAATGAAAGGGTTAAAGTTACAATTCCCATGAAGTTCATTAACCTTTTATTTACCTCAAGCATTGCCACCTCCAGGGTTGATCAAAGCAGGCACATTTTAAACAGGACAGAACAGTTTCCAAAGTCTTGTTTAGATTCTCATAGTGTCATGTTATTTCTTTAACATTTTGAGAGGTTATTGAAGGAAACTGTACTAATACTCCGAGTGCTGGCTGTGTTTTCTGATTTTTTTTTTTAACATGACAGACATAAATGGTAAAAGCATCAGATACGAAGCCTTGTTTGTGTTTCTCAACGACTAAACACCACCTTACATTTCATCTATGTCCTCCTCTGTTGCTGCTCAGTCTGACGGGTTATTTCACTAAATACGACTGCTCCAGCGCTGACATCAACCCGATAGGAGGCATCAGCAAAACGGACCTGAAGAGCTTCCTGCTTTACTGCGTGGAACAGTTCCAGCTCACCGCTCTGAGAGGGTGAAGTCAGCAACAATAAAGCGTTTCTAACATGCCCGCTGAGGAAGATGTGGTTTCACAAGCATGTGTGTGGTTCTCAGTTTGTCGCTGGTGTGTGTTTCCCCTGCAGCATCCTGGCGGCTCCGCCCACTGCTGAGCTGGAGCCGCTGACTGACGGACAGGTGTCTCAGACAGACGAGGTGAGACAGGTTCAAACATCTGAAGTCACCTGAGGAGACTCAAATACATTTAGGTTTCTACTCATCAGTCGCACAATTCTGTTTTGGGTCTTTTTGGTTTTGAGTCAAACTGGGCGTTTATTTGCCTTCAATAGGAAAATTGAGGAAATTTGGGTTTAGTAGATTCAAATTTGAATCATCGACCTCCCCGAATGAGAATCAACTGCAAAGAAAAGCTGATTGACAGAAAATATCTGATAAACTTCAGCTGTGCTGCTCATCCTGCAAATGCATGATCTTTATAGTTGTGGCACAAATGGTATAAGATTAATGAATAAAAAGCATTGTTACAGAAAAGTACTTATTTTTCCTATATAGTTTAGTTGAAGCAGCTCCACTTGAGAAAATATCTAGGCTTTCAGATTATATTCTTATTATTAATTATCTTGTGTAAAGTTTAAGCTTAAATGTTGCCATAATTAACAATTTTCCGAAACTCCATATTTTTGTCACAATAGAAGTTTTTTCAGTCACCTCATGATATTTATTTTTATGATTTTGAAAATAAAATTTGTTATAGAAATAAAAGTTGTGACAATCAAATACTTTATTAATCCATGGGGGAAATTATTGTAACAGGAGTATGTGTGTGTCTGCACTATGTAAACATCTGTAAACAAGGCCAACCTGCTACCAGTACAGTGTACTCTTTGTGTAGCTCCAGAGTCCACAAATTGTATTTTGTGTACTATTCAAGTCCAGCAAAGAAATATTTGAAGAGTGTCTTTTTTTAATGAGCAAACATGAAACTGGATCTCGTCCCCAAGTCAGACCAGAGCAGATTAAAACCTCATCATTGGGTCTAATTGTGCTCAACCTTGTATCAGATGAAGTTTTAACAATTTCAAAATGCTTCATGTGTCCAAGATCTGCACTCTTATTATGGGCCCAGGAGCTCAAGTCAATCATTGGAATCAAAGAATTGTGTGTATTGATCCTAATTCTTTTCCTCCCTCATCAGGCAGACATGGGGATGACCTATTCGGAGCTGTCTGTGATTGGACGACTAAGGAAGATTGCCAAGTGCGGCCCCTTCAGCATGTTTTGTAAACTCATTCACATGTGGAAAGACGCTCTCTCACCGTCTGAGGTCAGTCAGATTCCTCACAGTGTAAAGTAGATATCGTCATTTCAGTTGTTTTGTCTCGGAAGTTTGACGAGACAGACTTCCACTGTTGTCGGATGCTACGTGAGAAATGAAGTTCTGCCCAGATGATTTGTTGAGAACTTCCAAACTGCTGCAGGAAAATAATGATAAACTGTAGTTCTTTTCTCATAAGCCTTCCTCTGTTGTGTTGAAGTGTGTGTTGTTAATGATGGGGTTTGAGGTTTAGGGCTACCGTTCTAAATGAGGGGAGGCTAACCCAGAACGTAAAATCTGTGTTATTGATTAGCTGGAGATTAGTGCCAGCTTTAATAGGAGGCAGAACAAATATGCAATGTTTGTACCCAAATGTATAAGGACGGAGCCATGGCTCCATCCTCTGAGTTAATTTTCTCCATAAATCAGTAAGTTGCCAGGGAGTTTATGGATGCATAGTTAACGGAGTATCACCACTGATGACCTGTGGTGGGAAGTGTTTTAGCAGTATAGGTCATGTGCAACCAGGGGGAGGAGCAAACCAGATAAGAAAAATAACAATTGAGGAGGACGATTCGAGAAAAGTCTGCAAATATGTGTGTGGATACAAGTAAATCTGCATCGTTGCTTCATGTGGACATCGAGATGAAGAAGATTCAGATTCCTTGTGCATAGAGTTTATAAATGTCCTAAAAGTTGAAAACCAAAAGCGCATGAAACCAACAATGTGTACATCTCAATGCAGGCTGTTTGTTTCAGAGCAGAATTTCCTGTTTTATATGTAGTTGAGGCTGCTGCTTATAAGATGCTGCTTCGTGTGATTTCATGACTGAGAGAAATCCTGGGTTGCCCTTCAGGTGGCCCACAAGGTGAAGCACTTCTTCAGGATGTACTCGGTGAACCGTCACAAGATGACCACGGTGACGCCAGCCTACCACGCCGAGAGCTACGGTCCCGATGACAACCGCTTCGACCTCCGACCTTTCCTTTATAACACACGCTGGACCTGGCAGTTCAGGAGTATCGACACCCAGGTAGAAATCCTTGTGTTGGAATTGAGGTGAATTCAGCCTTGACTGAAAAACACAAGGCCGACGACACTCAAGGATGTTCGACCAAATCTTATATTTAGTGGAGATGGATACAAACCAGAAGTCGAAATGATTTCCTCTATTTTGATATTTTTCTTGTCCTTTCCCACAGGTATCTGAGCTGTCGGCAGGCACTCCAAAACAATGAAAGCCAAAATCTTCCCGTCGCACCGGATCAGAGACTACAGCATGATTTCTCTCATTTCCAGAAAAGATAAAAACTTGTGTACATCAGGCAACATGCAGTGTTTCTCTACCTCAAAGATGCCATAAAGAAAAAATCCAACTCTTCTATCGGCTGCCTGTGAAACTTGAGCTCCTTCATCTGTATGTGAATATGGAGGATTGTTAGATATTTTCCAGGAGCTTGTAAATGAGCAACTACTATTTTATCTGCAACAAACACCTCCAATATTCGTCTTTATTTTCCTTTGGTACAACTGAACTGAGTCACATATAAACCTCACATGCACACAGTTAGAAACATGACATTAAAATGATAGTTTGACAGTCTTTTAGGCTTAGATAGAAAGTTGCAAGCTTTCGTGATTTTTAAATTGTGTATTTTCAAGGACATGAAACTGAATATGGTAAATGGCCATCTGCTAAAACATCAGTCACACAAGATGTCTCTCACGGGTTCTCAGCATGTTCTGTTTATGTCTATCCTTGATTATGTATATCTCACTTTATCCTCCACACTTCAGTCTGAGGGAATTTTTTTTTTCTCTCGAAATAAATACATTTCACCAAATATTGTCTTTTCCTGGCTTTGGAAAAATAAATGGCTTTAACATAAAAAGGAATTTGTGGTGATATTTTTAGAATACTGACCTTCATAAATTCTCAAATTCTCTATAAAAAGCACAACAAAATGTCACATATAATCTGTTTACGCTTCTCTTTATATTTACACACAGCCTTGCAGCAATCAGCCACACTATGATGACTAATGGCAGGTGAAGGCATTAACACATTGTGGGGGGAAATATTCAGTAGTAAGAAAATATTTTATCCAAAAAGTTTGTTAGAAATAGAAAATTGTCTCAACTCCTCAACCTTTACATTTGCATATAGCTATCCATGCCATTGTAGTTTATATTGCAATTTTGAAAACAAAAAAATCGCCTAATTTGGGATTCCTGAGGCCTCCGATGCTTTAAACACTAGTGTTAACCAAATAATGTCATCATAGTAGTTTAAAGTCTGAGATCAGAAACTCAAGACTCGAAGAAGGCTGTCCTGAAGATTTAGAGCTGAAGCCGCAAACTTTATTCCTCACCTCTGGACCACAGTTAAAACAATGACTGCCCAAAGAAGAAGGAGCAGAAGAACAACAAATAAACAAATAAAAGAAGATGCAGAGAATGTTGTGTTAAAATGCATTTCCACTAGCTGTCAAACACTATGGAAAACTTCTGTTTTGGTTTAATCTGGAGAATATGTGCTGCCAGGTGACTGGTCAGTAGAAACTATCAATTTGTTGATTATTTATTGAAAGGTTTCAGTTAAGTACTTTAGAAAAAAAGAAAGATTTTCACTTGCTGTTTGCATCAACTAATGGAATGACATATTTCCAGCGTGGTGGAGTATACTGTTACTTCGATTATCTGAAGTGTTTCTGATTCTGAAGAGTATATCTGTGGAAATGACTGTGAGGTGTTTAAAGTCCACCTTAAAAGTTGAGAAGGGTTACTTTTCCCCACTGGTTTTCCACTTTTCCCGCCCGTGTTTTCCCAGCATTACTACCTGTCCAGGTGGAGCGCGTGCCCTCATAGACCGCCTCGGCTCGTGCGCCCTCTGCTCGGTCATGTGACTGCAGGGAACGGGACGCATTGCAAGAAGGAGGAGCCGAGCCTTTAAAGCCAGTGTAAAGTGAGACACGCGGAGGAGGAGCAGAGGAGGAGAGGAGGAGTGGGGGAGCGACTTCCTAAAAACAGGAGCGCCTCCTGCACTTTCTGTTTGACTTGTTTGTTTGCGTCGGACGCTCCGTCCCGAGCGGTCTCGTCTGGAGACCTCCCGGATGGAAACGGACAGTCTGCTGAGCGGGACAGTGAACGGAGTCTCCGGGGACTATGGCTCGCGGGGGGGCGCGGGTCTCGCAGGGGCCGCGGGGCGCCGGCGGATGTCGTACTCGGCGGCCGCGGAGACCTGCAGAGTGGAGAGAGACACAGGTGAGGGGGGGTAGTTGGGTGAAAGAGACAGGTGAACTGGGGGGTACAGGTGGGGGGGCAGGTGAGAGAGGAAGGATCTTGTCATGACAGTCGCTACAGCAGCCTGGCCCAAATAGTTCACTGTAAACATTGTATTGCATCATTAACACTTATAGCTACTATCTCATTGATACACATGGATCACCTGTGTTAAACACTGAGAATAACTTTTTTTTTATAATCACACTGGGCTTTAAAGTAGCCGTATTTATCTGGTATGTTATGTTCTAAAGTTATTATCCTGGGACCACTTAATACTTGGTATACTATGAAGTTCACAAACGTACCATACAAGCGTACCATGATCTACTACTGTCCATCTGTCTGGCTGCAGCTCAAAAAATAGGAAACATGAATGTGAAAGTTTGCTTTCAACACAAAAATCTGTGAAATTCATCAAATAAACTCTCGTTTTTGTGAATTTCTCAACAGTGACCTGCATTAACCAATTAAATGATAGTCTGAAAGCATGTAAAAAGGGTAAGGAGCAACGAGCTGAGTCAGATCATCAGACACTGCAAGTCGTCTAAATAATCCAGAGTGTGTCATGTTTTCAACAAGTTGCTCAATCACCAAGTTGTTTTCATGTTTCCTGGAATTCAGGCAGAGAAGAAACCCAATGAGAGAAGTATGTGAAGGTCACAATATCTAAAAATATATATTCTCTTCAGACAGCTCTTTGCCTTGCACATTTGAGGAAAACTACAAATAAATAGCCTCTTTTTACACAATCAAACCATCCGTCTTTTTACAACGCTCTGAGCTGGCGCTGATGTGAGCCGAGTTTGGGTAAAGGCGGGCTACACTCTGGACGGGTCACCAGCCCATCACAGAGGCTGCCATACACTTGTATTAACACATTTTCACATTGACCAATTAGCCTCAAATGCATGTTTGTGAAGTATTAAATCAGAGTAAACATGCAAAGTCCACACAGAAAGGTCTCTGAGCACAACCCAGGCTCAGGTGTGATGGTACTGTGAGGCGAGCACTAACCACTGCACTAGAATACATAAACAAAATCTAATATTCCTTGTATTTATTTAACAAAGTCATTAAACCTGCATATGTGTTTTTAAAAAGGAGGTGAACCTCGAGAGTAAATATTGAAAAACGGATCAGAAGTTTTCTGGTCAAATAACAAGATGACACACGTACCTAAATGTTATTTAGTGACATGGGTTCACCTGCTGCTCATCGACTAGGGAGGAAACCGTAACGCCGGGCTGAAAGTCCACCAACGCACAGGGGAAACATGCAAACTCCTCACAGGAACAGTCCAGAATGGAATCAGGACCTCAGTTAATCACTGCTTGAATGATTTTAAAATTATCATCAAACATCAACCAGTAATTTAGAAAGGCCTGCCTTTTGTGTTTGGATATTTCCATTAAAAGACATTGCTTTTGTTCTTGTTAATTCACTTTGGAAGGTTCATGAAATATTGTCATTTTACAGGGTTGGTTCAAATGCACTGTACAGGTAAAAACAAGAGCTGTCCTGTAAATAATCAGATTCAATGAATCACCAACTAATGTTATGACTGTGTGAAACTACTATTTGAGAAACTGGTTTAATAAAAACTCACCAAATCAGTTTAGTCAACCTGAGATCAATGCTGAGACGTACACAATGTAAACTCTCCAGTTCCCAAATTTGTAGAGCTGGCCTCTGCACTCATTGTCCAATTACGCTTTATATTTACGACAAAAATAGTCACAGTAATCGCCCACTGATGAAGATTGGCCTTTCTAACTAAAATTATGTCACTGCCTACAACTCCTCCATCCACTACCTGCAGAGTCCCATCTAATAGTCTAACTTCTCTCCTTTGTTTTTGTGAGTTTATCTTATCTGTTATATTCCCATCATGTTCTCACCCTCTATTATAACCTCGTGTCCAACCTCTTCACTTGCTCTTCTCTCCAGCAAACTTCCAGCGCGTTTCCCTTAAACTGCTGTCTTTAAAAGCTTAAATCCAGTGGTGGAATCAAGCTTTTTTGTGTGTCTTGTCCACCCGAACTAACAGTCGCGCATCAGAGTTATTGGAGCCGACACGTCTGTCTGCCACTGAAGGACACTTTGAGCGTGAGGACAGGACGGGTTGGGAGCTTCCGGGTTAGAGGACTTTCCAGTCGGACACCTGATCGCAGTCAGTACAGAGGAGCGTTTGTATTTGTGTTGAGAAAATGGGGAGGTGACAAAGTGTTTTTGTACTAACCGGCAGGTAGAAATACTTTATTTAGAGCCTCTTTGAAGTGTATTTAATGCTCAGAGGTTGGAACAAACAAATGATGAAACAAGGAGATAAATAGAGTTGGTTTGATTGTGTACAACAAGATGGAGTCGGGGGAAGGAATGCTTTATCCTGATTAACCAGCTCCTCTACTATACTAACATACATTGTCAACAATGTATTTAAAAATCAATGCACGTCGTTTAGTATTTCATCTAAAGACAAATATGGATTCTGGTCGTTGCACCGCTGCCCTGTTACTTAACTCTGCATGAACAAACTCGCAATGCTGCTGTAGAGTCAGGAAGGAGCAGTGCAGCAAAACTGAAGTGCAGATTCAGGCCAATTAGTTCTGCAGCATCTCAAAGAACAGTCATGTTTAATTCCTGATTGTAGTGCTAAACGGCTAAAGCAGTTAGCATTGAACTTAGACCATTGGATAATTTTTATTAGACACCATGAATATTTAAAATGCGAGAAAAACACAATCTGCATTAAAATCTCAAACTATAACTCGGTAAGTCACTCAATGGAAAAGAAGATAAAAATGCCCGCTAAATAGGTCAGAATGTTTCAGGGAAATGTTGATAACATGGTCGTCTATCTTCTTGTCTGCAAAACAAAAACTGTCTCCTTGTCCTGACCTCGGAGGGAACTGGAACACATTATTAACATTGTTTGGTGTCAATGAGTGTGGATGTGTCGCATATCCAAATACGTATCGCCGCTAAAGTTGTTTGTCAGTTAAATTCATGTACAGTATGTGTGTTTGATGAAACATTATTTCACAGCTCATGACACTGAAGTTGTAAGGGCAGGCAGGATTTCCCTGTGTGTGTGTGTGTGTGTGTGTGTGTGTGTGTGTGTGTGTGTGTGTGTGTGTGTGTGTGTGTGTGTGTGTGTGTGTGTGTGTGTGTGTGTGTGTGTGTGTGTGTGTGTGTGTGTGTGTGTGTGTGTGTGTGTGTGTGTGTGTGTGTGTGTGTGTGTGTGTGTGTCTTTCAGTCAGACTGCAGCAGTTTGAAGTGTTCCTCCATCAGAAACAGCCGCCACTCTGACACATCCTGCTGTGACGCAGCAAGTCGCCACACCAAAGTGTGTGTGTGTGTTTTTGTATGGTGTGAGTGAGTCATCATGCCTTGTATCTGTGTAACCGCTGGCTGAAATAGTTGCAGACTTAAAGTATCACCACCAGCTGCAGAACAAGTCTGATAGACTCCATGTTTTTCTTTATTCTCATTTTACTGCCTGTGATCTGTGAGCAGGTTCAGTTTAAAGCTCACTCAATCCTTTTATAATCAACTAAAGCTTTGATAGTGACCATTTTGGACCAACGTTACCAGAATCCATTCCAATCTAAATTATTTAAATAATTCACCTTTTTAGCATCTAGTTGGCTAAATTCATTTTCTATCATATTAAAAAATACAGAGTTAGTCCAATTAACGAGAAGTTTCAAACAGTGGTAAAGCTTCGAAATCATTGAAACATTTAATAAATTAGTTCAAACCATTTGCACATTTTAATCTGAGTTGCAGTAGTTTCTTCTTGTTTTAAAATTGAGTTATTGGATATTTATAGGCAATGACGTTTACTATATGCATTTAAAAACAAAATGCTAATGCTAATTGTCCATGGATGGCAAAGTGTGTGAAGTTTTAAGGTACTGAAGAATTAGTGCTTCAGCACCTCCAGTCACTAAACACTGTTACTGACACTGAGGCATACAATCAAGGAGGTTAGCATCAAAGTTGGCTTTGCATTGAGATTAAATCATTGAAATAGGTTAAATCTATGAGGATTGTGGTGTTTACTCTTGAGGACCTGACTTAATTAAAATTACTATGCATTTGCACACTTTACAGGAATTTTAGATTTCTTTTGGGTAATACTGTTCCCTTTCAAATTATCTCCAGTATTAACTAATAAGTACAGTAAAAAAACAACATATGTTTCCATTGAGTGGAGCTGCAAAAAGACCGTAATTAATGCGTTTAGAATGATGATGTAAAGTAGGAGGACATTCAAGCAGGTCTCCATTTGATTCCTCCAAACAGTAATTCAATTTTCCTGAGAACCGATTGGTCAGAAAGCAGATCTTTCATATCTTTTCCAGACTAAAACCGGGTCCGAAGCATGTTGCCATGGTGATCTGTTTATCTGGATAGTTTTGGCCTTCAGAGGAGATAAACCAGTCTCAGGAAAAGGCGTTTTCGCCATTAAACTGTCTCCCAGTTCCGATTCTCTCTGTCGCCAAACACTAGGCTTTGTCTGAGCTTCCAGTTTATCCAGTTCTGTTGTCAGCAGCATCTCAGCTTTTATCTTTCTGTTCTTCTTAACTTCTACCTCCACAGGTGATGAGGAACTTTACATCCAGCAGGCTGTTGTATTCATTGAAGACGCCATACAGGTAAGTCCAGTTGTATTCTGTCATTTTATGTATTCAAACATGAAAAACTTTAGTCATAGCTCTAGTAATTATAATGGAGTCATGTTGGGGCTTGTTGCAGTCTGGTCAGGAGATAAAACAAACTGTTAAACACCTCCATACAGAAGCTGGTATGGCAGGAGAAATCATTTATTTGTAAATGCTGGAACCTAAAATGATGAATAAAAAGCTGCACAGATTGATTACGTATATTTGCAGGATCAAGCATCTTGATTCATGATGATAATGTTGCATATTGTTATTTGAGGAGGGCAAAGGTCAAAGCCCGAACTTTCAAAATCCATCTTGATTAGCTTCCACTGGAGTTGCTTGACATGCTCTGTGCCACTTTCAGATTTCAGGTTTTTACTGTCAGAAACAAAGCAGGAGAAGAGCCGAGAGTTGAGTCTGATCTAAGGTCAAGGCTGAAAGCTGAAGGCTCCTGTTGTTGTTTTCAGCTTAACCACTCTTAGAAAGCCTAACCTGTTGAACCTGGAGGAGAAATGTTGACTAGGAAGTGAGTTCAATGCAGTGAGGAAAGAACAAATGAATTTAAAAAAAAATCACTATTCATGCTCATCACACCATAACTTGTACAAATTTTGCCGGATGGGAATCATAGACATAATGTACCATAAGTTGGGTTTGACAAGACTGAGAAGAGTACTGTATTTACATATTGCATTGTGGCCTTTGCCTCAGTTGTTACTGCACAAAGTAATTAAGGTAGTAAGTAAATAGTGTTGGTAAGTAATTATTTCATATTGTAAAATTAAGGTCTGTTTGTCCGCAGTACCGCTCCATCAACCACCGGGTAGATGCCAGTTCACTGCGACTGTATCGATGGTACTACTCCAGGATATGTCAGTGGTGAGTTTCCATCAGTTTATTTGTGTTTCAGGCATTCCAAAATATTATTGGTATTACTAATGAGAAAACCTGTGTCAAAATGTTGAAGAAGAAAGAAAAAAAATCAAAAAATTGTTCTATTTGGGAAGCAGCCAGAGAGGGAGTGAGGCATTAATACAATTTACTTGTATTGAAATGCACATGATTCATAAGTGAATTGAACTAAAAATGTATGTTACAAATGTAGTTGGGACAAAAAAAAAAAAAAAAGTCCATGACATGAAGGTTGCAAATAAATATTTTCCATACTTTTTGAAATTAAAAGAAGTGTCAGCTATTGTTTATGGATGCAAAATGGCCATTAGCAACAGTATCGTTTATAGTATATTATTCAAAAACTGCTTGGCGTGAAACAAAGTGTTTGTTGGATGTGAGCTTGGGTTTACCCCTGAGGTATGAGAGTCGACGACTCTTGTCTTAGATTCATTAACTCATTTAATTCAAGGGCTTTGTCAAGTTGGGGTAAAATAGCATCGGCGATTGTTAGGGGTGGTTAGAGTTTCCTATATTTAAAGTATTTTGCGTGTCCCTCCAAGCTCTCCCAAATCAAACTACAAACAGAACTGAAAATGAAAATGAAAAGCAACAGAGCTAGAAAGGGAGTCTGCAAGGCCGCAAAGTACAGCACATGCAGAACAATGAAACTTCACTTCCCTTTCATTTATTAGTTTATGATTTGGCTGAACAACAAATGTTCATCTCTCACAATGTGGTCTGTCATTTTTCATATAATAAACGGCTTCCATTAGCATGTGGAAAATAATTTATTGGATCATTATGGAGCTAAATGGCAACAGAAAGATGTGTTATCTTTTTCAGCGTTAAATGTGTGAAAGGCTCATGCTTGACTGTTTGTGGTCGCGTGAGACGGTTTCTCTTCACTGTTGGATTTTTTTTTTCTTCTGTTTGACCCGTCAACCACAACAGCATCGTTATATGAGTCATCTCAGTTTGACCTTTAAGTGCTTTATGAGGGCCGTGGCCAACAATCCTTTCTGCAACTTTGTAGGAGCAATTGAGTGAGTTTTCAACCAACCTAAAATTCGTAAATTAAATTTTAAGAAACCAATTGACACTATTCTTGTTTATAATGGCATGCCTGCTGGTGTTGCATATAAGAACTGCCAGCAAAATAATATGATGTATATCTTTTGCTGAGGTGGAGTAAAACTCGACTTGCAGAACTTTGAAATCTGGAAGCCGTGCAGATTTTAACCCTTTATAATGCAACAATTACATCAGGTGCAAACTATTGTTATCCTTTTAGTCCCTCAATCCCTTTTATTTATAGAGCACCTTATGTGGAGGTTCGAAGAGAGGGGACAAGAAAGTGATCCTTAAAGCAGAGTAAATTAGAATAAAATGAAAGAAATATTGATGTTAAAAACTATATAAAAATAAACTGCAGAATCTCACTCAAGAGAATCTGTCCTTCATCACTTTTCTACTGTCCCTCCGCCCTTGTCTCCATCCGTCCCCTCTTTTGTCGTTGTTTAGGGGTTTGGGGCTGAACATCGCAGTGGTGCTGTTGCTGGCGTTTGTGGAGCGCCCGTCCTCCCTGTCCATCTCATCAGACCCCCGGTATCGCTCCGACCCCTGGCAGCCCCCCTGTGGCTTCACTGAGGGCATTGAGCTGGTCTGCCTCCTCATCTTCACCCTGGATTTTGCTGTAAAGGTAAGTTCACGTTGTTTGAAGATGTTTATGTTCACTCATCTCGCTGGCCGTTTTTATAGCAGGAATTTGTCCATCATCTATTTAAATGTCCACTTTGTCTTCAGAGCTATCTGATTGGCTGGGAGGAACTGAGGAAGAGCAAGTGGCTGATTGGCTACACAGTGGTCATTTCGGTGTCCATCATCGACTGGGTGCTGTCTGTCAGCATGCTGTGTGACGAGGTGAGGCCCACGTTTCCAAGCAATTAGTGCTCAGGTGTCATCTAATCCGAAAGGAGTGTTTCGTCAGGTCTGATATCTTCAAGTCAAATACCAGGGTCACTTTGCCTGCAGTGCCTCTGACTTCTCATCATGAAGAAATCATTTGAAAATCCAACAAATAATTCATGATGCTGGCATGATTCATGATTCCTTTAACCATATATACTATATGTCTTTAAGCTAAGAGTTTTATCTCTTTCTAAAATAAATAAAAAACAACAAATCCAAACATTTAAACTACTCGCAGATTAACTATAAAGTCTTCGCTTTTCCCTGAAACTGTAACAGTGTCACCAATCCAAAGTTTGAAATGTGAGAAATGTTACACCTGTTGAAAAATTGCACATTTGTGTGAGGATATGATACAAACCTTCGGGTAAGTTCATGTAAAATATTAACATGTGTTTGAGTGTTTGCTGTATTTCAACACAATTGTTGCTAAGGTGGATTTCTCAGCTGTGTCACTGTCGACGCTTCAACACAACTGCAACAAGTTATCACCTCACTCAGCCAAACTGGGGTCAATGTGCAAGAAAAACCTATATTTCCACACTGAGGTTTTGACAGTCTCCTCTTCATGATCAACTGTGTGGAATCATATGAATCATCTATGATAAGATAAAACAATCCATCAGTCAAACTCTGTTTCCGTATTTCTTTTTTTTTTTTTATTAGAAACTGAGGGTACGGCGACTCCTGCGTCCGTTCTTCCTCCTGCAAAACTCGTCTCTAATGAAAAAGACGCTGAAGTGCATCAAGAGGACTCTGCCAGAGATTGCCAGGTATCAGAACTCTTCACCCGGTCAGGCTGAGATGAAACGTGCAACGTATGTCAAGCTATTTGAGGCCCCTCACTTCGATCCTAATTGCGCTACTAAGATTGGTAAATCCACCTGCAGTGAGTCGGAAGAGCCAACATTTGCATTGAAGGAGGGATATGAAAACACTCAGGTTGATAGTTCATTAAATACACACCGGCTCATGACTCCAAAGCATTCTCACATGCCTGTGATATCCTGAGAATTCACACTGTTTACATATAAAAAATTTTGAGGAGACAGTGCACATCATACCTTAAAGCCAACTAGAGTTGCTTGAGCATTTGCAGCAGTACACCAGACAAACCTAAAACAAAACTAAGTTTTTCCCTGGGTTTGATGCATTCAGGAAAAAAGCTTGTCATGCTTTCTTACATCTTGAGAGGCACTGTGCCATCGTCGTGGTAACTAGCCTTGTTTTCTGAATTACTTCTGCATTAAATGTGAAAGTAGATATAAAAAAAGACATGGTTCCCAACAAAAAGCAGATGATGCAACAAGTAGATCATGTGTCTGAAGTCATGGGTTATTTATTTAAATTCCTGCATGTTTTCCATGGAAAGTAAAAGATACTAGATTTCCTGGACTGTAAGTCATCTCTGTCAAAAAAATATACCTTATGAAGAGGGCAGAAAAAAACACAAGTTGCACCTATTGTTCAGTGTCCAGACATACTGCAACTCTGTCCAGCTTTCTTGGTTTTCTCCATCATTTGATTTGCTTTTCTCCCTCAAACGTTGATCACACCCTCTAACCTCTTTGTGATGGTTTGTTTCCATTTTATGCTACAGATTTAATCACGTTCAGATTAAATTCTGTTGTCTAGGTTTTTCTTTTCTGTGACATTTTGCACAGTCGGGTTTTTCTGTGATTCTGCATCAGCTTTCTGTGTACAGTGACATCGAGCAGTCCCAGATAAAATCCACTGGTCTATTTTGAATACAAGTTGTGTGACAAGCTGTGTAACTAAAATGGCATGAGGTATCCTTCAGAAAGTGTCAAATGGCCAAGCTCGAAAACATAGACTATGTCATGTAGCAAAACTCACTTCGGGCAACAAACCTTCGTCGATGTTTGCTCTGATGACGATGAAGTCTTGTGATTAAGTTTCTGCTTACCTGCCCTGTCACATCTGGCTTGATGCCACAGTTCTAGTTCACGATGGCCCATTAAAACGTAAATCTTCTTAGATTAAAAGTTTTTCTAGAGAAACATCAGGTGTTTTCTAACCAGCGTCAATAATAGTTTCATGAATAAAAACTGCTATGCAGTATCATAACGTGCATTTTCACACGATAACTGAATAGAGGGTTGTTGTTTTTTTTTTTAAATGTCTTGATTGACTTTGGAACATTTCATAACAGCAAGACATGAAATATGAAGAAAACAAACCCAGAATAGACTTATTAATAAGATAAAGTCATATTAGACACAGTACTGGATAAGACATCTGAGATTAGTTATGAAACACAAGATCCTATATTTATCCTCAAAATGCAACCAACTTTGTATTTCTGTCTTTGCAGCGTCATCCTGCTGCTCGCTCTCCACCTCTGCCTCTTCACCATGATCGGCATGCTGCTGTTTGCTAAGACGGAGGTGAGTTTTGTGTGTTTCGGTGTGTGTGTGTGTGGCCACGCCCTGTGAAACATGCTGGCTTGTCATGACGTGTGTGGCTCAAGTGTTAAAAGTTGTCTGGACTTAAATCTGGGGATATGAAAAAAAAAAACCGAGAGCCTTTGTGAGCCTTGTGAATGTTCTTTTGAGAAATGTTGGGAAGCGATGGTCTTCAGATTGGAGAATTGAGCTTGTAGTGGGAATCCCACTGCTGACAGCGCACCACTGTGGATTCATGAGCAAGGCACTTGAACCACAGTAGTTCCAACTATGTGTCCTTAATCTATGAAGTGATGTTGTGGGTTAAATCACAATAATCCTGGAGGGGATAAATATAGTTTACTCTCTAAATATAGATATGGAAACAAGCGAGTGAAATCTTAAAGTTCAACATGGATTGCTTCAAAGCAGTTTGTTGTGAAACACTCACCACTTGCAATGATTCTCTTTGGTGCATTTGTGTTTACAGTCCACAATGAGGCTACAACTTAAAAAAAATGATTTGTAGTTATACTCTTTCATAATATTGCATGACAATCTGACAGACACACAAATCTGGTTTACTGCATTTCGTTGTGTACTTCTTTGAGTCCACACTGTGATGAGATGTTGTTTTTTCTTCCCACTAAGAAATGGGAACTTTCCCACAGTTACTCATGAACACGCCACAAGTCATCCCGGACTGCACACAGCATCCACAAATACTCATGGGAACTGTAAAGGTTGTTTGATGCACAGCTAAGAATAATCCCGGAGAATTCCACTCACTCCTGATTATTCACAGCATCTGATTAAATATATGAAATGTGAATGGAAGAAAACAAACTGCCACTATAGAAGGTCTGTGAAGTCGACTCACGTTTGTGCTGTTTACATAGAATTCATTGAGTGAGTACTTTTAGCATCCAACATCATCATTTTGTCTAAATTAATATTTTAAACTCTTAAGAGGACGTGTAGTGCATTTGCAGGTTATGGAAATATTTTGACGAGGCTGGTTAAACGGGAACCGTGACATTTAATTGTGTTAAAATCGGGGAAGGTGAAAATGTTTGAGTGGAAGCAGCTTTTACAGACCCTTAAGATTTTTCGTGATGACCCACAAACACTAAAGAGATTAAGTTTTTACCTCTTTATAGTGTATTTAGTATGTGATGTGCGTCTCCTACTCAACCCCCCCTCCCGCCGTGTTTCTGCACAGGACCCCAAGAAGAATGGGGAGTGGGCGCTACATTTCAGAAACCTGCCTGATTCCTTCACCTCTCTGCTGGTGCTGCTCACCACAGCCAACAATCCAGACGGTATGCCGTCAGTCACATGACCAACGCGCTCGTAGCTTGTTACAGGGCTTAAACTTTTCACTCTCTTGTGTCCCATTGCAGTTATGATCCCAGCCTACTCCCTCAACAGAGCATACTCCATTTTCTTCGTTGCCTTCAGTGTTATTGGTGAGCAGACGGGTTCTGGAAGCAGTGCAGTGAATTCATTATTGGTGGATTTAGCGTGACATATTTGCTTTGTGTCTTCACAGGAACATATTGTCTGATGAACTTACTGACGGCCATCATCTATAACCAGTTCAGGGGATATTTACTGGTGAGTCACTCAGAGCTCATTGTATTGATTCCATTGAGCCTTTATCAAACAGGGTTGTAATGATGAGGGTGAGAATCCCAGTCGGATGATGTTTCAGACAACAGCGTGGTAAAAAATCACAGCCTACAATGTATACAAGCACCTAACTTAAAGCATGCCACAGTCCAGTGCAGGGGAAGAGTTGCACATTATTCAACTTTTAATAATTTTATACACAAAATGATACATTTGTAACGGCGTTTATATTTTATTTCAGTGTACATAGATTAAGTTCTCAGACACTTTCTAAAAAAGAATTATTTACTTATTTCTGTTTAATTTTCAAAAGAATTGAACACATTAACACTTGGATCCAGACTGGATTCATTTCATGACATGGCTGTTTGAGTTGTATATTTTGAACTAATAACTTTACAGGAGATTTTCATGTGATAAATGGTACAGCTGCTGAGCTTTTCATTGATGTTATTAGAAGACTATTTACAGATCTAAATATTGTGTTGTTAGACTGCAATATTTATAATTAACATTTTTATTCTTTGATATTACAATTATTTACATTATTAATAGAATTATTTGGCCATATTGCCACGTCCCTGTTTTATCAATTGTGATACAAGTCAGCATACAAAGTAACAAGTATTTATTTTATACATTTTACACAACTATATTTGACAGTGCTTTTTAAAGAGCCCAACAAACATCCCATAGTCTTTTAAACACGTTTTCTCAAACATGGCATAGAATTTCCTCACCTTGACATCATGCACAGACATGTGAGACAGGGTTTTTTTTTTCCTAGCGATCATAATCACATCTGCCATTCCCAGCTGGCAAAATTACATTTTAAAAACTCGTAACATGTGAAAACAGGAAAACATGTCTGCACAGTCATTTCAGCCTCAGTAAAGGCTAAATATTGTCAGTTGACTTTTGTTCTTGAGCTCCATAAAGAAAACCCTTTTCCACATATAGATCCTTTTCTCGTCTGCTGCCATTCACTGGAGAGTTCAGAGCAATAATATTGTAAATCTGTATCACTGGAAGGTCACAGAAATCCGTTAATACTTAAGTTAACCAGTATGGGTCAAACAGCGAGAACCATTATCATCACGTCAGTCAGTCTTCTTTCACTGGAAAATGTCAATCTTCCCATGCAGCTTTCTTCAACACAGTTTTCCAAATAAGTTTGAGTCTTATTATTCCAAATGAAAATATCCCAATGATGGAATTTCCTCCATTTAAAGTTCCTTCAAGCTGCTTTAGAAGCTGAGTAAGTTTCTCCATGAGGACAGCAGGCCGCACCCATCAGACACATTAGATCCAAGACAAACAACAGAGAATTAGTCAAAGACTGGAAAACGATCAGATGCATAAGAGACATGCCTGAGATGCTCTCACGGAGCTTGGAGTGTGACATCATTACGAAATAAATCGTCTTTTTAAACATGGACGTCTGTTCACAGTTTGACTCGAGTCTGATTCAAAACAGAACAAAAAGCTTCCTTGAGAATAAATCCAGAAATATGAAATTGTTCTGCTTGCATTTCAATATTCTTGGGTTTGTATTTAAAACAACAGCAATTACACACACTGACACTAATTTCTCAACACTTTCAGGCCTGTGCTGAGCCATCACTTTGTAACTGAGACAAGACTGCCATCTGCTGGAAGACAAGCAGAGTTGAACTAGAACTGTGTCCAGTCACCAGATGTTGCGTTAGACTTTCTTGTTGTCTTAACAGTTAAACTAAAAAAAAAAAAAGTAGGGGCAAAAGACACTTCTTTTCAGCATGAAAGACATGATGTTCAAATGCAGAAATGACAACATGTATGTTCTCTTGGAGGTCTCTGTATGATTTGAGCTACTCGCACCAAACTAGAGAAAAGAAAAGGCGCACAAGAGTTGTAAAGCAGGAATTTTGAAAAGACCTGTCACGTCTTTGTTCAGATGTCGATCCAAACGTCCATCATCAGGAGACGACTCGGGATTAGAGCTGCTTTCCAGGTCCTCAGTTGCAAGGGAGCCCAAAGAGCTGCTGAGTAAGACACACACGCACACACACACACACGGAAAATACTTATTCTATGTAAATTGCATGTGGTAAATGACGAGGTAAAGTAGTTGTAAGTATGAAACCATGTTGTCTTATTCATTATTCACTCATTTAAAGCGTGAATGCAGTTTTTGATGGACTTAAAAAGATCGATGTCGTTCATCTTCACGTTCCATAAATGTTCTGAATCGTACTGCAGTACTCAGTGCTGTTTTCTCCGTCAGGGAGCGTGTGCACATCGACGCTGTGATGGAGGTGATGTCCAGAGTCAAGACAAGGAATTACTATAGATCGGCCATCACTACGGTCAGAACTCACACACTCTTTTCCACTTTGTGGCACATTGACATGCATGCATTTACATCGGACTTAATAAAATTCCCCTGCAGCTATTGTAGCTTACCTAATAATATAGTGATGCTACTTATGACTAGAGGTCCCTGTATTATGAGTGTGTAAATGTATTAAGTCTTTGCATAGAGTGAGCAATTAAAATAAAGACATACATGTGCTAAAGTTTACATAAAGATGAAAATAACCACCTGCCATTGCAGCTGACTGTATAAAACATCTCACGTTCACTGATGTGTTGAAAATCCAGCCTGGTCTCCTTGAAGCGCCGTTTGTCAGACTTTTCCCATCACTGTTGCCAACTGGAAGATGCCCCATTACCAGTCTACAGCTAATAAAGCATACATTATTTATCAAATGATTATTTATTGATAATTCTATCAGCCGCACTGTACAAAGCAACAGCAGTATAACAATTAAACTCCTCCGCTCATAAATACAGCAAGCGCCACATGACAACTGATTGTCATTAAAACACATTTCTTAATGCCTATTGCTATTAATTGCATGCTTTATATATTTTTACTGTTTTGATAACTTATCTTTCATTTGGCATTTCAATACCAGTAGGAGGGGTTCAGATACTATTAGTGGTATTCAAATTACAATTTGAGAATCGATGCGTCACAAAGCCACATAAATGGTCCACATTCGTTTCTGAAAATGTTTTCATTTATTTGAAATGTTTTATATTGAATCTGAAAACGGTGGGGACAGATTTTTTCACCCCAGTTTAAATACTCGAATCAGATAGAGTAAATCACAATGGTTAACATGAAAATGTCTATAAATTAGACATCATTGGGGATACGTGATCATATAATGATCCACTTATGCTAAAGGTTCTTCATATATAACTTTAGTTTTTGACTATTTTCACACATGTTTTTCATCATTTAAATCGCACAAATATGGTTATATAAATTGCGTGGAGAAAACATACATAATTAATCACACAATGTCACCATATTTTTGACAAAAAGGAGGAGCAGGAGCATTTGGCTGTAACACTGTACAACCTTATTTTGATTTCAACTAAAATGATATAGTACAGAATAGAAGTCAAGAACCAGGACAGGCCACTTCATGCAGTTGCAAAGTAAGTTATCGAAGACAAATGCCCACTTATTCTGAAGCTGTTTTTAGGAACCATTTTCTTTTAGTTTGCTGTCTGAACGTGCCTGTGATTGCAACGCTTCTCTCTTCACTCTCATGTTCGCCTCCAACAGGCAGCCCGGCGCTACGCTGACGTGGGTTCGATGGATCGAGAGCAGTTCAGGAAGATTTTTGATGAACTGGATAAAGATCGTATCAAGGAGGTAGGACTATGTCAATTTGTATATTCATTCAGCGCTCCATTCATTTCTGAAATCTGTTTTTGTGTGTGTGTGTGTTTGTGTTTGTGTGTGTTGTTGTTGTTGTTTCCAGCACCCTCCCTTGCCTGTGTACACGTCTCCCGTCCTGCAGAGACTCCAAGTGATCTTCAGCCACTTCTACCTTTCTGTGCTGGGAAACGCTGTAGCCTTGGCCAATGTTGTGTGCATATGTGTGAGTTTCATGCGCGCACACACATTTTAACCAAGCCTGCCAGCATATTGTAACCTGACCTCTTCTGACCGTTCTAGACCATCCTGGTATTGAACTCTGAAAAGTCCACGGAGAAAAGAGACAACTACAACTTGGAGGTAAACAAAGTTTAAAAAAAAAACACTCCAGGGTAAAGTCCTGTTATGTAAATTTAGAGGAGGATCTCCTGCAGTGATTATGAAAAGCATTAAATCGCTAAAAGAGTTGATGAGATTTAAAATACAGAGGCATTAAGAGAATATTTCCTGATGTCACTTAGACATTTTGCAAACTTATTCCCATAATAAAACAATCCCATTTCACGTATTTTCATTTGGCTGTTTATTTCTGTTTTTTCTTCCAAATCAAATAAAGCCTTTGGCTGTGCAAACGACCAGTTAAAGTGATCATTTTTTCTCACTGACTATTTTCGGAATTGGCTAATTAAACTGTATTAACAGCAGAGAAATCAGGTTGGTTTTTTTTTGCTCTTCTGAACCTCCTGGCAGGTTCTGCCTCCGAGGTAAACTGATATCACAGTTAATCTATTTGACTCTTTCAGATTATCAACCTGTGTTTCATCCTCTACTACCTGTTTGAAATGTGCGTGAAGATCTTTGCCTTCGGCTGGAAAGGTTACCTGTCTTACAGGAACAACATCTTTGATGGTTTCCTCACCATCCTGTTGCTGGTAACGCCGCTCAGACTTCTATCTTCATGTTTAGTTGGATAGTTCAGTCAGAGGCCAGAACCCCTCAGTGTGAGAAGTGACGTATTGAAGGCGCCGAACACTGATGTTCCTGTGCAGTCTGAGCCTGCACAGTTTTAAAGAGTGGGATTGTCGATTACTGTCTTTAAAAGGGATTGGTCAATATTGTGGAAGCTCAGTTTGATCTAAAGATGGCTGCAACCAGCCGCTGTAGAGGTAAAACATTCTTATCTTAGCAAACCGTTGTCAGAAGAGTAACACTGAAACATTTGCTACTGCATCAGCTTTTTGGGGAGAATGATATTTTAATTTGCAGTTCCACACATTTTCATGTATTTTCCATCCACTGATCCTGTTGTTTGTTTCTCTTCCTCAGACCCTACAGATAACTATATTTATCACATACAAACTGCCCTTTAGCCACTGGTAAGTTTCTATAGTTTTTCACCGGTTTTCCAGTGCAGGTTTGTGTATTTAAGTCCAGCTTGCCAGTTCAGACTGCAGCGATAATTCTCATTCACAGTCAGATTGGGTTAGCCAGATTCAAAGTTCACTCTAAGCACATCCTGGTCCTTAAATTGAACTTCCTGATCTGAAAGTGTTGATGTTTGGCAGTGATTCATGGCAAGTCAGATGTTTGTACATGTGCCGACGCCGCACTTTTGCTTCACTTACTGGACTCAGCATTGCAATCTTCCCTCTGCCGCTTTCAGTTGTTAATCACATCAAGAGCAGCTTTTCCTCAAGAGTCAGCGAGATGACTTTTGTCATCTTGGCCCAAATTGTTGTGATTATATATGCATATTAAAAATTGAAATTTGCCAACAAAGATACAGCCACAACTTGTGTGATTTATTGACACAAGGATTTGATTAAATGTAGTGAAGTGCTGAAGTTTGTTACTTTCTAGCAGATTTTACTTTGTTTGTTCATTGTTTGTTCATTGCCTGTAGCTCTGCGATCTGATGACCCATAATATTTTGGATTTTACTTTATTCACAGGGAAAATGTTTTTTTTTTTTCTTACATACTGAATAACTTCAGTCTTAGGCTTTAGATAACTTTCTCTTTTCAGCTACTTGAAAAATCAATCTTCATAATAGAAATACACCAAAATGTGAAGCTTTTAGAGTGGAACTCTGTTCTGATGGGTTCAATAAATGTTACACCTAAAATATACTTGGAATCCATTAAGTGTAAAAGTTTGTCTACTTGGATCCCAAGTCATGAAACCTTGGAAAAACTTGTAAAACATGCCCTGGCAACAGCCACTTCAGGTTGTTTACGCTGTGCTTATCACTGTACTTTATCTCCATAGAGAAGTTTGTGTGTGTTTGTGTGACCACAGGGACGATCCCTCCTCCAGCAGAGCGATATCTCTGTGGGAGATGGTTCGTTTAGTCAACATGCTGATCGTCTTCCGCTTCCTGCGCATCATCCCGGATATTAAGGTACATCTCAGTGGGTTCATCCTCTGCATTGTTATAATCAACACACCTGCAAAGCACACAACACACCTGCCACACCACTTGGTTAATCATTTATTCAGACCAGAAGATTTTAAAGTGTGTGTGGGTACTTTCCTCCATGTGTGTAGATTCGAATATCTGTTGTCTCTTAAAAAGGGCAACAATGAAAAGACAAACAAGTGATGTTTCACTTGTGCTTAATGGAGCCCAATCAAACCTCACCATGATAAAAATGTGTTTTATTAGAAATAGATTATGAAAATAACAGCTGTGGTCTTTCTGCAGCTAAAAAGTTTTATTTTATTTTGAATTTTTCTCTCAATACAGAAATGCCAAAATTAGGCAAACATTATTACATTTAACATTTTCACATAATTTGACCTGTGGATAAGAATATTATATCATTGGGTTTCTATTTGTTATCAATTATGTATTAGGTAGTATTAAATGTAGGTTAAAAACAAAGCGTCGTTGCTTAATTGCTTAATTTGATTTATTTTTGAACATGTACACAACAGGGGAAATCATATGATAAAGTATTCACTTTGAGATGTATGAGGATGACAAACTGAGTAAAGGAAGACGAGGAAAATCAAAATGATCAGACAAATTGTCATGTAGCCTGCTGAAAAAGAGAATAGGAACAAGTCTACTTTTTAATTATTTCCTTTTTTTTTAGCTCTTGACCAACCTAATAGCTGTACGTATATACTTTACCACACTATCACAACACGTGTATTACAAATATGCAATTTTACATATACATAATACATCTAGAGCACACATATTTATGTATACAAATAGACGCACACACACACCTTCTAGCTAAGTATAATGTAAATACGGCTCACAAATACCCACTGATCGACAGTGAACTACAAATCATTACAAAAAAATCTATTTCAGATTTGTAGTTAAATGTCAAGTTTTTTTATTTCAATTTAACAAGTTTTTATTTCAGATTTTGCCTTTCTGGAAGAAAAAGACACAGCAGCTGAATGCTGGTTGGATTCAGGATAGTTTCAGAATTGTTGCTGAAGAGGCGCACAGTTGACTTGCACTGTAAGCTGAAATAGTGATGAGGATAAGATCTACAATGACAACTGATGGGACTGACAGAGCTTAATTTACAGATGAATATAAACAGAATCAGTGCTTGTGGAGTTGTGGTTCATTTCCACTTTGGTCTCTCTGCAGCTCATGGCTCTGGTTGCCAGCACTCTGTTGGACCTGGTGAAGAATCTCAGAGCGTTTGCAGGGATTCTGGTGGTGAGTTCTGTGGCCTTTCAAACTTTATTCATGCTTTAAATATAACACATTGAAGCCAGTAGACTTACTAATAAATAAGCATCACTTTACTTACTGATGCCTTGTTATTTTCTCCTCAGGTGGTGTACTACGTGTTTGCAGTATTTGGGATCTGGCTGTTTGAAGGAGCTATTAAACCTCCACCAAATATGAGGTATGAAGCCGTTAAAGGAGCTCAAAAAACAGAAAACCTGTGAGTTCAGAACCCAGAACGATAATACGAGAACGCTGTACCGACATATGGAAAACCTTCAATTTATATGGACTCGTTCTTCTATTTTCTGAGGATTCTGTAAAAATGACAAAATAATGAAAGAATTATGTCGTAGAGTTTCTAACTTCAATGATTGAATGTTATGACGAACCCATGCACAATAGTTCTCATAAGCAAACTGCACAAAACCTGCAAAATGTTTTTATTTCCAAGAAATGCAGCCCTACTCGTATGCCATTATATTACCAACTGCAGTTTATTGCTGATTTTCTAATGCAACTTCAATCATTTAATAAATGTTATTACAATAAAAGATGACATATCCTATTATACTATTGATAAGTTCTTATTTTATGGGCTTTCTTGTACTGAAAAAGACTGAAAAAGACCCAAATTATTACAATATTGCCAGGTACATTCTGGGTTGTTCCAGTTTTCGTGTAAGTGAAGAGACATCAGCTGGTTCAATGAGTGGTTGTTGTGTTTTAAGGTGCGTTTGTGTGTGTCTCTCTCAGTGTGATCTCTAATAGCTCCATGGAGATCGTCACCACGAACTTCAGTGTGGAGTGCGGCACGTATGAACAGCTCAACTACTGGCCAAACAACTTTGATGACTTTGCAGTGAGTTTCACAGAAATCCAGACTTTTCATCTAATCTGATTTCACCTGGACTTCTTAGGAATTATTTAAAATTAAAAAAAATGTATTAGAAATATAACCTTTTTGTTTTATTCGTCTTTTCCATTGCTTTTCCTTTGCAGGCGGCCATCATTCTGCTATATGATGTGATGATAGTCAACAACTGGCAGGCCTTCATGGAGGCCTACAGCAGATACACCACAGAGTAAGAAGCACAGCACACACACACACACATCGATCAGCTGTTGATGAGTGTGTCTGGTCACCATGATGACCAGGATGATGATCATCGTTTCCCAGGTGGTCCAAGATCTACTTTGTTAGCTGGTGGCTCACCTCCTCCGTCATGTGGGTCAATTTATTCGTGGCGCTCATCTTGGAGGTGAGTTGGAGAAAACACAAACAGCAAATGGACAGTTCAACTCCACATGTGGCTTGTTTTGTCTGCGTGAGATCCGAATGCAGGATCTGACACAGTTGTAAAAGTTTCTGCTTCCGTGGATCAGTGTGAAGAACTCTGAGACCCTCAAGCCAAATTTCTTTTACTATGGGAACCAGTGTTAGTGACACCGGAACACTTGTTTTTTTGTTGTGTTTTTTTGGGGCCTCAGTCTAAAGTCACAGACTAATTTTAAGCAATTTAGGTCCAATCCAGGTCTTGTCATGTAATATTTGAAATTGCTGAGCTTTCCTCCAAGGCTACTCGGTTAAATGAAGCAGGTGCAGCTAATCGGATAAAGTGTTTCTCGTACCTGTTGCCACCAGGTTTAATGTAATGTTGAACCTAGCAAAAAACAACCAGCATTCAATACAAGATGATTCATCTTGATGGAGATCTCAATGCTTTTTGTTTTCAAACTTTCTGTCTGGTTGGATTTCTTCCTGCAAATTCCAGTAGTTTCCCTCAAATATAAACCTGCTTGCTGTTGTCAGCGGACGCTGAGCCTTGTTCAATCCGCAAGAACTATAAAAACTACAAATCATCAGCAGGGTGAAACTAACCTGTGTCACGGCGGTCTAGACCAGCTCACATTCCCTGTTAGTGGATGAACAATCCAAGGCCTGGTGAATTCTGGTAACGCAGCCAAGAGAAAAAACAATCACGGTTCATCTCATCAGTTATACGACTGAATTGCAGGCTGTCAAAAGACTTAATAACACACAACCTGACAGTTTGTACCCAGGGCCAAGAACACCCTCTGTTGTGGACACATTTCCATGGAGAGTAGCAACTGGAGGTCTCTTGCATGGAAATGTATAAATGAGCTTGTACACCTAGGGAAATTTCATTAGAGGACTGAGAACTTTAACATTTAACGCACACTTCCCATCCAGTGTTGCTCTTCTATAAGTCTGCTTCTCGCCTCAGGACACGCTGAGTCAGGATTCCCTGACAGGCCTAAAGTTTACTGTATATTGTCTGACTTGTTTCCAGGTACATTACCCCAGGACATGTTGTCAAAATGTACCTTTTTACTTGTCGAACTGCTTTGTTTTGTGTGTTTTGTTTTCCTCCATTAGAACTTCATTTACAAGTGGGACCGCAGCTGCAGGTGCTCTGTTACAGACGTGGAGAAGATCAGATACGAGACCTCCGTTCAGCTCATGTTCAGGTACGCCCCCCCTTGTGTTTCTGCTGCGAATCTTCCAAGCTTGAAGGATGGGATACGTCTGTGTGTAACTGAGCCGTCCTCCCCTGCAGAGAGCAGATCCAGGAGCCCACAGAGGAGGAACTGGTGTGTCAGCTCCACCAGCACCCCCACTTACACCTGCAGTGGTGACGCACACCACCAGCACCTGTTTGAGATCAAAACACTGAGGACTCTATTCCCCCATGGAGCTACCAGTCTGTGTTCCCGTCAACTATAACCACTTCTACTAGAACAGTCGGAAACGCTTTCTGATTGTTAATCATCTTGTTGTTTTGGGGTGAAACCACTGCCAGCTGCAGCCAGGATTACCAAAACCACACTGAAATACGACCCAGCATCTTTTACTGGGTTATTGATAAATGTATACCGAACTCCAGATATTTTCATATTCACCAAACAAATAAAATAGCTGCTAGAGGTTTTTTTTTTTTATTATTATTATTAAGACCTAAGGGAAGAGTGAAGAGGTGTTGCCACTAATTTCTAATCAGTTCGGATTTTTTTTTTTTTTTGTCTTTGAGAAGATTGTTTTTCCAGACATGCAGCCATAAAAAAACCCAAAACAAGACATGCTGCTGTAACCAAGTGCCTTGTTTATGGAGCATAATGCAGTCATGTAAGAAAAGACAAAGCCACTGATTGTCCTAATGATTGTAGGTTGAGAAAGTTTATCTTCATGCAATCAAGTAAACTTGCAGACAAATGTTTGTCTTTGTTACTCTGAAATCACAATTTGTTACTAAACAGAAAAGCAGTATTTTCCACAGCTTTTCTATTAAAATCTTGCATTTGAAATATTCAAGCTCAGCAAGTTGTCTTAGAAATTTGAGGAAAATCCTTAAAAAATATCAAAGGTTTGTTTAATTGTAAATTGTTCTCAACAACTGAGCCCTTGTGGTGTTTTGTATGTAAATGCAGTATGTCTGTGTACAGAACAAAAGTTCTGATCACTTCTGTCTGAAGTTTTGACTCGGTGAAAGGACTTGTTGTGCCTCACCAGCTTTAAACAAATCCTGATCTTTGTCCTGTTGGAGCTTCATGCAGCACAGGAGATTGTATGACTGCAGTGTAAATGTCTGAACGCACTGAGCTGGCTTCATAGTATCAGTTTAACAAGCCAACTGGAATGCTGAAGAGCAATCAGATAAATTCTCGTGTGCGTCTTCCTGATGATTTAAACCATGTGAGCTGCACAGTGGATTAGTGGTTTGCACTTTGGCTTGATAGTAAAATGACCCAGATTGAGTTTGATTGTCGTGGCCTCTCTATGACAAGTCACAGAGGATCATGCCATTTCATCATCGTCAGACGGGGACTTCTTGACGGTGCTTTATGAACTATAATTAACATCAACCACACTGGTAAAAATGTAGCACTTCAACATGTCTGCGGTTATCAAGCCCAGGCCAGCTGACTTACGTCAGTGTCACATCGTCACCAGTCTCTCCGTCAGGACGTCTTGTCACGCTTGGCATGATATGTAGGTTAGTTTCATAAGAAGATTTAATACAGAATGATAATGTTGAGGGCTGGGAGAAGTTATTGAAAAACTTTGGATTCTTAGTGTTGCAGTGGTTCCTCTTTGCTAGCCATTGTTGGAAGTGATGCTGGCTTTGTGTCTGCTTCCATTAATATCCAACCATTGGAGTTACACTGAAACTCACACCAAAGGTTCCAAATTGATGTTTTGAGGTCATTTATCCAGTGATGACTAGTATCCTGCTTTATCTTCTTCCCTGCTTGTGAAACATTTGACCTCGTCTTATGGAATTTTTTTTTTTTTCATTCTTTCCTTGTTGTGGGCTTTTCTTAATTTCCTGTCGGTGCATCAGCTCTGCAAAAATCTTCCAGGGCAGCCAACAGGATGGTGTGAAGCCAAAAACAATAATCCATCACTCGAAATTGACATTGTTTCATACAGAAACAAGCTGTCATACTTTATTTGTGGCATTTCTCAGATATTTAGGTCATAAAGTGTGAAAGAGTGCTTTAAATTATTTTGTTTTTGGTTACTGACCTCACAAGGAAACTGATTCATTCATTGTGATGACTTAAAGGGATCTCTGTGTGGCGGACTCCTGTTATTTGAGAAGGCCAACTTTGGTATTTATAAAAGATGTTTGTTTTATTTTTGGAAAATTTTATCAATGTAAAAATAAATATTTTCTAAAAATGTAAATGTGTTTTGTGGATTGATTGCGGCATTTCCTGAGGTTTTACTGTAGTGAGCAGGCATTGTCTGTTCATTATTCTTTACATGCACATAAGTTACAAGTATTCACATTACTGTAAATAAGTATTTACAAAAGTGAGAACTTTTGAAATCAGTTTACACTCCAAATACAAAATAATAAATGAACTGCTTTTGATTTTTATCACATCCTTTGTTTTCTACGGAGCCCCTCTGGTGACATTGGTGAAAAAAATATTATTGCTTAATAACGTGTGGCCACGCGTTATTAAGGCGTGGGAACCAGATAAATAAGTCGTGGCCACGCATTATTAAGGCTAACAATTCCAGGTCCTTCCAGCTGGTGCATGATGAAATCTATGACTTCCCCGGTGTCCGCATACTGTTTGCGTGTGAGCCTATGCTTTTTGAGCAGCCGGATTAAGTGTCTCTTGCTAAGAATGACTCCATGCCTAACTGCAAGCGCCTGAAGAATATCATTGTAATTCATTCCCAGATTGAAATAAAATGAAATGTATTCAAACTTGTCCATGTTTGCAAGCAGCTAAAGGAACAATGATGATGAGTTAAAGGTCACGTCTTATATATCTCACGCCTTAATAACACGTGGCCACGACTTATTTATCTCGTTCCCACGCCTTAATCACGCATGGCCACGCGTTATTAAGCAATAATATTTTTTTCACCAATGTCACCAGAGGGACTCCGTAGTTTTCTTCATTATATTTCAGCATTTCTTAGTCTAATTAAAAACAAATAAGTTATTATACAATTTGCATCTAAATGGCTCAAACGTGTATGAGGAAAGAGAGTGTGTGCGTGTGTGTGTGTGTGTGTGTGTGTGTGTGTGTGTGTGTGTGTGTGTGTGTGTGTGTGTGTGTGTGTGTGTGTGTGGCTGAGATGATGACAAAGTTATTTATAAAATGTGATCATTTGAGGGGATATCCAAGTTTTACCCCTGTGGAGTTCAGCTCAAGAGTGTGAATACATTTATAACCACCAGGGGGACGAGAGTGCAGCGAGGATCCTCTAAAACAGACGAAGAAGAAGAAGGCGGAAGTGGTTTGTTGTGACGTAAACACGTGTCTAACATTCTAGGTTTAAGTATAATCTTAAAAAAAAGTGTCATTTCACGGATCTTCGTGTTTCATAATCTCCAATAATGGAAGGTGAGTTGGTTTTGAAGACGCCGGTTGTTTCTCAGGTCGGGGAATCCTGATACTTGATGCAGTCACGCTGTTTTGTGTTTCCATCCGGCGTGTTGCTGCTCTCGGCTCATAAGTCAAGAAACATGCTTCTCTTGTGTCTTTAGGTGCAGATGATGCTAATTATGTTATGTAAAAACATGTCGACATGGAGCTCACTGTCATGTCTGACACATCCGGTTCTCTTTGCCTTCAGGGCCAGATTAATTACAGCAACAAATTGAAGGTCTTTAGATTGATTAGTGTGTGAGCTCATGTGGTTTATGTGAAGATGATCAACATTTCATTCACTGTGGAAATGCTTAAAAGACGTATGGAGCACATTATTACACCCATCACAGCCTTATTTTTTTATTTTTTTATTATTATACTCAAAGTTTTCATTGCAGTTTTTGAAACCACGTGCCCCAGTCTCAATAACATTATCAAAAGTGATTACTGCATAAACAAATAGGGCACCAAGTACGGTAAACAAAGATGTCCTTGTTCTGGTACATAGAAATGCATTCGTAAATTAATATTCTCCTCAGGTGCATTTGGTCTGTTTGGAGAACAGCAGGGTGTGGAAGGCAGGGTGCACACATGCAAAATAAACTATTTTAATACATTAATCACTGCAGGACTTATCTAAAACGTGACAAGTGTGAACACACACCCAAAGAAAGGCAGTGACAGTGGCGTTTGAAGACTTGTCACTTAAATGAAATTCTGGCCAAAGTTCAGTGAAATACCAGTGTGTGGTTTGAAAATGTGAGAGCTTTACTGGCAGTCTGGTCAAATCTTTTCTGACCGGTTAGGCTGCGCAGACATTTCTGGAAGGTTTGCTGCAGAAAGAAGTTGCCCCGCTTGTTTGTCTGGAAATACTGACTGAGGCCAGAAGACAGCAGAGCACCTCTGTTCATTGTTTTCTGAAAGCTTTGCAGACTGATTGAAGAGCCCTCAAATTCTATTTTGTGTCTTCCACCTCTTGGTTGGACTAATGTTCAAGGTGTCCCTCAAGGTTCAGTTCTCAGGTCCATTCTAATACCTCTGACTTTAGTTGGGTATCGTTTTATATGCATCTGATCATTCAGCATCATTGAGACAATACCATGCAAAATCTGTTCAGCACGACTTTCTTAATGATCTTCTTTGATATATAGCCAGTAACTAGCAATGACTAACATAGAACTTCCACGCCTAAGTGGTGGAGCAAACGAGTTGTCAAGTATGTTGTAGAAAAACATCCAGAGAATACATTCAAAGCTAATATTATGCACATACATGAGCATGTTTGTGTGGATCATGCAGGTGGTCACACCTACAGAGGGTGATGTCGGTGTGCAGTGTTGCTTGAAAGAGTTTCAGTGTTCACATTGGTCACGTTTGAGCCTGTTAAAACAAACTGTGCTGTTTTTACAGTTGTTGCAATGTGATAAAGCTGCCATTCAAACCGTATATTTACAAAGCAGGTGTCACCCCACCTGCAGACAAACTCGGCATGCATTGTGTTGCACACTGTGAACACGCCTATGGCCAGGCAAGGCGGATTTATTTATAGAGCGCTATTCTAGCCAGCAAAAGGCGAATTCACCGTGCAAATAAGGAAAGTACTGTTTCCTTTATCACCAGATAATTGCAATTAAGAGTTGTTAATGAACATAGGAAAGCTAAAACAGCCCTTGTGGGTCAGTCTGTTCGTGAGAATTAAAGGTTAATAAAATGTTAAATCAACACAACACAGAGTGCCAAAAAAATAGAATCACCCCTGTTTGTTACCTTCTTGAACATAGCCAAGACTTTGCATTTAGTTAAACTTTTACTTTTAACCAGACTTGGCAATCCAGTTCAGCTCACAGTGACAACTAAAATATCTAACTGAACCTCTTGTGTTTATATCTCATGACTTTTTATGGTTTTTATCAACTATCATCTGTAATCTTTTATTGACCCCACTCTCATATCATTACATAACCAGTATACTAGTGCATCTCAGATAATCAGTATAATGGAAAGGTATTGTCACTGATTTCTGAAAGTGAAAACTGCTCGTATTTGGGACTCATGATGTTAAGACTTAACACATATTTGAATTTATGTTAGTTATTTTTGGCGTGCTGGGAGATCCAGCCCTTCATCAGATCATCATTTGACCTCTTGCACAATCGACAACTGGATATGATTGGCACTTTTGGAAAAAAAAAAACATTTGAATGGTATTCTTGGAAAAATCTTGCTCTTTATTCTTCGATGGAAGCATTTTGTTGCTGCTGACAGTAGCATTGGTTTATATGCTGTCACCTCTGACATCATTTCACTGAGAAGTGTTGTGAAAAAAAAAGTCTGAAACCAGAGTTTCGCAAATATCAGAGTTTTGTCTGATATTTAAATGTGGCTGCAAAGTCCTCATTTATTGCCAGTTGGATGTATTTCTCTCATCTTAGACAGCACAGTGCACTCTTTCCTTTGAAACTCAGCATTTAACATTTATCAGTAATGTGAAGAATTTCCTAGTCTGATGTTATTAACCGTCTTAAAAATTTTTGTTTTAGAAAAGTTTCACGTTCATTTTGATGATTTAATTGTACAGCCAGTCTCACCCCCCTGAGCTTCAGCTTTAAAGAGAAAAAAATCTTCTTAAAAGGATACATTTTCCATACATTTTAATGTTTTGAAGAAAGACAGGTGCGTGCATGACAGTGATTTTTCTTTGCGTGCTTTTCTTAAGAGCCACGGTGAATTCATTGATATGACTTTTTTTGTGTGATTAAAAACTGTATGAAGGTTTTCTTTTGTTGTTTCTTTGCAGAAGCACTTCTGCGAGTGACCATCCCTCATGAGATTGGGAAGATGGCTGGTGTAACGGTCAGTGGGAGGACGTTTAACTGCACCTTTTATACACTTTGAAATTACATGTCAATAATCAAATACTTAGGGCTTAACTAGTAAACATCTTATCTATCCAGGCAATTTCATTGCATGTTGCTGGAGACGGTCCCCTCTGTCGGTGGATGAAAGACGGTTTCAGAGAGTTTTAGGAATCAGTTTAACATTAGGGGAAATTGGAAACCTGACGGATCCATAAATTGTTTAATCAAAAATGTCAAAAAACAAACTACGTCACAAACCACTCGGAAAAACTGTTGGAGTCTCCTTGTGTAGTGTAACTTTACTCACACTGACATTACTCTTTTAAAAAAAAAAAAGCAAATTTTTGCTGCAGTTTCAGCCTTTTCTTCTATCCTGGACTGAAATAAGATGACAAACTATTTAGTGCAGTGTTGATATACTTGGGAACACTGACAAAGTCAGCAGGTATATAAGGGACCAATGACCGTCCCAGGATTAAGACGACTTCATTCAACAGATTTTGTTTGTAAATATGTAGTGTATAATGTATAACGAACAACTTGACGTTATATATGAGCCATATACTTTCCCTACAGACCGTTTTATCTTCTTCAAAAGAAGTCCTGTCATTAAAAACCCCGTTCGTACGCCTGTAGTGTTTGTTCTTGAACCAGGAGAAAAGTGTGTTTATATGGTGAAACAGTCTGAAGTCTGTTCTATTACAGATGAGTTACACCACCGCTGCCATTAAAGATCATTGCTCTTATATTTATTGCGAATTCTTGTTTTTCATCTCGTCATTGGACAGTTTACCAAACATAATACTTTAAAGTCAGAGGTTTGACTTGCCTGAACAGACCTTTTATTATTTTATTTTATTTCTTTGTCAAGCTTTTATGTATTTCCAATATTTCTTTGGTGCTCTATACATAAAGTAGCCTTTTCTTGCTTCTATCCTATCAAAGCAACTGGGTTCAGGAAGGTTTGGGTTAATCCCAGCTGACAATGGGCAAGAAGCAATCCATCACAATGAAATACACAATCACAGACCTTCAATTACAGACAGTTTTACTCACAAATGGAACCCAATGTACATGTTTTTGGTTTCCGTAAGGAATCTGGAGTAGCATAGAACCAAAACACTCCCTGCTTTGAAGCAGGGAGTGTTGACAACTTCTCCACCATTTATTCTGAGCAGACCAGGTTTGCTCTTGTGCTTTGCGAGAAAAATCATCTTTTTTTCCGCTAAGTAAAATATTATTGCTGCCATTTTATGGTTTTCAGTCTCAGACCCATGCGAAAGCCACTGCCTTCACCAAGGCCTTCCTGAAGAACAGTCTCCAGCAGCCTGAGCAGTACGACTTGGAGAGCATGCTGAGTCACAAGGCTCTGATCCTGGAGCACCGCAGGCCCAAGAAAGACTCCACCAAGAGGAGCAGCAAGAAAGCCAAAGGTCTGAACGCCCGGCAGAAGAGGGCCTTGAAGATCTTCCAGATCAAGCCGGAGCACCAGAAGTGCGTCAGCAATTTACTGTACCTCGTGTGAAGAAATGGTTTCCTGAAGTATTGCGGACCAGAAATGAGTTTCTGTATCTTTTCTTTGCAGATATGAACTTTTCCTGCCTCTGCACGAGCTCTGGAAGCAGTACATCATCGACCTGTGCAACGGATTGAAGCCAACAAGGTAAGTCGGCGTGATGCTGCGATACATGTCCAGTCACCTCTTCAGCTCTTTACAAGCCGCCTTGCTTTTACTGAACACTCAGCCTGCCGTTACTTTCTCAGCAGCCCACAGTCTGTGCAGCAGAAGCTCCTGAAGGCAGATTTCCACGGTGCCATCATCACAGGTACGTCTTTTTCCGTCACACTGCAAACATTATTTCAATGGCAACTTCTCACAACAAAGTTTTCCGTGCTTCGACAAAACGGTAGAAAGGGTAATCGGTGACAGGTGAGAGGGATTACCTTGTTGGACAGGTTGGCCCAAAAGCAGCTGATAGCAGCGGCTGGGTTCCCTTGAAGTGTCACCGTCACCCTCTCAACTCGAAGAACCAGAAGAGACCCACCCGACGTAAAACTTCACACAGAGTCAATGATAAGCTGCAGTGATGTTTAACCTCCACGAAAGGTCAGACCGGGAGGAGGATAATGACTAGAAGAGAGAGAAGACGAGACAAAACAATGCAGACGAGAACGAAAACACTCCAATGTTTGAGATTTGATTGATATTTTCGGTTGCAAAACATGCATATACGTCTCTATTTGAGGTGGGCAGAGTAAGTAGTATTGAGTGCAGTCGTATTGTTTGGTCACATTTTGAATGTATATTTAAATACTCCCATGGTAATGTTTTGACGGTTATTATGCACAAATCAAGCTATAAATGGAAATTTTATTAGCTGATAGACAACTGATTAAATGTGTTTTTCATTTAATGCAGTAGTGAAGTTCTTCATGTCCACTTTCATCATATAGCAGCACAACTAAGTAATTGTTGTCATCAGCTAATACATTTAATCTAAGTATTCTGAGCTCTCAGAGTTAAAAATGAAAGCTCGGCACTAACATCCTGTGAAATTCTCTAAACTAACAGAGTTTAGAGCTAGAAAATCTTCAGAAAGTTATCAAATTGTCTCTGCACTCATGGAAAGCAGTAACATTTGAGCCTGAACCTGAAGACAAACATATTCTAAAGTGACTGAATGCATTGCTAAAGCTTCATGATCTCTTCCTTGTCACAGTCGTCCGCTCCAAATGTCCATCATATGTTGGAACCACTGGGATCCTCGTTCAGGAGTTCAAACACATCTTCAAACTCATCACCAAGGAGGACAGGCTGAAAGGTTGGACGTACAAATGTGTGTCGGTGTGTGAAAGTGGCCTCCGGCTGTTTGGCTCCTATTAGTGAAGGCGTGCTCACCCTTGGCAGGTTTAATTTGATTAACGTGAAACCTGGAGGAAGTAGGTCGAAAGGTCTCCAGCAGACTGAACGAAGGTCAAAGGTTCTGTCTCGACACAACATGGCGAGTCATTAAAATGGAGAGAAGAAATCAAACAATCCCAGGAAAAAGTGGAAATATCACGCAGAATCTCAAGGACCTCGATGTTTTTACGTTTCATGATAAATGTTGTGCAGCTCAACATCGTTTAGTTGAAATCAAGCCACACGAGCATGCAAAAGTTTTTTGTTGGACAGTTTTCAGGTTTGCGTGGCATTTCAGTGATGTAGATATTTCCACATCCCAGGAGCCCTTTGGTCTGAATTGTTTAGAACTGGAAGAACACCTATGTTATGTGCAGATGGTGCCTATATTATACCTATCGATTGGTTGGTGCATGCTCAAATTCAGATTGAAGTTTTCACACTATTCCGATATGTGATGCACAAACAGGACGGTAACTCCAGGGTTTATTTTCAAATAACCGAAATGTGACAAGTGGGGAAAACATACCTTTATCCATCTCAATGCACCCCAACAAATGTGAACAACCAGTTTCAATGTTTGCGTGCACGCTGCATAAATAATCAGTCAACCATCTTTGGCTGTTTTCTTTTTGCATTGAGTTCAATTGATTTAGCAACTTTCCTGTCTGAGGGCATTTTATTGAGCCCATCTTTTCCACGCGCAAACAAAAACAACATCAATTTTTCTTCTAAACAGGGTGCAGATAATGACACACAGTCACATTCACACCTACAAAAGAGTCACAAATTAACGTCCATGTTTTTGGAACCTCTGAGGAACCCAGAGTACCTGTGAAGGACATTCAGAAAGATCCCCAAGAAATAAATCTCACTGTGGGACAAGAGTCCAAACCTCTACAACACTGTGTGGCTCCAGAAAACATTGGAAATGGAAAAATCCCTTTTACAGCAAGAGAAGACATTGTGGGGGTTTTTTATGCGCCTGTTTTAATGAGGAGATTGTCAAAGAGAAAATATAAGTCGGCGAACAACATGAGAGTTGACGTCAGATAGGAAAGTTCAGGCTTTGTGTGGTGAAAGAGGCACAGGTGGCTGTCGGCTTCACTGCCAGCGATTGTGCAACAGACTTTATAGAGAGGACGGAAGGACACGCAAAGAAATGAGCACATCGAATAAAGTTTGAATCCACAGCAGCATAACTCAGGGAATGGTTCACCATAGTCCAAGCTGCCCCGACTCTCACCCTTCTCAGATTTTCATCTTCACAGCATTGATTCTCATTGATCAAACACTCAGTATAAATGGGCTCAGAGGACTGCACACATCAGACCTGGCGCTACAGTCCTGCTGTTTGCTTGATGGCGTGTTTCCAACATGTGTCACCTGCTGGAAAGAAGCCATCACTAATCACATTTCTCATCAGTGCTTTAATGCGGGAAAACAACTGCAGTGACAACATTTAGAGGAGTTCAACATTGTGCAATTCGTCAGTGTGAATCAGCTGGTCTTCACACAAACACTGCAACTGAAATCCAGCAGTTTCGATCAAACAAAATCCAGCTTCAAGAGAATTTAGCATTCCTGATTCCAGGTGATTGGTTGGAGATAATTCAAATAAGTTAAATGAATTCAGCTCGTCCATTTTGACATGAGCTGTGTGGTCTATGTATCTGTCTCGTGTAACTGATACTATGATGATACTATGATAACAGTGCTACGCAGACTAAAGTGAAGGAGACTAAATGTTGCACCGATCAGTGCTCTGACTGTATGTTGGACATTACAGGGCTGAACAGTGATTGGTGTTTTTTTTCTAAACCACAAGTTGTGACAAATGCTCAGTTGACCTATGCTCCTGCAAAGCATCCTTAAAGCAAATTGGTGCCCCACTTCAATACACCGGATGTCTATTTTGGACCAAAGTCACATTAATGAGTTGATCGACAAAACACACAGTGAATATTTACACGTCATCAGCATCTAATGAATGTTTTAAAAGTAGATTCATTAATTACATGTTTGTAATTTTCCTCATTTTTAAAAAAAGAAGACACCTGATGTCCGTGTGAATTTGACTTTGCGCCATGTTCACACCAACGCTCGGCTCTTCTCACCCTCTTCTCCTCCTTTCTACCACAGTGATACCAAAGAGGAACAGCGTGTTTGCGGTGGAGATCAACGGCTTCGTCTCGCACATCTACGGCAGCAAGTTCGAGCAGCGAGCCAGCGAGCGCTCGGCCAAGAAGTTCAAAGTGAAGGGAACCATCGACCTGTGATCGCGTGTCATGTCGTGACCCAAACACGTGCCGCTGGTACGAACAAAGTCGGAAGTGCAGCGCAGTGGACAAGCGCGTGTCTCTAAAGGACTTTCCTGCTAACGCAGTCAGACACATGAGTGTGTTTGTACTCCAGTGATTCTGCAGACTTGATGAGCCATCTGGTCTCGGAGTGAATCGTAAGTACATTAAATCAAAACAATCTCCTTGAACAAGTCGTCCAGGTTATTGCAGCTTGTGCTGGCCGTGCACAATGTGAAAGATGTGTGGTTGTTTTGTTTTTTTTAATGCACGGGGAGGCCTTAAAGAGACTGTTGAACTGGTAAATACTGAACTGTGACTGCAGTCGCCTGTTGGCAGCAATTGTTAAAATTTGTATGCATTCCCCCCGTTTCTTTCTCTCCTTGTTGTGATGCTTAGAATTTGTCTGTTGAAAAACCTAATAAAAATTTGTATGCATTCGTAACGTCTCATTTACAGCTGCTCCTGTCACATAAAGGCTGTGGAAACACTGTCAACACTGAAACATGATGATGCATTCCAGTGTTTATCGTTCCCAGTTGCCTCCTTGTAGTGCTTAAAGTTGTCTGATTTTCATGCTTGTAACATTTTGAGTTTAAATGTTATGAGTATAGAAATAACCAACAACATTTAATTTTTTTTAAACATGCACCTGTACTTTGTTTTCTACATCTGCTCCAACCTGTAACAAAACAACCTTAAAGAATAAAGTGTCTTCAAAGCAGAAGTGTAAACTGGTCCAGTGTGTGCTGTTATTTGTCTGATACATATAGAAAGAAGAACATTCATCTTTCAAAATGATTTGATGCATTAACTCGAGCTTCGTCGGAGTCGCAAATATCAAGTGAACTTTGCATGTTTTTATTGAACGTAGCTGTTAAACCTTCACTGTACCGATGTGGAAACAAAGCAAATGATCCGTGGATTTAACAACTGGTTGACCTTCATACAACAGCATTAAATTAAAGCTCCTCATGGTCCAAAATTGGAAACTGTCACATTGTTTTCAGAGTGTCTCTATTGGCTGATAATCATGATGATCCCTCCACCTTACTTTGTCACATTTAGGGACCCGTGTTGGTATGTGCTGCCCTTTCAAATGTTATACATGTCTGTATTGTTTTCTTCAGGATTTCAACCTCACTGTTATCAGTTCATGTTCCTGGTACTTCTGTTTGGTTTTGATGTGTTTTAGCAAATTTCTACAGCTGCTTCCTCTGTGGAATATTTCCATTGACTCAATAATAAACTAATAAATGGGATGTTAATTCGGGACAAAGCAGGCAAAGGTCTGGAGGTAAGGACCCTATTGTTTTTGTAATGTTTATTATTGTTTCTTATTCCGCTGCATCATTAGACCCAAATTTGTCTAAACACACTCAAAAGTTCGCTAAAATTGGCACGCTCACCAAGGCTTGTGAAAAATTTATGAAAATGTAACAATTAACCCCCAGAGTTCCAAAATGTGCTCTCTTGCGGCCACCACAGCCTGCAGGAATGTTGTAGGGAGATCGAACCAAAACTTAAGAACCAAAACTTAATTGTTTAGTTCATCGATCTAAAAATCACATGCTGATACCTCGGACCTAAATCCAAGAGGAAGTCAGCAATTTGCCTTTCAAAATAAGATTTTCACCCAAAAAAGGCCCTCACACAAATGCTATCTCGTCTGAGGCGAATATAATATCAGATTCAAAACAATCAAATGACAGAGGAGACGCTCCTGTTCAAAAATTTGGTTCAAAATCTTTGACTCGTCGAGCAATTATGTTATTAGCTGTCAAATCTCCAAACACCGAATCTTGCCACCTCCCTCCTCATCCCAATAACCTGGGAAAATCAAAATGTGTCCTTAAACAGTGCCGTAATAGAACTAGAAGACGATGCAACATGTGGGGAAAATTCCATAAAACATGGCCTTTTTGTTCCCACGATCTCAAGTGCCATTTATCATTGAGTCACATGGAGCAAAATCATGCGGCTGCATCAAACCGAGCTTCCGAGTGTCTAAAGTTTACGTCTGACTGCTTTAAAACCCTCATAGACTGAAAGACAACAAATCCAATCAGTTTTTTCAGGAGTCATTAGACTTGGAGTGCAGTTTTATTCCAGCCATAATGTGAAACGTTAATGACGATTAAGATACAAACTATAAAAAATGTTCATGTGGTATTATTGTCTGTCAATACTTGTGATTTCTACGTAGTTTGAATTAAATCTCGCGACCAAATGTGAGATTTTTATTCACGAGAAACTGTTTTACCTGAAAGTGTGAGTCTGACACAAAACTGGACATTTATTCTGATGTCTCAGTATTTTGTTTTGTTTTCTTTTTAGTAGGAACACCCTACAGTGCCCATCTTACAGTATAAGTTAGAGGAAGATGTGTGTCCGGTCTCTGCGTCAGCGTCAAACTTTACGCAGCACTTCCCTTTCATCCTTGATGTGACACACAGTTTGCTGTGAAGTTACTGTGTTGGTTAAGTTCCTTCAGCTATGCTGGTTTATGTTTTGATGGTAGGTTTGCAGATGTTTTCATTGAGATCAGATCACTGATAAAGAGTGAAACTGCTTCCTCCTGACTCTCAGGTTTGTATAGGTTACAAAGCTGTGCAGCCTCGAGGGTAAGGAGGACATTCTTGTGTTCAAGGAACAATTGAGCATGCGTACTTTGGTTTCCAGAGAGTTGTTCATTTCTCTTTGTCACTCAGGTTTTCACCACAGTCATCTTGATTTATTACATTGTGTGAACCAGACTAGATAATAAATCAATCAACCTTCATTTTTATTGCACAATTGAATGTTGGAAAGCTTCACCGTAGGTTCTTAATGGTGGGAGTGAATAAAAGGACCGGGGAGCCAATGCAATGCCTTCAGAACCAATGTAATGTGATCCTGGATTCTGGTCCTTGTCAACACAAGAACACCTCAACTTCTGGAGAATCTGAAGGTGAGAGTGCAATAATCACTCCAACTTGAGACAAAGTCATCAGCATCTCTGTGTTGACCTGAGAGAAAACGGCAGACTCTGCACATGTTCCTAAGCTGCTTGCATGCTTTACTTGATCTGATGTTTTTAAATACAATATCTGTAATGTTTCTCTCTCTTAGCCTGAGGAACGAAAACACAATCTTCAGTTCTGTCCTCATTGAGTTGTATAAACCCTTATCCCATCCCTGATTTAATAACTAAAATACAACTAAACAAGGTCAGCAAGTGGCTGCATGTCTTCAGGAGACATGGAAATGTCCAGCCGTGTGTCGTCAGCATAGCTGAGACAATCGATGGCATGGCGTCTTGATGACAAGTCAAAAAGAATTGAGCCTGAAACTGAACCTTGGGGCACACCATATTTGATATCCTGAATCCCTGAGGAGCATGTATCCACACTTAGCAGAAATCTTTTATCAGTGTGGACTGAGATCTTAAGTGAGTCCAAGTCGCATCTAAAATCACTGGTACTGTGGTTCATTTAAAAAACTATTACTTTTTTTCATTGAAAGATTATTCAAATAAAAACAAGTTTCTCAAAGTTGGATAAAAAAGCAAAAATTCATTATGATTGAAAATCAATTATCTAATATAACACTTTGCACAATGGCACCTCAATAGAATTGATCTTTGGCCCTTCAATTCTATGTGTTTCATAATAACATGGAAATAGCTGTGTAATTACACCTCAGCTGAGCATTGCATGATTCAGTCAAAATACTGATTCACTCATTAAATTCTGTTACATATTTTAGTTGGATGAAGTTGCTTTATATAGTTTGACTTTTAGCGACAGGGGTATTTAACTCCAAACTAAAAAAAAAAAAAAGTTCCTATCTCATTTTATTCTCTCCTTGCTTTTTGGGTTTTTTTTTGTTTGTTTGTTTTTTGCTTTGACCATGTTTGTTTCTTACCGTAGGATATTAATTATTCTGACACAGCTAAATAAATGACACAGCAGGTTTGGCAAAAAGCAAACGTTTGACAACATTTTCCTTCCCGGACTGAGCTGTTCCACCGGTCAGACGGGACTGCTGTCTGTAAGTGTTGTCAAGTTTTTCTTGCTTCTCCATTTCTGGTGACTGAAAAAAAATCTCATTGGTGCTTTGTTTATGTATTTATTACCTAAAGAAAATAAACTCCGATTTTGTGCAATTTGGACCTTTTGTGATTGAATTTGCCCCATGTGGAAGTCTCATGTGGTTCTACTTTAAAAAAGGTAATATTTGGAGCATGTAATGCAAAAATACAAACAAAAACTTGTGTAATGCAGAGTGTGGATGTGGTTTAATCCTGTTCATGGCCTTTTTATTTTAGCAGTGCATGCGTGGGTTTTTTTCCTCTGGACATTTCAGCCTTTTTTATTGCTGACTTTAAATGGATTGTTGCCCTTTACCCATATTTCTAAATTGCATCCAGTGAACCAGCAACAGAATCAGCCATGCCAATGCGCAGATGAGTACTTATTCTTGAAGAATGAATGTCATTACTTCTTTATGCAGAACTTCTTGTGTCATTTGTTTCTGAGTTAAAATCTTGCTCACGCCCTCAAACGTGTTGCAAAATGCGTGGTTTATTTTGGAAAGCCCCGTTGCGTCATCAAGGGCTTGGGGCTATAAAAGGCTCTGGCGGCTGAAGAGCGGCCACAGTCTCACACCCGCAGAGGCATGATGGAACTACCAGCAGCAACACTCACGTTTGCGCAGGAGAACCGTGAACGCATCTGTGCAGTTCAGCACTCTTTTGGACCACTGGGGAAGCCGTTAGTGGAGCCCAATCGAGTTCTCATCGGAGAGGGCAGACTGATGAAGATGAGCCCCCGGGGGGGCCCACAGCCCAAAGTCTTTTTCCTCTTCAACGACGTTCTGGTGTACGGCAGCATCATCCTGAACGGCCACTGGTACAAAAAGCAGAAGATCATCCCTCTCGGTGAGCGTTGCTGTGATTCTGCGGGACTTAATCCAGCTGAATGAAAAGTAGTAGACACTGCAGGCGTGCAAAAAAATAAAAAAATAAATAAAAATACATCAAACCTGCAGCTGTCTCTTCTAAACAAGCTGTATAGTTGAGTAGTAAAGGTCGCCTAAACGTTTCGGCTTTTTTGTATTAACATGCCATTTGTCAACATTTCAGAGCAGATCCAGATCGAGGAGCTGGAGGACGGATTTAAAATGAAGAACCAATGGTTGATCCGCACGCCGCGCAAGTCTTTCTACGTGGGAGCGTCGTCGCCTGTGGAGAAGCAAGCTTGGATTGAACACATCAGGGACTGCCAGGCCACGCTGCTGCAAGGCGGGGGCTGCCGGGCCTCCTCGGACTTCGCCGTCACCTGGATCCCCGACAAGGCCTCGGCCATCTGCATGCGCTGCTCCAACAGGTTCTCCCTGACGCAGCGTCGACACCACTGCCGCAAGTGCGGCTTCGTGGTGTGCGGCGCGTGCTCCAAGACTCGAGCGGTGATCAGTCACATGCACCCGACGAAGCCCCAGAGGGTGTGCACCAGGTGCCACTCCGTCCAGAGCAACACGTGGAGCTCCGAGAAGATGGGCTCAGAGGAAGACGAGGTGGAGACGTCCAGCGAGGACGAGGAGGTGGAGGAGATTTACCAGGAGATCCATGACCCCAGCAGGTGGATGGACCCTCAGATGAATTCATGGGCTGTTTCTGTGTACTTCAATCCAGAACACAAAAAGCCCCAAAGAATGGGCTCGTGAAGAGTGTTTACAGCCTCTCGGACAATGCTGTGCACAAACTGCACGCCTTCTCACACAAGGCAAAATGTATATAACATATTTACTTTATTTATTTTTGTAAAAAAAATATGTGATCACTGTTTATTCTACAAACACTCTTGCTGTGAAATGTTATATCCTCTTGCAGTGTGTTGGTGTAAATGACAACATGCTGCACATGCATCGTTGATACTAACTGAGAAAATAAAGAACTGAATGCATTCATGAATGATTTGTTGTTTGTGATTGAACATGTCTGCTGGAACAATGACTAAGAAAATAAACAACTCAAAAAGTCATGGTTGAATCAAATGCTCTTCCATATGTGGTATTAATCTAAAAACCAATAGAATAGTTTTCGCTATTTCACCCATCCATAGATTATATATAATGAATTTATGAACATGATTAAACAGTGAATAGCACAGTGTGTACACACTGCATGCACCAAACTCACAACAAACAAACACTTCAGCCAGTAGGTAGACGGTGCTTCTCGACTGAAAACGTAAAGCTGAGAAGCCACGTATGTATTCGATTACAATATTGATAGTCTTTTTACCAGAAACTTGAACTGACAAAACCCAATCAAGCAGTTTGAGTTGCATGGGTTTTTTTTTTATACATTTAAATTTGAGACAAAACAGTCTTTTTATTGTTGACATACTAGTATTATGAATTATTCCACTTTAGGTGCAGGCACATCTAGTCAGTGAAGAGTGGCGGTTTTAGACCACTCTGTCCAAGTTGTCTTTCTGTAGATCTGGAGCGAATATAAGAGAACAAATTTAATCTGGACAGACTTGGAGTTCAACACACAACCAATCACACACACATCTACAAGCTACAGTAAGTATCCATCTACACATCAAACACCAAACATACATATCTTTGGATTAGTTGCAATTCGTTTGTTTGAACGCTCAGTTTCAATCAATCAATCAATCTTTATTATGGTAACGCATTTTATACTTATATAGTGTATAGTGACAGACAAGAAACACTGACATACATGCAGTATATGTATATAGGAGTATGACCATGTTCATCCAACCAGCTCATGATTAATAGACAGGAATTTCCCCTGAACTTTCCCCAATCTCCAGCTTTCCAAAACTCTGAGAGTAAACATACCACAGCGGTCAGCCTGCCTTCAAGCATTGCTCACAACCACCTCTGTTTCTCCTCAGGGACTTTGTGACGTTAATCTATTTCCTCAGTGCAACCTGGAAACTCTGCCGTCAAACCTGTTTGACACACTTGCCTCTTGGCTTTGGATTTAGGAAATACAGCCCATATATATTACCACTGATGCTGGTAACACATTACTCTCATATGACACACTTTTTTCAGTAACGAGTATTCTAACGCGCTACCAGTAATCAGATTAAAGTTACTCCAAGTCACTGTGCGTTGCTGTTGTTGTGTCCCGCAAGACGAGTTTCTTGTCTGCAAAGCCGCTTTATTATTAAACAGAACGGACCGCTCCTCCGTCCTCCTCCAACTCCAACGGTGCATTCAGGTAACCAAAGAGTCTGAACCAACCATCGTCAACAATAAATACCCCCCCCCAACCTTTAAATCAATCAATCAAAGACTTTATTTGTCCAAGAGGGGGGGCAAATGAAGTCTCATAGAACAGGCAGTGCAAATATATAAAGAAATAGAATAGTGCAACAACAGACCACAACTACATCTCTGGGTAAATAAATATCAATAATAGTAAAAATGTGATAATAAAACCGTGAGTCAGATATAAATACAACAAAGAATGAAGGTCAAAGGTTAAATATGTATCATCAGGAGCAGGAGGCAGGGATCAGCAGAATTTTGGGCAAAACCAGTTGTAATTTTTATGTTGACATGGTGGGGGGGGTGGTGTTGGCGGCTGCTGAAATAACTTTAAAAAGTAACTCATAATCTAACTTAGTTGCTTTTAAAAACAAGTAATCAGTGAAGTAATTAAGATACTTTTAAAGCAGTAACTAGTAATCAGTAATCGGATTCGTTTTTTAAAGTCACTGTGGCAACACTGTATATGACACAATGATATTCCATGATTCGTCCTGACAGAATGGGGTCATTCACTCATGCATACAATTGGATCTTTGTGCTGTTGCAGGTCAGATCTACTGTCGGTCTTCTACTTCCCCCTGAAATGAGATAAGATAACACTCTCAGTGAATGAAATGAGTTCCAGTGTTTTGAAAGTTACTCAGAATTAAAAATTGATCTCACCTCCAAATGAATTCTTCGACAAGTACTGCAAACAAACAGTACAGTCAGAGTGGATCAGCAATGCAGAGTAGCGTTAAAATAGCATCAAAACCATATTGTTGTGTACGTTTGATAGAACATGCGTGTTGAAAGCAGCAAAATGTTTCAGTCTGAGGACGTAGTCTAGTAGCATTGTTGGCTATGCCATTTATTGGAAATGGCACATTTTCCTTTAACTTCTTTGGGTTTTCTTTAATTGCAGACATTTTTAAATTGTGCAAAAAGCACTTAAACAAGCAGAAAACCTTGTATTTAAAAGGTTATTATGCTGCCATTTTACTGGTCCAACCCAGTCAGGACCAAAATGGACTTTATTAATTAAATATTTCATTTTTAATGATGATGTGAGAAACCGTGGTTCAGTTTTTATTATGCCAAGGATTCTGTAAAATTAATAAATCATCTCCAACTAATTGTATAGCTTAGAACCATATTTATGTCAGATTAGTGGCTCAAATGCGCTTAATAAATAATGTGCTATAATTTGATCTTTTAGTAATGAGATCAATCAAAGTTGTCCATGTTTGACATAATTGTTCAAATCAACATAAAATCCACAATCCTACAGCATCATAATGATTCCTGGTCTGACGTTGGTCTAAAATGATTAATAAATATTGATATACTGTATAACATCAGAATCAATTTATTCATTACAGCTGCAATTTGTCATCCTATTAACTGTGTCAATATGTTCATAACAAAACCCCTACATAAAAAAGTGTAAATATATATTCAAATATATACACATATAAATAACTATTTGGAGATTGTTTAGTGGTGCAGAGTCAAGGCCAGAATACAAATTGCAGACCGGCGGGAGAGTCGAGGCTCTCTTCACTTAAACCAGCTGCATTTCAGATAAAGGAGAAGGAAATGATGACTGTGTAACTCTTCCTCTGTGGTTTTCTCAGAATGTCACGTCCGACTGTTTCTGTTGAAGAGTTCCAAATAAATGCAGAAATGTATCTAATAACATCACCTCATCTCATTGTTTCACTTTTGCGTTGAAATCAGATTCGTGGAAATTTTGAAAAGATGAGAACTCAGTCAACCTGACACACACGTAGAGGGAAGGATGAGGAACAGATGAGAGATTTGAAAGTCAAAATGTGGATCCTCAAACAACAGATTCATTTTTTTTTAAAAACCTTTTTGAGAATTTGGGGATATTGTTTTTCATTCTTCCCTTCCTGATGCTTTTGTGGAATGACATATCGGAGATGATATTATATGCATTAATTAATACATTTAATCTAAATTGTATATCTAATCCAAAACAATGACATTGATTACAACTTGTTCCTATAAATGCCTTTTTTTCAATTAAGTGACGTGTTCAACTGCAGTGTACAATTATTATTTTCAGCTTTAAAGTTATTCTGTTGCTTTTTGTTTAGTCTCATGTGTGCAAAGCTTTGCAGCAGCAGAGCAACTTCACTGTGAACACACATTTAAAAAAAAGAAAAAGATGTGTCATCTTTCACCGTCAACCACTGGCATTTCTGGTAAATGTGAGAATAATGCGATAGTATTTCAAAATATTCATTCGGTCTGTAAGACCCATTGGTTATTTAATTTTATTTCATATTTTAGACAGAAATCAAAAACAAAATGTTTTTAGTGTTTTTCAACAATAACTCTAGGTTTTACTTGCGCTCAGTCTAAACACAGGTTCTTATCTAGTTTTTGTCGCGTTACATATGAAATGAGCATCACAACAGTCGGGCCTTAGTATTATAAAGGCTGCATTGATAAAGAGAGACAGTAAATAAAACCCAGAGTAACACATCTAACAGGTTCTTGTTTGTACCTCAGTACACACACGTCAAATGCATTACACATGCATAAGTGGTATTATACTGTTTGCTATTATAATCCCGGAGAAGTCTCCTCGCCCTCATAGCTCAAGATAGAAGACAAGTCCTCAGCACAGACACAGACTTCACCCTCTCGCCTGCATGACAGCGTGTGGCCCTGTTTTGTTTCACAGTCTTCAGAAGTCAAACCAGTCTCACATGCTCAGTAGTTCCATGCAGATATAGAAAGTGCTGCAGAGGGCAGTAGAGTTTCATGAACTCACTCAGTGTTCTCGCTCCTCTGTGCTCCGATTCTTCTGCTTGTCAGATTAGGCTCAAGCCATAGTCCTCGTCTCTGACAGCAGTGGTCGTCACAAGTTCGATGTGTGTTAAACTAATTTAACCTTTATTCAAACATAACTTCACTAAATCCCACACACATATCTTATCATCTCAGCAGTTTTTACTTGTATTTTGAAATAAGAAACTCAAACAATTCTCTTGAATCACTTAAAGTAAAACTCGTGTAAACGTACAATATAGTAGTGACTTATTTCAGTGTTTTTCAACCACTGTGCCACGGCACACTGGTGTTCCGCGAGATATAGTGAGGTGTGCTGTGGGAAATGATCCAATTTCACATTTTCTCTCAGAAAACATTTACTCTCACAGCCGCTTTCAGCTGTGAAAGTAATCGTGTATAAATACTGGATTAGTATTCAACTAGGCATCTTTTTACTTTCTTTAAAATTAATCGTTCCTCGCAAGGAGGAAGTCCAACTTTTTCCTCTGCCTAAAAATCAGACACCAGTGCATGTTTCATTATGTGGAGATGCATGAAAATACACTTTGAAAAGTATCAGTGACTAGAATAGTGACTCATGTTTACATATTTTAGACAGAAATCAAAAACAAAATGTTTTTAGTGTTTTTCAACAATAACTCTAGGTTTTACTTGCGCTCAGTCTAAACACAGGTTCTTAACAGCCAAAACAAATGAGTTCAGTTGCTGACCTTTGCCCTGAGCTGAGGTGTTGACCAACACAGGAAGTAGTGAAGAAGAACATAATTCCTCCATGAGGCTGTAACCAGATGGGTGCAAAAGAAGGTGGGTTTATTAGATTATTGTTTTTAATGAATCTGAAAATAATCTGAAAATAAACTTTAAATACAACGAAAAAAAAGACTAGAATAAAAATACTGTTTGGCGAGACTCAGCTTCACACAATTTCTATGAAAGCCTTTATTATGTGACCTGTAAAAGTACACATTCAACTAAGTCACTTAATATAGAAAAAGATTAATGGAATCTTAAATCATATTTGACTCCCAGCAAATTGAATAAAACCAACAAGAGAGCTTCACTCCAGTGAGACATTGTAAAATAACAGATAACTTTAATTAAAGTTTGCGCTGCTTGAGAATAATGAAGTGCGCCCGGCTCCTCATCCATTCATCAGACAGGTGCGGCAGCAGAACTGACGATAACGCTTCCTCTCACACAGTCGGTTGGACTTCACCGTCTCACAAAACACCTCGTTAGCTGGGACACAACACACAGCAAGCAGGGGGTCAAACAGATGTACAGTCTGCAAATTCCATGTCCAACTTCAGAAAGGCAAGATTTATTGAAACTGTCGTGACACTTTTAGTTCCAGTCAGAAATCCCAATGTGGTTTTATTCCACTCATTTTTACTTTTGTCATAAATTCCATGTAAAGTCAAGTTGATTTCAATCAATCGGTTTAAGGCAAATGAGCATCTTTATAAACAGCTCCACATGTGAATCATGTTACTCTTAACTATAAGTTCTGTTACTATGAACCCAGACAGCCACCTATAAAAGGGCCGTTCTCGTGTTTCAGACTAAATATTTCATGTCTTGTGTTTGTGCTGCTGCAACAATAATAATAACAGTAATTTAATAGAAGACGCTTGTGTCACATTTTGACAGCATTAACAGAGAATGATCCTCCTTCTTACCATTATTACAAGAAGCCTTTACTATACACATCCTGCTGATTAGACTGTAACCCGCTTTGCATTCAGTGCAGGTTGTTCCAGGTCCGCTGCAGTTCACACAGTTTTCTTCACACCTGGAGACACACAGCAAAGATTTGATGGATTTCTTTGAAAAATCAGAGAAAGACACAAGCTTGTTTCACTGTCACATATTCTGTCATTTAAACAATGTTAAACCGAGATGTACAATAACACAGAAATACAGCGTATTTATATTTAAATGTTGGATTGCTACAGTAGGTAGTCACTTTACTGTGGTATTTACAGCACATTACTCTTACTTGCAAAGAGTTAAGGGAATACTGTATGCAGGGCGACTATATTATGAAAGAATTCCACAACAAATGGTATTTCTTTTCAATAGTTTTTTAAGTTTTTTTTTTTTTTAATTGTTCTTCCAAACCTCTCAGAATTTCATGGTCAAGTAACCAAATACATATGGAGGAATAGAAACTTTTAAATAATACGGTGTAATAGGTGTTGTGGGTAGTAGGATTACAATTTCGACAGCATGACAAGGATTGACTAAATAAAATAAAATAAAATAAAATAAAATAAAATAAAATAAAATAAAATAAAATAAAATAAAATAAAATAAAATAAAATAAAATAAAATAAAATAAAATAAAATAAAATAAAATAAAATTAAATTAAATAAAACTAAATAAAATTAAACAATGCCCTTGGTTCTCTAAATGTGTTTCAAGGTTTACTTTCAATTGATATTACTGTTATTCTTTTGTTTATCTGCTTGCAAATACCTGCCTTTAAACCAGGGGGCGTGAGGCAGGCGCGACTTTCAGTATTAATGTCTTTATTCATGCTTGAACGATAAAAAAAGGGCCTCCAGCTCATTTTATTAAGTTATTTTGATAATCAGGCGATTGTATGCAGAATGCTGGTGCCAGCAAATCATACAGTGGTTTATACAGATAAATAAATTAATATTATCAGGTTCTCAATGGTAGTACAATTCGGGGGGGGGGGGGGGGGGGGCTGAAAATTTTTTTGTCCTCTAGGGGGGGCATGACAGAAAATAATTGAGAACCACTGCTTTAAACAGTAATGCTGATGTTAAAGGTATAGTAGAGGATTTTCTTCTTCCGGGTGGATCATCAAAATAACTGGTCCTCCCAATTGTCAATCATTCTGGTGATATATGACGTAAGCCCGTCGTACGTGCTCGTCCCTGCGCGCAGCTCACTCCACACGGTCCTCATCATGCCGGTGGCCGACCCGACGCATTATTCTCAGACATTTTTACACAGTTTCACCCCCTCTGGTGCAAATCTTCTTGTAAAGTGAGCTTATGTGAGCGATGCCGACTTGTGACTTGTAAACAGAGCGTGCACGAGGAGAACTGGGCTCGTGCATGTCTCTCGCACGCGTTTTAGTAGGCGTTCCGTCTCGGGAGCAGGTAGAGTGTTGCGCATGCGCATTTTTTTCAAACGGTGGAGAGGGTTCTTTCCTAAAATTCCTGAAAATCCTCCTGTATACCTTTAAGAAAACACAATACTGCTGCATGTTGCAACTGGCATCCAGCTGCTCATAGGTTATTATAGAAATGTATAGCAAAATTGCCCAAAACACTCACATGTTTTGCTGAACTCCAGACACATCGAAACTGTTCACACTGTAATAATGTCTTTGTTGACAACAGTTAACTTGTAACATAGTTCTAGGTCAAAAACTAAATTATTTTCTAAGAAAAAGGATAAAAACTTTTGAGTTGTGAATTACCTTACAAACTTTAGGTTTTTGTATTCAAAAAATATGAATCAACTCAAATTTGACAACTTCTACAGCTTCAGCATGCGTAACTGTCTTTGATCGCCTCACTGCAACTCTGAATCGTCCCTCACAGAGTTTGATAGAAATTAGGCACCTTAAGAATGTAAGGAATACAAAATACAAAATACAAACACAAAGGCCAAAAGTAGAGATAAAAAGTTAGAAAAGTGCAAATACCCCAAAACATTCCAAAAAAGTACAGTAACAAATAGTGTACACAGTACAAATACTGTTATTTTCCAACACGGGAGGCAATAACAAAATTATGAGTGAATATAGTTTGGAATAACAACTACAGCTGTACATTTTAATCCAAGAGTGTCTATAAAGACCGACACTGATAAAAACAATATTGATGATGAGATCCCGATGAAGGCTGCCCTCACCTCTGACAGATCCTATGCGGGAATCCTTCTGCCTCTGCAGAGTAATATCCAGGCGTGCATGCCTCCACACACTGCCACTCCTGCTGCAGGAAGCCCTCAGCACACTGGATACACTCCTCCCTGCCCGGCCCTGAGGAACACCAAAACTAATGTGAGGCTGCTCGTGCACACACCACAGTTTGAGTTTGTTCTCTATGTGAGAAATTGCAGACTGTGCTGGCATGGAATCCCTCTCAATTTCCTCCCTTTATTACCCTCTAACTGGCCTCCACCTCTGTGTTTGGAGGTTTATAACTTTAAAAATGGCATGCTGTGCCCGGCTAAATACATCAAACTAGATTAAAAGTGAACCTGACCTGTACAGGTCTTGCAGGAAGCATGGCACAGGCTGCAGGTCATGTCCTCCAGTCGGAGAAAAGTCCCATTAGTGCATTCAGGCACGCATGTCATCCCTGCAAGACTGAAGGGAAAAACAGCTCTGCTGCAATTTGTTGCTCTAAACTGAATCAGGAAACCTTATTGAGAGTTAGTCTGTGTTTACATACCTGTAACCTTCAGTGCAAGCAGTGCACCGGTCTGCATCCCTCAGACATGTCTGACAGGTGTCATGACACTTCAGACACCGCCTCTGATCTGCGCCACACATGGTAAACACATTCAAAGTATGAATATGGCAACATGACGCAGGTTCTTGATGAGAACAAACATCTTATTTATGTTCCTCGTACTCACTCAATGCAGGCAAAAACATTCTATGTCTGCGTTTACTTACTCTCATCAGCAAAGTAACCTGGAGGGCAGATGTTGATGCAGCTGGAGGTGAGGGCGTTGAGGTAAAAGCCTCCTCGGCAGGAGAGACACTCGCCGGCCGATCGGCCAGAGCATTTCTCACAGCCTTTGTAGCAGAGTTTACATCGGCGAGATGCTACATCCTCGTAGCGTCCCAGTGGACAGTGGCTCACACAAGTTCTGCACACACACGCACACACACACACAGGAAGATGCAGTGTTTACATATAAATCAATTCAATTCAACGTTATTTATATAGCACAAAATACTACAGTAATTTTGAGGTACTTTTAACAGAGAGAAAGCCAACAAATCCACAAGAGCAACTGTGGAAAGGAAAAACTCTCTCCAACAGGAATACTTTTGTGCAGAAACCAGACCCAGAGGAAGTGGCTTTTCTGCTGACCAGTTGGGGCGAGGGGATAGAGGAGAGGGAAGGACAGGACAGGAAGTGTTTATTCAGAGATGCTGTACAAAATTATGTCGGTCCGATTTTCCAATCTAAACACAAGTAGAGAATGTACGAATCACAATTGATCAACTTTTAAACATTTTCTCTTGAGCAGCATGAACAAACCTCACCTGCCACTTTTCAGGCTGCCTGAGCTGAAGTGGACACAGTTGAGGCAGTGGTCAGCGTCTTGTCCATCGCAGCCCTGGTCTCCACACTCACTGTGACAAGGTCCTGCAGCAACACCACACAGATCGTGAGCCACTGCATCACCAGCTCTATCTGCTGCATCACCTCTTCCTCCCTCCATCATCATCATCATCATGATGCCTTATCATCGTTGTAACCTATTGCCATTATCATATTTGCCATTAGCATCATGGTCTGTCATCGTTCTCACTCTCGTGAAAATCCTCATCATCATTTTCATTGATTTAGTCATTGTTATCATTATAACAATGACTAAATGCTGGAGCATTACTTTCTCCACTGTCGCTGCCTATTAGGACTTTCTTCCTGTGGTTTAATGTTCCTCATCATGTCCTTGTGTGGCCACTGGCACTTGAAAACCATTTAATTTGCTTTTCTTTTGCCTTTTATCGGCTTGCTATCAGCCACAATGTGCAGTGAGAGGAGCGGCTCGGCTGTGCTTTTCAAACCATGACTTACAATAATGTGCGAGCACCTTGTCTCTGTTTAAAGGTGATTGACTGTTATTGTAGAAATGACAAAGACCATTTGGAATGCTATAGGGGGAGTTCATCAGAAATCTGCTACTCTTTGAAAAGAGTCTAGTAGAATTATTGCTTCTTGGTCATTTGCCTCAGCCAACTAGTGAGGTAGCTGACTTTCATGCATGTCCAGACACGTATAACAGATGTTACGGAGACTCTGAGGAATGTTAGAAGACGGATTCCATCGAGTTTTCCCCTTGAAATATTGATTGTACAAGCAGGAGGACACTGTGTTCAAGCCCCTTTGACTGTTGGCCACCAAAGTATGTTTGTTTCATCTCAGACTAAATGCTAACACACTATCCTTATTCAAAGAAATTCCATGAAGGGTCCCAGTTTGTCGCAGGTGATTGTCTAAGCTGATCTCTCTCATACTTAAGTCTGCAGTTGATTTCATACTGCTGAAAAACAAAGGACAGCACAGACAGGCTGTGGTGGAGGGAGCACACTTAGACTGATATTACAGAGTTAGTCTGTATGTGTATATGTAAAGCAAAAAAACCACAATGAAACGTAAAAAGAGACACACTGGTTGTATCGGTAATTATGTAATCAAATGCATGATCAGACCACCAATAGCAAAACAGGCAGACGCATAATAAAATGTTGCTCGACTTAATTAGTTGTTTATGTCACTTGTCATATGAAGATTTGCTACTAAGCAAATTAAGTTTCCGTCTAGTGAGACAATGTGCAATAAGATGTGCAGTTGGATGATCCTCATAAGAAGGAATGGATCTTCTCCTTAACAACAACAACAACAACAACAACAATAATAATAATAATACACGAACTTCTCAATAAATTAAAGGTATACAGGAGGATTTTCAGGAATTTTAGGAAAGAACCGCCCTCTCCACCGTTTGAAAAAAATGCGCATGCGCAACGCTGTACCTGCTCCGGGAACGGAACGCCTACTAAAACGCGTGCGAAAGACATGCACGAGCCCAGTTCTCCTCGTGCACGCTCTGTTTACAAGTCACAAGTCGGCATCGCTCACATAAGCTCACTTTACAAGAAGATTTGCACCAGAGGGGGTGAAACTGTGTAAAAATGTCCGAGAATAATGCGTCGGGTCGGCCACCGGCATAATGAGAGCCGTGTGGAGTGAGCTGCGCGCAGGGACGGGCACGTACGACGGGCTTACGTCATATATCACCAGAATGATTGACAATTGGGAGGAAGAGTTATTTTGATGATCCACCCGGAAGAAGAAAATCCTCTACTATACCTTTAAGTTACAATTTTTGAACCTACATGCAAAATCTTAATCCTTTGTGGTGACTTATCAGAATCGCTCCTGCTTGCCATTAATCTGGGACAGGCTACATACAACATTAGTTTGGATGCAAATCAGAGGTGAGCACAATGATAATATTGCATGTATGTGGTTTAGCTTGCAGTGCTGTTCTAAAACAAGACATCAGAGATGCGATCATGAGAACAAGGCAGCACCGCTGCCTATCAATAACTTTTTGTATATTCTGTGTGGCATTTGCATGGTTTTCCTGACCCCGTGTTCATTTTTCACAGGCTGAATGTATGTTTGGTTGTCTCTTCCCTTATGTTGGACTCCTGATTCATGCAATCCTTGCCTGGATTACTCCGATATAATTAGAAGATGCATGTCTTTTTTGGTGTGTTTTATTGTTGTGCTCACCATCGTACTCATCGTCGTCCTCCTCCTGGACTTCTGGCTCCACCAGAATCTCCTTGGAGATCGGGACCTCCAGGATCCTTGACCGGGAGTGCTGCGGGCTGCCAGGGGCCTGAGATGTGCCGTGAAGGATCAGAGTCCATTCTTTCAGGTTACCTGTGCCAAGCAAACAGCATGTTATTAACTTGACACAGGAGCGATGTAGATTTAATGGTTGGCCTGCTGGTTCTCACCAAGCGCCTCCAGGTTGCGCAGCTTTGACGGCGAGTCAGTAACCTCCAGAGTCCATGTGCCCTCTGCCCTCTCACCCCAAAAGTGAACTGTCATAAACTCCCAGTTCGTGAAGCCCTTGTTGGAATTGTCAAACAACCTGTGAAACAACAAGGAGTTGAAGTGAAATGAGGAAAATATAAAGTGAAATCCTCTGTGCTTATGGTGCTATGGAGCCACAAATAGCCTCATGTTGAAGACTCAGACGAGGTCACTTTAGCAGATCTCAGTCACGCCTTTATAAGTTTGTATTTATTTATCATTCTGAGAGTTTGGCTGCAGAATGTACTAACAATTCCGGTTCTCCCGAGATTCACACTAAGCTTCTTTGGTTCTTTCCTTGTTAACATGCATTGCAAGGAACTCCACTCACAGCTTTCAATGTTTCTCTCGCTTGTCATAAAGATGCTCTAATAACTTTAACATTCAACATGTTCGGAAATTATCAACGAAGACCACTCAAAGACACACATGGGGTTAAAAAGGAGTTTCAAACATTGTGTGCAAACACACTTTTTCCCAACAAGACTTGATAAGCACCAGAACGTTAATATCTTCTTGGCGGGTTTAAGTCGTTTACATTCATTATTGTTACTGCTGTATGTATTCAAAATATTTATTAATAATATTATTGTTATGGACCATAAGTCAGAAGTGAGAATGCTGAGAAGCTGCGATACCCTCGGTCTGATGGTGTAGGAACTACATAGTTACAAATTAAAAGTTACAAAATGAGCATCAAAACCTATACTAATCAAAAACACAAATCTTATACCAGTGAGCCGCACAGCATCTCTGAGTTGAGCTATATTATCACATCAATGATTGATCTGAACAAAATCATTTTAACGGCTCATGAAAATGTCAGTGCGATTCACCAAATATTTTTAGAAAACATCCCTTATTCATGTTAAGTGGGCTTGTTTTTTTTCAAAGAGAATAGGAATAAAAGGAATTTACATTACTACAAATAAAGTACAGTAATCGTACAGTGAAGAATAATGAAGCTTAAATACTGAAAATGTGAACACGCTAATAAACCCAGGAAAGGAAAAATAAGCCTCTTATATACAAAAGTACACAGTTGGCTTTTACTCTCAATTCCTGCCTATCTGACTTCACTTCAGGTCATGGGGAAAAGCAACAGCACAGAGGCCATTGCACTGCTTTCAATTATTTTTGCCTGACCAGAACCATGAGTTATACGTGACCAGATAGATCATGGGGGGAGAAACTGCATCTCATTCACCGTGCATCATTGCATCATAACCAAATAGTTTCTCATAATAAATAATCAAATATGGATGTGGCATATACATGTATGTATGTATGTATGTATGTATGTATGTATGTATGTATGTATGTATGTATGTATGTATGTATGTATGTATGTCAGTTATTATACAGTTAGGTGGTGGCAACAAATTGATCTTGAACAGGCTGGACCAGTAAAAAAAAGAAGCATAAAAAGCTCTCAATGACAGCAAATTCCCAAGTGGAAAAATATATATATTCAAGAAAATATCTTTTTACATAACCTAACAAGTTCTAATTCACTGGTGAAAAAATACTAGATTACCCTATTTACAGGTTGAAATTACAATTAAATACGCTATTGACACGCTATTATATTATTGGCTGTTACAAGCTCGGACTAAAACAGAATAAACTCCAGTGAATAAATGAAAAGCAGAAGTTACTTTTATCGAAGAATAAAAGTTGATGTTTATTGTAAATTTTACAATGTGTAAGGTCATTCTGTGGGCCACAATAAACCCTGATGGGCTGGTTTTGGCCTGCAGGTCTTATATTATACCTCTCTGCTTTAGCTGTGTAGTCACAGTACTGTTTCAGCACTTTTTCCTTCATTTTGATGTATTCAAAACATATTTTTCACTGTGTATGCAGGACATCACTGGTAGGTGTTAACGTTGTTTTTTCTTTATCAAGCTTTAGATGCCGACACTCCTTACAATGCAGTCGAATAATTAACGTTCTCCTGAGAGAAAGTGTCCTTCTCATTGTTGCTTGTGGAGAAATGAATAGCAGCTGCAGCAAAAAGGTCTGGAATGGTATTTAAATTCTTTTCAAAATACAGTTTTTCAGCCAGTACTCAAGCCTTTCTTTGGATGTCCTTCAGAGAAACTACAGGCTTTGTGTAACTTTAAACACATGTAGCACCACTTCCTGTTACCTGGAAATTAACATTGTTCATAAAATGCTCATTTCATAAAATCATGCTCCAGATGTTTGATTTACCTCAGTCCAGCAAGTCTTTGTCTGAGTTTGTTTCTATTGTATTTTGTAATGCTGTAAAATGCAAAGATTTGATCCAGCAGCTCTGTACAGATAATCCAGAAAACTACAAAATAATGAGCTGAGATTCCAATTAATGCCTTCTCTGTTGTTTTTGGAAGCATATAATGAAGAATACCTGGTGTTACGACAGCAAATCCTCTGAGTGTCCAGTGGATTAAAGAGCCATAAGAGAACGCAAACAAAGTTAACTTTGATTTGAATTGGTGTTTTTCTTTTTTTTTTAATAAACCGGAAAAAGGCTTATCATAAAAAATCGAGTCTTTCTTGAATCATCTGATGGCACACATTGACAAGCAACTGTGTAAATCAGAAAATTGGCTTTTTCTCCAAGAAGAGTTACAATAGATACGGTATGAATACATTACTAGACATCACAGGGGTATTTGGCTGACCTGACCCCCTCATTAATGTGCTGCTGTGAGCAGTGTGGCTCTCACCTCCTGGCCAGCAGCTGCGTTCTGGTTCCAGATGGAGAGACCAGGTTAATCTCCAGGTCTCCTCGACGCAGGTGGACGATCAGGACCTTCACCACAACGTGTTCCAGGTAATCCACGTGCTGCTCGGGGTCTTGTGAGCATCCGGAGGTGAAAATACTGCTGTTCAGACTTTGGCCAGGGTGAATGTGTCTGAGAGAAGCACAGCCATTATAGAAATACTCTCATAGTAAAGACTGCTTTCTCACAAATTCTTCAACTGCAGTGATCAAGAAGTGTGTGTTACAAGATGAGATCTGGTTTAAAAAAATGACCTATATTGCATTTCAACTGCCTTAAATGTAATCAATGTCGTTGTTTTTGTGTGATTTATTTTGGACCTAAAATATCATCTATTTTGCCAAGATCGTGTCTTTGTCATAGGTTACATCCATCAGTCCAAAAAGAACCATTGTTTTGTTGATGCCTTGAGGCATGGGCTTAAAAAAAATCCTGATTACTAGATGCATCATTTCGTCTTCACTTCGGTTCAATGTTCAATTGTTTATCATAAAGGACAAGATGCACTCCAATCTTATTGCAGGTGGACAATTTTGGTGGACAATTTCACACCTGGTGCGTCGCTCTGGCATCTGTGTGCAGATGCGCTGAGCAGGAACGGTCCTCCACTTGGCGGCCTCCAGCACCATGGCCTCTGCGTCCACCAGGCCGAAGCCGTACAAGTGGCTGACTGAGAAAGACCACAGGACACAGACAGACTCACAACATGAACACCGGGCTTCAGACACACTTGTGTTTAGTGTATATAACGTTGGAAGAAGAAAGCAGTGTGCCTCTGTGTCCAGCAGCGTTGGTCTTCCAGTCATCAGCCTTCAGGTGAACTGGTCTGGAGGTTCTCACCAGCAGGTGTTGCACATCCCTCCACGTCAGTAAGAGGCTGCAGGAAGCAAACACTCTTTATCTCATTTGAACAAAGATTGACTTAAAGAGAGTTGGTTTAGTTTCTGCTTCTATGAAAACTAATTTCCAGTATTTTTGCCTAATATAAGTTTGGGGGGAAGAAATTGCTATTGTTTTTTTTAATACTTTTTCATACACATATACCATGAACTGAAGATCACATCAAAGTGGCAGTGTGCTCATAGAGATACAGCCCTCAGTCATTCAGAAACAATTGCAAGATCTAAGAAGAGTGAAATGGTATTATGACTAAGTCTAAAGGTAAAAGTTGTGGTGGATCCAGCCGCTGAAACAGCCACATTTCAGCTGAAGGCTGAACTTATTCAAACTATTTCAAGCATTAAAGAAAAGAAGAAATGTTAATCACATCACAATAGACACTGCACTTTCAGATATTTGCATGATCTCTCCTCAGAATGTACGTCATGTTCATGAAGACAATTGTGCAAAACATAGAGTGTTATTTTGTGCATCTGTCAGATATTATCATTAGTGGTTCCCATCAGAAAATCCGTTTCCACATTGTGTATATGCAATATCGACTTTGAGCCTATTTTTAAACATACAAATCTGGCCTTCAATCATGGCTCTAATTTTGCAGTGTGACTTAAGCTAGAACTTGTATCTGTTGAAAAAAATGTGAATTTTAATCCATGTTTTCTTTCCGATATGTGTTTTTTCTTGTCTTTATCCACACACACACACACACACACAGTGAACACACATAGAAAATTGCAGTATATTGTGCTAAATAAATGGTCCCAATGTTTTGCAGGCTAACTCTAACATGTCCAGTAAGAATGAGTACAGAGACAGATGATGTCGAAGAGTGAACTGACTTGGCCTCCAGAGCGAGCGCTATGACCCCGGCCACGATGGGAGCAGAGACAGACGTGCCAGTGTGGCTGTCAGTGCAGCGCTGCGACGCATCTGTCGTGAACTGCCAGGGAACAAATGATTCAACTATTACTTATATGTATTATTCACATATCCCTCTATCAATGTCATGAGTGTATTATTTATCAGTCATCAAGAGAAATTTTGCAAAGAAATTCACCGTGTGTTCAATCATAAAATATCTAAATGTTATTTCTACTGTTGGTAATTCGAATATAATGCTGGAAATAGTGTCAATCAACCCTAACCTAAATAAACTTATATCAAGGATAGCTTAGATATTTTATATTTCCCTTATTGTGTATATGGGAAATTATATTGACTTCAACATAAAAGTGAATTCATTTTTAGAGGACATGAGAATAACATACAGCTACAAAGTGCTTTCAGTGAAGGACAAGATTGAAATTTCAAAATGTACTTACTTTCAGAAAAGTTGGGACATTCTGCTCAACATCATTCAAAACAATGCAAAGATTTGCGAATCTCAAAAAGTAATTGTATTCACAGTGTGATGTTTGAAATCCTGACGTTCCTAGGGTTTGTGTTGTGGTGGGTCGTCACGATGCTGTGAAGCGAAGTTCACGTGACCTGAACGTGGCTTTACTGTGTGGGCATGTGGCTGCTGTACCAGACCTGCTCTCAGACCTTGACCCAGTGGGGGTCTGTGGGTTTTTGTTATCAGTGAGTTCAAACAGCCGACATGGAGCTACAAATGAATCAGCTGTGTGGGCTCATGTTTATACACACCTCTTCAAGCATACAGGAGAATCAGAGCTCAACTCAACCATGTATCTAATCATCCTCTTCACCTGTATTGACAACATGGAGCTTTTTTTCTGAGAGAAACCTTTCCAATCAATTGACTTTAATCTACATTTTAAATCATTTTCACACACTGTGATCTCCATGACAGTTTTTCTCAGTGAAACTTGCAGGAATTTGAGGAAGCCTAGCACACTATTAAATTCCTTTTAGACTGCTTAAAAGCTTCTGGGCTGATCATTATACAGTAACCGCTCCAAAAAGTAACCATCTTGATGTACAGTCATATTGAAAAAAAGACTTAAAATAGCAGTGGTGTGTGTGTGTTATTTTGTAAACATTTTAACTAGACTGCTGTAATCTGGTAAAGTAATAGTCTCTGATTTTTCTCACTATTGCAACACAATCCTGATAGTGGTAGTGGCCCCCAGGTAATGAGGACGTTTGAAATACCACTTGTGCTTGTGGATACACCCTCTATGAATGTAACCTGGTCAACGTCTATCACATGTCTGCCTGGACTGTGTTCAAAAGTGCAAATCTCTGTATGCTACTTCAACCAGAATCACCGGAGAAGGAAACGAGATACAGCTTCTGGTTTCACGTATAGATTAGAAACCACAAATACTCATAAATTGTTTTGGTTTTTTTAATCCACACTACATAAATGTGTACTTACAATCTTCCTCTCATTAAACTCTCCGCTGCTGTAGGTTGCGGCCATGATGGAGCTGCAGGCCTCCAGGTACATGGGCCTGTTTCCATTCTCTGTTGTGCTGGAGATGGAGATGGTGTAGATGCTGTTGGCGTACCCGTCACATGAGCAGTGATCCTCCTGCCGACCTCCATTACCTGAAGCCCACACGAAAATGGAGCCCAAGCCTTGACGGCCCTGCGTGAGTTAAACACACTGTGATGTGCTCATGTAATCTCCATGCGTGCAAATTACACAAGCACATGTTGTTTTTAATGACCTTTCTGACGCCTCGCTCAAAAACCTGGTTGGTTAGTGGCCCAGGGCCGTCAACGGTCTTGCCGTCGTCTTTTGGCCCCCAGCTGGCACTGTAGATGTGGATGTAGTCGGGTCGAATTCCCAGCGACTTGGCCTCCACGATATCGGACACATCACCATCCAGCATCCGGATCCCTGCATGCAAGATTACATCAGCCTCAATGGATCAGGATCACTTCATGTGCACTGGGCGCTATCTTCAATGTGGAAGAATAAAGAGTCACGAACAATATCAGATTTTTACAGCTCCAATGTCCAACAGCTGCACAGGTAGCTTGTCTTGGCATACATAGCAGATGAGAAACGTAATCTCTTCATTTTAAACAATTGGATTTAAAGTCTAATTGAAAATGTGCTTTAACTACAGTCAAACTAAATCATTAAAACAGACCAGGCACTGAATGAACTTCATCTCATAATCATGCAACAAAAAGCAGTATTCTCTGCTCGCATGTACTGAAGATACTTTTTGCAATGGTGAATCAAAATTGGCCGTCTTCAGCTCCTGTACACACCTGGTCAATTATAAAGCAGATTTTCTTTAATTCTGCAGTTTGTTTGCAAATTGAGCTAAAATTATCATTTTAACACAAATATCTTGAGAGGAAATCTCTGAATTTGAACCCCTTTAGCAAGAATAACACAAAATTCATTGATCCCCGTCCTCTCTGATCAGTTAGTGAAGTGATGACTGCAGAAGAAGGTGCAGCTGATGCTCCTCAGCTCTCCATCAACATGGCCTTTGATAGAAAGGTGAGAGATCAACATAGCAAGGTCATAAATAAGACCATAGTGAGTGTAGCAGCTGTTCTGACTTGCTGTTAGCAGAAGATCAGTACAAAGAAATGGTCAAATTTAAAAACACTGACATCTAAAATAACAAATCCTGCCCTAAATCTGACTGAAAACAATTGGAGACCCTGAAATATGTCACAAATAAAAAAGAACTTGAACAGATGAGTTGGAAAGCGTTGATCCGAGGCGTAAGACTAAAAGCTCTGCAATCAGCACAACAATGCTCTCATTGTTTAACCAGACGCACATAACTCCTTTTTGCATTCCAAATATTCTGATCATGCAAACATGATTCCTTTGCATTTACTTGTCAATATATTCTGAATTTTGATGGGAGATCTGTTGAAAATTTGGATAGATGTGGCACATTTCGGAGATACCTGTACCAGAGATGAGTTGTAAAGCAAAGCTCTCTGTTCACTGGTTCGTCGACACCTCCACCCTCAGCTATGGTGCGGACTCTGGATCATAACGCCCAAAAAATGTGACCACAGATACTATGTTCTGAAATGAGCTTTCTTAACAGATTGTTGGGCCTCACTTTGCCCTCCAGTCCCTCAACGAGAGGTCTACCAGGCATGCCCCAATGACATGAGACTCCTAAGTAGAGAAATTGTATCTGATTGTATCTGGCTGCAGCATTGGGGTCCTCCTAGGAGAGCTGAAGAAAGAGTGTCAGAGCTTATTTGCTGAATTTGAAAAGTACTGAAAATTTAAGGGAACGGTATTTGTTGTTTTCCACTGAACTTCACATCTAATCAGCAATTCACCCCGATTTGTGTTAAAAATTAACATTAGAGACTTTATAAGGCCTGTCTAAACGCCTGATAAAATCATGAACATCCGACACAGATGTGGAAAGAACCTCAAAGTTTACCTCCAATGCGAGCGTTGTAAGCAACACCAATGATGCAATGGGAGTTGTTGGCTGCTGCTGCAACTTCACCTGCACACCGAGTTCCATGTCTACGAGTCAAAGAGCAGGAATTACATCCTGATCCACAGTTGGGACCTGTTCAATGCCTTTATCCAAGGGCTACAGTATGAAACAAATAAAGCACATCGATGTCCATTGATAAAAAATTGCAGATTAGCTGTCATCACATCACATGCACTGAGATCTTTAGGGCAGACTTTTCTTTGCATGCTCAAAAAACACCTTTTTGTAAAGGCTGACACATTGTATTTCTCTGTCAATCCTTTTTTGTACGGGAAGCAAACACACCTGGGAGGTAAGGCAAAAATAAATGGTCTTCCAGCCATTTTCCAGAAAAGCTTTATGAACTGACTGAATTGAACCAAAGTGAAGGACTAGGTTGCAAGACTAACTCATATAATAAATAATTAGTCTTCTGTTCTGACAGTGATCTACTTTGACTGGTTGAAACATCTCTGGATTGATTGAGAGCGTATCTGGTCTGTGCATGAACATGAGCCCTATTGTGAATTGCACTGTTTGAAGGGCAGAGTTGTTGGAAAAAAAAAAAAAAAAACAGGGATGGATTTATGCAGACGGATGTAAGAAGGACAAGAGACCTTTGTGAAATTCTTACATGTTTTCACTGCGTAAACCATAATGAGGTGTGGGGTCATGGTCGTTCCCGTTGATGTCATAACTTGCGAGATGGTCCTATAGAAATGAAAAAGAACCAAGAAAAATGACGTATATGTGACAGAGAAAAGAAAAATCCAACTCACTTTTGTGTCAGTCGTCTCTGTGTGATGTTAATAAGGTTGATGGGTAAACTTATAGGCAGCATTACGAACGAGTTATAACGCAGTATGTTACATTTACTAGTAAATGATGAAATGTGTATTTATCACATTTACTGAATTCACTGACACATCCATGAGATTTCTCTGCTTTGTTTTGCTTGTTAGCAGACATAAAAAAAACCCAGCTGCTGTCTCCCTGTCCTGCTCCCTGTGCAGGATTTAAGCTTTAATATTAGCTGAAAACCGATGCACATAGGGAGAGAGTGAAATGAAAATGCACTCTTGGGAAATGTTTTTATTTAATTCCAAAGCTCTGATCAGACACACAGTACGTTATAGAGTTTATCGCCTGGTTGTACAGGTTTATCTTGAGCCAGTTTATTTCAATGGACCTGTTGAGAATATATGCTAAGGAAATGAATGTGTTTTTGTGTTTCGTGTCCAACTCTTACGCTGCTTTGGGGACTTTCAATAAATCTTACATTTGTATTACCTTATAAAGTAATTATCAAGAAGACAGTTAATGTAAATAAAAACCAATGTTTAGTAACTTGCAACACTGTGGTTGCCAATGCGCTAACAAATAGATTTTTGTGCTGTATTCATATATTGAGATGCACACACGTAGTTTTGAACCAGATCTGGATGGTTCCTCTCAATGCCGTCGTCCAGGATGGTGACCACTACGTTTTTGCCGGTGTATCCTCTCTGCCAGGCGGCCAGGATGTTCATCTCGGAGCGACAGCGGCTGCTCTGATTATTGCAGTGCTGAAGACAAAAACACAGACACAAACACCTCGTATTTCTGTCCCAAGACAGCAACACAACCTGTCAGTACTATACTTACAATATACCACATGTTGGCCCATTTAGGGTCATTGAAGTGAATGAAGTTCGGGTCACTCGGGGCGTACCTTTTCACTCTTGTTTTTACGAGCTGCTGCTGGGCCCAGTCCACCTGCAGAAGGAAAACAAAGTTCTGATTTCCTGAATCCAACTTGTTAACATAAAGGCCTCATATTATAACATAGTTAACTATAAGCACACATCCACATCATCATGTGGCATGGGTTCTGTAACAAGAGCACTTAAACATTTATTATTAGATCTCGGTCTGCTATTTATATAATATTTAGATTTTCTTTCATCATGTTGTATCAGGTTTTTTTCTTTATAACTTAGAACCACAAAAGAAACATTTATGTTGCGCAAAATGAGGCCAAAAAAATGAGAAATACAGTGACATTTTGCCGTTGCCTAAAAACCTATTACCTGTTTTTTAATGTGATGGCACCACTACTTCTATTAAAAAAATAAATACAAATTGGGACATGACCATATACATGTGTTCTGCTGCCAGAACGTCAAGAAAATGTACTTTTCATTCTGTGGTTCCTCCCACAGGTTTATGACAACACGACGTGCTCCAGTAAAGACCACCATGTTCACACAACCCTTCGCATTATTGTATAAAGTGACCAAAATATGTGAACTATGTGAACTGTGGCCAACGCCCTGCTCCACACTTTTGTAAGGAACCAGACAGGAGGAACAAACCCCTGCTGAACATGGTTCCACATGACAGAGACTCACCTTGGGGTCCATGTGGATGAAGCTGTGCGGGCCCCTCACAGAGAACGCAGCCCTGCGGACCACCCTGCTGTGGTGGAAGTGGTAATGATCGTCCAGGCTTCCTATCTGACCAAACAAGAAGATAATCACACAATATTCAGCATTCCATCAGTGTAAAGCTTTAAAAAAAAAAAAAAAAAAGTGCTTATGATTTCAAGTTTTCTACATGTGTACAGAAGGATTACGTCACTCGATAAATGTTTTTTTCTTCTTGAAATAGCATCAGAAATGTGAGCTGGATTAAAACATGTGCTCACTTGGCACAAAGCCTGCTTTTTTCTTCAAATGTGATCCAAATCTGACTTTTCCTCAGCTTATCTCACACAGGACGTTACGCTCTTCTACAAACTATCTTGTTCCAAAAAAAACCATTTGTTATCTTTCCAGTAGCTTTTAAAGATCCACACATTATAAGTGATGGCCCATCTTCAGATGTTGTTGACAATTTCTGGAGGCTTCCTCATTTTTCAATTCAATTGTGAAATTTTGCAAGCTGAGTTTAACTGTAAAAGCCCCTTTTAATCTTTATATTTCAAGCTGTTCCATAATGAAATTATTATTTGGCCTCAATAAATGATTTTTCAATCACAACAACAGAAGGTGGGTAAATAGTTACTCTAAAAGTTAGATTTTGGATCCTAGTGGACGTTAGACACCAGTGAGCAAGGAGAAAAGTCTGTATAACTCCTCATTTCTGAGAGATCTGTACAGAACCAGCACATCTTCAAAAACTGATGAAGTTGACTCACGGTGTTAATCATTTACTGGAAAAGTGTAGTGGTTTTGTTGTTTTTTTTGCGCTACGGTCATGATTGTGTATAATGATGTAATCATATACTATAAATGTTTGAGGGAACTCTGAAAATCATCAATCTAAACAATAAAAAAAAAAATCCAGGATATTTTGATGTTAGTTCTGATTTGATTTCTGACTTCAAATTGAGTGATTCACTCTTTCACCCATACTGACCCCCTGTAAACAAAAGACTAACATTTATTTACCGTCACAAAGTTTTTCTATAGTTTCCCGAAATAATGTAAATTGATCCACAGAGAGAAAAAAAAGAAGAATCCCCATGTGTTCCTCCTATTGTAAAGAAAACTAAGCAGAGCTGTTCTTACCTGTCCCAGGTTTCTGTATCCATACTTTGCTGCGATCTTGTCCGCCTGGTCCGGACCTCCTGTGACCCTCACTGCCCAGTGGTTGGTGAACTGATCCCGGCGTCCGGACACCAGCTGCAGCCCGCCGGCGACACCCAGGAACACCAAGAACCAAAAGAAAGGCATCCCGGCTCCGGGACTTTACAGACTCCTGACTTGAATTTGTGATTAGATGAGCAGTCCAGGTTTCAGCACTGTCCGGTAGGTTTCCATCCCGGTCCCCGGTCCCGGTCAGTCCGCTCTGAAACGACCACGCTTCCAGTGCGCGCGCCGCGGCGCCGCGCTCCGAGGCGCACCGAGCCGGAGGACACGTCGCTTATCAAAGGAATAATGCGACGGTGATTTAAATGATGAACTTTGTTTGTTTTGAATAAATAACACAGTTACATTGTTGCAATATAATGAAGACATAAACACATAGGAAAGAGGAGAGAGGAAATACAACGTCATCCCACCCCATCTCCATCATAAAGGTTTGAAGGTTTTATTGTCAGTTACAAAAGCAATCGTGTTCTGCACTCCCATTATCACCGGCATTAAATTAATTAAATAACATTATAGAAAAAATGAGAAGGAATAAAATGTGGACCGAGATGTGAACAATACATAACCATAATATTGCAATTAAGCATCAATATTGTACTTCAAAAACGTTGTATTCACAGTTTATTGCCCCAAATCCATATTTTCCTCGATTTTTATCAATTTGAATATTGGATCATATGGGCCGCATTCAGAATATGTTGTGTCTGTGCCAGTTGGACTGGCTCCTCCCATACATGCTCATCTTGGGAAGAGAAGGAAGCACTTCCTCTTGTGGTGCCATGTGCCAGTGCAGAGCTGCCTAATTGTGGGAGGAGTCTAAGACAGGGCCTACCTTGATTAGGCTTGGATAAACCCCCAATGACACTATATTGGGTGTGATTTCTGATTTGCTCATTGGAGCAACACACTTTTAAAAAATTGAAACAAGCCAGGTAGAGAGAGAGGACAGAATATCTTCGTCATCGTCATTCTAGGTATGGGGACTATATTACTGTGAGAAAACCATCACAAATTAAATTTTGCATAATATAACCCCTTTAAAGCTCGGTTTTTGAAACCGTTGACATAATGTCTTTACATAAGACACTAACTTTCTCAACTTGATGGTTGAAAATATTTTGATTTATCAAACTGTACCTGGACTTTTTTTTTTTTAACATCCCTATATGCTCTTTGTATAACACTCTGACTTTTAGGCCCAGACTCTTTGCACCAAATAAGGACTCTTTGAAGTGGACCATATTCTCATATCATTGAGCCCAAAGGCAGCATTATTTATACCATTTACATTACTACAAGCCAAATCTCACCTTGAACACTAATGATGGGTGTTTCTGTAATGTAAAATGGTAAACTCTGGATATTTTACCTATGTGAGTAAAATATGCTTATTGGGCTTTGTTTTGTCACTGAATTACTCACATGCATGCATGTATACAGCATGAGGTCTTTGAAAGGTGTCTTTGATTGCCATAATGGAAAGGGTTTCACATATGAGGTATGCGTCCCCTGTTCCCTCCAAAAATTGGATTAAACCATTTAAATTGGATTTCCTTTACTTGTTGCAAACACATAAATGTAAAATGATCAGTTTCTGGTCAGATGGCTCCTCTTCTGTATTCGAAGGAAGCAGTGCGTACGACATCATACCTTATCATGGATGGATGAAATACAGAACTGTCCAACCATCAGTCCTACATGGTGTGAAATGTTTTAGAAGATAATTGCACTTTTTCTTCCTATCAGAGTCCGATGTGGAAAGCCCAGTAGGACCAGGGATGTGTCGTCCTCTGTGTGTGGATCTGTGCTCATGACGATCCTGCCATCATGAAGCTGATGGTTCTGTCTTCTCGCAGACGTCCTGTGAGGGTCAACAGCTCTGTTCGGGGCGAGTCTGGTGAGTTTATTTTTGTACATGTGGGAAAGCCGGAGGTTGGCCTCCCTGCTTTGTGCAAATGAAGTGGTGAAATATGGATGTAACATGAATCCAGGTTCATCCCACAAGAAAACATGACTTGTTTTGGTAGGGAAAGATAACCTTTAATTTCAGGAAAAGCTTTCTGGAGGTCTTGTTTATAAGTGACAATAGTTTGCTAAAAAAAATATACTTGACTGATCAAAAAGATTCAGTGTAATAAATTAAAGACAAGGAGCAGAGTTAAATGTAAAATGATATTTAGCTGGTCTTGCACTTGTGTGTTGAAGTGTTAGTTTGTAAATATTTTCTTCTGTTAACAAATTACACACAATATAGGCTGGGTAAAGTCAAAAGTAAAAAGCAAATCCAAGTGGGAATTGCCACATTACTCTGGAAATTTGCAAATGAGACTCAAAAATACCTAAAAAAAATGTTTTATACATTTGCAATTTGTCAATCACCCGATATAATACATTCATTTAATATTATGGGCCACTTTTACACTTCAAATATGTTATTTGCATTTTTATATGAGCAATTTCAGACATTCACTATTGCATGTCTTTTTTCTCATTTCAAGTTGAGTCTGTGAAGAATGAAGTTGAAATTATAAAGAATTCTCAGGAGTGTCATGTAACTGCTGCCTGACAAATGTCATCAAATCTCAAAAGAGCATCGTACCAATGGTGCATGGATTTTGTGCAACATGCATGTCAATTACAGGCAAATTCAAGCAGGCGGTTCAACCGACAGTCCTACAACATTGGTGCAAAATTGCATGAAAAGAGCTTCCAGTTCTTATATTTTATTTCAGTTTTGTGCCTGCAGCTACTTGCTGCAGTGCAGTGGTATGTTCAGGAAACCTCAACCACTCCACGGTTAGAGCTGCAGTGCCATGGGCAGGCTGGTTGGATTTGGTACCAAACAAGGTAAAAGAACTCGGCACCGTGATTATTTCATATGCTAATATGTCTACATGACATCTGTTTCTATGTGTATATGTAAATATGTGCCTCCATCTTTTGTCACAAATACATATGGCTTAATTTGTGTGGATGTTTCAATGGATACATGTCTAAATTATACGTGTAAACGGAGTTTTTAACTAACACCGTTCAAAAAGCCCAGAACAAATCCTTTGCATGCTGAACATATCCTTTAAATAATCTGATCTGTTTTCAAGTCAGCCACGAGGTGGAGCCAATGTCAAGACTTTCTCTTTTAAATCCTTCGATAAAAAATGATCCTGTGCCTAAAACCACCAGGTGAACCAGAATGACAATCAAAACAATATGTATTATGTGTTTGAATGTTTCAAAAACAACAACAAAGGTTTAGCTGCTGTAGCTGGGAGAGTAAAATTAATAAAATTATATTTGGAATAAAGGAAATAGTGCATACCAGGAGAATTAAAGTCTATCTTAACCTGATAGTTGATCAGCAAGGTCACTTGCAGCATTTTAATCATCGTTTGTTGAAGGACTATGCTCCTAATCCCTCAGGAAGCAGTATAAGATGCCTTCAGTGAGGAATCAGAGACACAAAATCTGCTTTGCTCCTAAAGTTATTGGAACACTTGAGCAGGTTATGTCTTACCATTTTGGTGTGTTGTTGAAAACTAACCATTTTAAATGGTAGTCTTATATGTTAGGGTCCTGGTTGTTAATATACGAGTACATTAGATATTTCTATGGATTTTTAATGCTTCTTTCACAACTTGTGATTGATTTCTGGAAGCTGAAAACCAATTCCCCTGAGGGGACATTAAAGCTCTTATAACTTATATAACAGAAAGAATGGTTTCTGTACCCATTGTATAAGGAAAAAGTGGAAGCGATTCAAACAAGAACAGTATCGAAACGCTGGTTTTCTGTACATCAGGTCCTTTGCATTTATGAATTGATGCTACCACAGAGGCATTGTTGTGTTGACAATCAGAGGAACTATGGAGTTTGCTTGCACTCTTCTTGGGTCAGTGTTTCAGTGAAGGGAATATGCGCCGGTAAAGATCAGCCATGTGGAGATTTTCGAATGCTGCAGCCAGCTCTGTGACTGAGTCGTAGTTCTTCACTATAAAACCCTGAAGGCTGAAAGAAAGGGGACGGGGACATGAGAGCTGCTTCAATAACACTGTGTGATCAGAATATAAGGTCTGATCTCAGTCACCTGTCTGTGATCCATACCTGTGGAGACTCGAGGAAGAAGAAGGCGTTTCGATAAGGACCTTCATCATCCTCTCCTTGCATTTCTTCCCTGAAGAATCCACGTCGACCTTCACCGTCTTCATCCGGTGGCAAAACTCCTGGAGACAGATGACCAGTCAGGCCTCCTCACTACGGTCACTTATCGGAAAGAAACTCACAACCTTAACTCGCACGTCAATCAAGAGCTGAAACTTGAGAGTTTGTTTCTTGCGCTCCATCAAAAACGTTTCAGAATTCTAAGCAACTTATATAGTTTTCAGGTATAGAATATGTAAGTCGCTTCTGTGAGTTCAGTGTGAGTGGATGGAAGTGACACTCAGAAGTGGTTGAATCTGTTGTCTGTGCATATCACCGCAGCTGGAAAGACTATTACTGGACCTAAACCACTGTGATGGTGCATTTGTTGGATTAGAGAGGTTTGGCCATTTGTTACGAGCTGCTCAGTGAACAAGTAAGAAATACAAGGTTGCAGCACCTCCATTAAGCACCAGGACAATGGTGAAGTTATCGCCATTATTAAAAATATCTTTATAATGTATATTGACTCAGCATATTGAGTCAAAATGTACAGCGTACCTCCAGTATGGCATGTCACTCACTCAATCATTATTTGTAATACAGATTGTCACAACCAATCATTAAATATTTTTGTCCATTTATAATGTAATAAGTCATATGATTGAAGTAATATGAATAAAATGTTAAAATCTTACAACTTCAGTCAATAATGTGATAATACATAAATAAAACAGCATTTTGTTTGAGAATTAAATGCCTTTTATGAGCAAATTTTGTGCAGTTTGCTTTGTGAAAAATAAATGTGGTGGATGAGACAGTCACCATACTCATTCATTGAGGTTATCAACTATGACTACACAGCACTCTCTCAAGTATGGTAGTAAAAAATTATTTAGTATTTCATTACTTTTTTGGCAAGTTACTACTTTTAAAATGGATAAAATTTCCTTTCCACAGTCGCAAACAAACCTGCTTGCTCATGTGGATATGTTGGGCCTTTCTATTTTCTCTATAAAAGCACATTGGAATGACTGTACTGTATTTAAAAATGTCTTTTTTTTAATAAAAAATAATAAAAAATAAATAAAATAAAATGGACAAAATGATTACATTAGTGGCCATTAAAGCGTTATTATTGGTTTTGACGCACTTTTAAACTAGTTAAGTGTGATTCAAATGTAAATGTGACACAAACACCAAAAGAATAAAAACAAGACTCCACCAGCACACCGGCCAATAACACCTAGAAAGAAGTTGTCCACAGTGAAACTCACAGATTTAACTCCGAACTCTGCACACTAATTAATACAATTTAGTTGAATTCCCGATGTATAGTAGGTTCAAACGAAAAGGACTTGTTGTCAATGGCTGATCTGCAGGTCAACGTGTGGCCTGCGGCCCCCTGGGGGGGACCCACGTTTACTGCAGGTTGGCCTCTTAGGTAATAAGTAAATAAAAAGTTTTACATTTTCAATCTTGTAGATTAGTTTCTAATTCCTCAAAATTACATACAGATAAATAATATTTACAGATATTTCTATCAAAAGGTGATCAAAACTGGTTACAAATAGTGATTCAATTCTACAACATTCTTTCTTTATCTGATCTGCGAGTATTCCACCAGTTATTTCTTTCATTTGGTTTCCCGCTGTGAAGTTGTCACCGCTGACCTTCAATCACACTGTGCATGTGAGCGAGAGACAGACTTCATAGTTCACATTCCAGTGTTGGTTTTGATCACACTGGGGACATTAAGGACTGTGAGACTTTACAATTTTCACTCGACCTCAAACTCGCTGCTGTGGGCCGTAAATGACATTTTTTAACAAGTACTGGTTAGAGCTTTCTACTTGAATGGATAATTGCACTGAAATGTATTCGGTCTGTATTATTCCATCACAATAAATGCAGAAATTGTTTACAAAAACAACTAGTTATACATTTTTCATTTTAATATTTAGATATTTTTCAATATTAGATATTTATTGATGTTTATCATTCATATTAGAAAGTTGGCAATCCCCCTTCTGCTTTTAATCAAGAAACACACCTTTTGCTGTAATACAGTTAAGATAAACAAATCAATGAGGAAATAAAAAAAATGGTATGCAGTCCAATGTACTATTCTAATTAAACTATAAAAACAAACAAAGAAATAGAGACTTTGACTTTCGAGTACAATGATCGAATTTATAGGAAAATGAAAAATGAATTCAAAAACACTGCCGAAACAAAATGTTGAAAATGTGCAAAACTACTGAGCAAAATAAATAGATGATTTAAGTACTAAGCATGATATTTAAAAACTGTCAGAACTTGCTGATTTCATGTTTTAAGATGTTAATATCACTGGCTGGACGTTTGAAGCAGGAATTGCACATTTAAGTAAGTAAATGTGAGAAAGTAAAAGATCTGGAAACCTTCCAAGTTCGTAAACTAAAAGCATTTCTACCAGGTGTAAAGTCCTATTGTGGTTTATAAAGGAATGAAAGAACTTTTTATTGTTGCAAAAATTCAAGGTGCAAATCTCTCGTTCTGACCTTTGAACTCATGCGGCTAAATTCTGAAATTATTAATTGGTGAATTGTGTTCTTTGTAGACCAGAGTGGAAAGATTACAGCAGGCATGCATGAGTCTCTGTGTTGCATTGTGAAACAATGGCTGGAAATGCTCAAGCAATTTCAAATCATGTCAAAACTTCTTCCTTCTTGGCTTAGGTTCAGTGCTGCTATCAAAGTGCCTTATGCCGCTCTCAACCTTTGAACCAACGATCAGCACCTCTGTTTTGCCTTTGTTCGCTCCATAAAGGCAGCGTTGACCGTGTTGGTGGCATTTACCTTGATGTTGTGCTTGGCTCCCTGCAGGATCACCAGTATACTTTGTCCCAGTAATAACGTCCCGGCCAGTTGCAGCTGCTGACTCCAGCGCTCCAGCAATCCGACGTAACGGTTCCGAGATTGCATGTGATCCAGCAGCAGCACAGTTGTCCACTCATCCTCCTTTTCTCTTGGTTTCACGGCCTCCTCTCCTCCTCTGCGGGCGTCTGTCAGCTCAACACACTCCTGCAGTACACAACACACACACAGCGCATTCGTTAAGATGGTTTCATAAACCAATGAATTACTAGACTTTTAAAATCTCTGTAATGACTGAAATACCAAATGCTATTTTACAAGGAAAAACTAAATGCATAATAAACCGCTCTGACACAAAACTGAGCAGTTGGGGCTGATAGATGAATAGTAGTGAGGACTGAAGTTTACCCCAGGTGTACCTGGAAGAACTCCACCAGCTGGTGTATCATTGGCTCTGCAGGTAACTCTGACGCTCGTTCCTGCAGCTTCTGCCTGACGCTCTGACACTGAGTCCGGGAGAGAGCGGTGGAGGACACAGAGATGTCGGGGGGGTGAGACGGGTAGCCTGGGTGCACGTGGAAAAGTAGACTCGCGTCGAACGCGTCCTCTCCTCCACCGGTGCAGTTGATTTGGACAATGAGACCATCCTGACCTACAAGCACAATGAACAGATAGAAAAGACTTTCTTAATCATTACTTTTTTTTTTTTTTTACTGAAATGAGTCACTTAGCACAGAAACAAATACAAGGTCTGTTTAAGTGAAGGCGCGAGGTAATAAATACCAGCCAAACACTGAATATACAGAATATCAATGACTTGTGCTACAGTGAAACAACTGATTATAAAAGGCTGGGATTAAAGTGTTGGGCATGGGGTCTTAGTTTAAAAGTGTGAGTAAAACAAAATCTAAAGGGTGAGCAGTATTGCATCTACAGCACAGGATTGTGAGAGACAGTTTTCCCAATTATCCTATCAGCAGGTTGAGCGTTGACCTCGGCCATGACGGCAGCAGATCAGATGCTCACCGAGGTGGAAATCAGATGAGAACGGCCTCCATAATAGCTGTGTAGGAGTAAAGTATTATTGTCGAAGGCAGGATGGACATTTTCATCAGCTGCAAAAGGAACTTTGTCATCATGAATGATGAGTGTTTTGTATTGTGAAATGTGACAGCAGTGTCAGAAACAGCAGAGTGATGCAGCAGTATCCCAGAGCACACATTGTTACCACTCCTTTAAGACTTCACTAATGACATGTTACCTTTCACTTAAAAGTATTGCACCAGGCTCATTTCAAATTCAATCAACATTCATTCCTCTTTTCTTTTTTGCATAGAAGGGCACTTTTTAACCCACATAACATTCAACAATGGTTAATTGACGGTAGAAAACACGTTCATATAAACCGGTTTAAACTGAACTGAATTTCCATTCTCAAGCATATATTTGTGAAATAAAACCTACCAGCCAATAATATATATTACTTGAAGTTTTCAGTGGGATCACAAATCTCAAGTCTGACCGTCTGCTCAGTGGATTCATTCTATTGTTTATCAGCCTTTACAACTAAGTGTTGTATTTCATTTAATCAAAAAGGAAAAACTGGATTAAATCAAGTATACATGCCGCCAAAACCTGCTCTTGGGTGTAAAATAGAGGATTCAGTACATGTTGGGTGCTGTTAGGTTTGGTTTGATTGACTCTTTACTGAACTTGTGTGTGAAAATTGTATTCATTGAATGCAGTTACTTTCATGTCACATCAATGCTCAGAACAGCTGCCAACGAAGTAGAAATACATGAACATCGTAAGTTCAGACTGAAATAAAAATGAAGGGCTTGAAATCATTAAGATGCATGACTCAGTCTTGTTTGATAGCACGAGATTTTTGTTATTGAATGAATTCCATATTTTGAGGAATGAGCATCCTTCCTCTCTGGTGTTTATTGTGAACTCACCAGATTGCTGCAGCAGTACAAACTCTCCTTCTCCGCAGTAAATAGACGATAAAACAGAAACTTCCTCCAAAGCAGCCTCGGACATTATCTTTGAGGCAGCATCACGCAGCTTCAGCTGTTTATATCCCTGAAACAATAACAGACATGCCACCAAACACTCAGCTACTCTTCCAAATCTTGCCAAATTCCATGTTGACACATGTGTCCGTTCGTCTCTACTGTCCGGGTAGTTTCACACGTACATCATCTTAGTTCCGCCTCGCAGGAAAGCCCCTTGACAGTTGTCACAACGTGCTTTCACACTTTACTTCTTCTGTATTTTAATTTTATATTTGCACTTATAAATGTGCAATCTGAAAAGCTATTGATATGTGGGTATTGTTTAATCAATAATAACTATTATACTGTTTACCAACTGAGCAATCTCCAGGTTCCTATCCAGCTTTGTAATGTTTTAAGGACATACCTTGATTTTAAAAAGGTAAAAATAATAATGGATAATAAAACTGATTTTTTTTTTTTTTTTAAAGGGGGCATATCCAACGACTCACACATAGAACCAAAGCCGTGCATGAACAGTTGAAAGTAGGATGAAAGGATTAAAGGCCTTAGTAGTAAACCAAGGTACTTTTTGTTAGTTTGATTTGTTTACAATATCTACACAATTAGAAAAACAAAAAAAGACAATTTTTGTTTGTCGGATTGTGTGGATTTGACCAACAAATCAACGTAACAAAAAGTAATTTGGTCAGAGTGCAGCAAGTTATATTTATAGATGTGAAACAACCATGAACGGCAACATTTCGTAAATATAGTTATCATGTAACATTTTAATTATCATATTTTAAACACTACGCGTGTTAATTATTTGATGGCATCAAAACATTTACAAGTTAATGATTACATCACATTTCTTTAAGGAGTGGTTTCAGCTCTTGTATCATCCATCGAAGATACCAACCACCACACCATGTGCAGTCAAAATATTTACCTTCATATGAAGTGCAGAAGTAAACTCTCTATGGCTGTTTGTGACTTGCTGAGGGATAAACTCTCATGTGCATTTATACCAGTATCAACATGTGTGTTTGGTTTTTTACATTATGTGCAGAAATGTAGTGCAAGGCACATTCTACACTGTCTACTGAAAAAAAAAAACTCAGCTGCAATCCTCAGTCAGCATGGAACTCAATTTAAAAATTTAGGGTGTGAAACCGCAGTCTATGCAGGACAAGACATCTTACTATTTTTCACAATGTTTCCTCAGTGGTAACAAATAAGAAAACAGGTAGAGTATAAATATCATTGGATTTTATATTACACTTAAACTACTTATCATAACACATTAATCTGTGCAAAACCAAATCATTGAGAAAATATAAATATGTAGGCGAGATGCTTAAAGAAATGTAAAGAGAACTGGTGCGTGGTGGGATTTTTCTTCTTTTAAAAAAGTAGTTTTAAATTCATCACAAACTTTTTTGAATATGTTGATTCTCTTTCTGAAAATGTTAATCTGTATGTCTATCTATTAGACATAAAACATAGATACACACGTCTTAAACATAATTAAGTCTGGTAACCTTCAAAGATAACCTCTACACCTTTTATTTTCTTTAACAGTATTTTTCTGTGGTGTCTTTGCATGTGGACATGAACATGTGATGATTTGATGTCAGCCACATAGATAATCACAACTTTACAGAAATATAATTACATTTGTACATATACTCACAGTTAAATAAAGGTACTCAAATCCGTACTAGCTATAGTGTATATAAACTCACTAATAGTCACAGTAAACAGTGAAAAGGAGTGAGAAAAAAGCAAAAGCTGATTTGATGTAACCCCTCCTTCTGTACCTCCATTCTTATGTTCTGAATCCTATAGAGCTTGTTTGTTTCACTGCCTACAATATTTAATTAGAGGTTAAATGTTCAAACCAAACACAATTACCATTTTTTTCCTGTTCTATTTTAGACATTATCTAATCAAATAATCGATTTATGGTTTTACCCAATAAACCTGCCCCAGGCCCCAGACTGGCTCCTGACAGCCATGTCAGTAGGTTCAAACAGAGATATTCTGTTTGCCTTTGCAGGTTTGACTCATCACACAGGAGGAGGCAGGAAGTGGCCATGCTGGCACGATGAGAGGCCACAGCTCTTATATGTCCTTTATTACACTGTAAAGGCGAGTAATGGCGAGGATGGAGAGCATCTTGCGAGTCTGCAGCAGGGTGGGGGTCTGTCCCTGCCGGGGGATGCTGGTCTGGCCTGGGGGAGATGAGGGGTGGAGGCAGGCTGGTGCGCTCTGCTGGCGCGCACTCTCTGTCTGTTCTGTTCTGTTGCTCCTCCTCAGCGCGCTTCTCGATTCAAGAGAGTAAAAGGGACTTCGACCGGAAACCAAACTTTTTCTTCGAACTTTTTTTTTTTTTTTTTTTTTTTAACTTGTTGCGCTCAGAGGCAAAAGAGGAAAACGAGACGACCCTTCAGCGTCACAGACTTGCACAGTTCCTTCTTTTCTCCGGTTAAGGCGTGTTGCTTGAAATGAGTGATCCGCTGGCCGAGCGCCGACGAGCAGAGAGAGAATAAGGGCGACGTCGAGAGGTTTTTTTTGGGGGGGGCTCGTCAATAGCCACATAACGGATCCCGGCTGCTGTTTATCATGGGAGATGTGAGTAAAGTCTCTTCTCTCTGTGTCCGAGTCCGCTCGCAGCGCAGATCGGACTTTTATTTTATTTCCCGACTGATTGTTTGATCAGATCTAAAGTTTCTGTGTGATGGGGGGAAGGTTTCGGGGAGTGAAAAAGAGAAGAAGAAAAAAAGCTCCGTCAGGGCGCGACCAGCTTATTGGAGCTAAAGTTTTGGGGCCGCTGAGATGCAGGCAGACAGAAAGAGGTCCTCTCGGGCTCCACGGAGTTGTTCTCCGGCAGTCTGCTGCAGATTTCAGGCTTTGGCACGGAGCACCTGCCCACCTGTCAATCTGCTGGTGTGCTGGAGGAAACAGGAGCTTTGCTTGCAGGGATGCGACACCCTGTGCACAGAGTCTGTGTGTATTGCGACTTCTTCAAATCTGTATTTGGATGAAGTGCATTTATACTTACACCCCAAATGCAAAGGTGTCAAACATAGTGTCAGTGGACCAAAACAGGGTCGCCAAAAGTAGTGTTCTCTCAACAAATGCCTGCATCTTATATTGAAAATATTTCTAGTATAATATTCATAATTTCTTTGGCAGGGAACTGCTCGAAAACGGTTTAAATGTTCACAGGAGGGTCAGTTCTGATAAATTATCACCACTTTGAACTTCAGTTATTCTATTAAAATGAAAGAAAACATTTAGAACGTATTCATATTAGGATACGAGGCATTTCATAGTGCTTTACAGGGAAACGCAGTAAAATAAGGCGATTAAGAATCGGAAATCCAAAGCGATTAAGATTATGAAATACATTAAAACCAAGCGATTTGTTCAAGGAGCCGCTCTCCAATTTTGTTGTACATTGTGGAATGATAATAAATTATTTTCATTCTAGTCTTTCTCTTTTTCAGACAAATAAAGGAAAATATAAAAGTGAAAGCTTTATTAAGATAAACACAATAAAATGGTTTATTAGAAAAATCTGGCTGGCAATTTTGTAAGACAAACACTGATTTGTATTTGTTTACACTCTTTATACATGTGTCAAATCCATGCAGTGTTGTTCAGTAAAGTGCACTGGAAAGAATTAAGATGTTTCCTAATAGTTTCATCTGTCACAATGGCAGTTTTATGGATGAAATTAGCTTGATACAGTCTGTTAAATCTATCAAAAAAATTCCACGAGACAAAAAAACTAAATAAATGGCTGATCAGCTCGTGTTCTAAATTAGCCGATCAAATTTTACTCATTTATGTCATGAAATAACCGACGTTAAAGCCAAAAACTTATAAGTCATCAGAATTGATGATCATGTAAACCTTTCAGTTGATACAGACATATTTCAGGAGGGGTTCATTGCAGGGTTTTTTTTTTTGACGGCCACATTAGTTTTAGACTAAACTCTGTATTAAACACTGGAAGTACTCATCTGCATGTGCTCCCTCGAGGGGGATATAATTCCCAGCAATCAGGCAGAACTTGGTGGAAATTTCAGCTCCGTCTTTCCCGTCTCCGTCAAAAGTCTTTCAAGGACTCAAAAACAGATTTTATGTGCTGGACTGCACTCGCCAGTGGGCTTTTACAAACGCTTATAAATGTTTACAGTTTCCACATTTACCAGCTGATGTGTGATCAGAGGTGTGTGTTGATACTGTTTAGAAAAGAACAAAGAGAGAAATTACTTTATGTGTGGCATCTAATTAAGAGAACATAGTTCATCTGAAACTGTGCAAAGGTCGTGATCTTATGTGCAAAAATGGCAGTGACAAAGTTTTGATGTTTGAGGAAGTCCCTCGAGTAGAAAAAGGAAGTTCACTAGAGGTTTACCTGCTGTTTGCAGGGAACCTGTTCCAGGCAGTGTTGTGCGTGCAGCTTCATTTTCTTGGCCTCTAAAGTAATTTGATCATTGATTTTTATTCATTCAACCGCAAGAAAAACATTCCTTTACTGTCACTGGACGACTCACTATGCTGTTAAGAGTTTGCAAACACTTGATGTCACAAGCTTATTACAAAAGCCTTCCCTTTGTACGCTTTCCAACATCAGCCACCAGGAACAAGTCTACTGAAAAAAGTGAAGTGTTGAAGAGGCAGAATGAGCTGGATTACCTATAGAAGTAGTTTCATTCTGACGTCGAGTCTCAAACATGTTTGCATCAGTCGCAAAGTCACTCTTTAAACAGGAAGATCCAAACTGTGAGCTCACTGTCATGAGTGTAGGGCTGTGACTGACGATCAGTGTTGTGCAAGTTACTAAAAGTTAGTGATTTAATTAGTAATTTCAGTAACTGCTTTAAAGAACGAGTGGCTACAGAACATTAAAAGGTTTTCTGTTTGAGTAAATCTAGCTTTACTTTACTTCGTAAACTAAGTATGTATGAAGTAGCAAAACAGCTGCAATAAACTGCTAATGTGTGAACAGGAAGAGGTGTGTGTGCCACAAAGGCAAGCCATTTATTTCTGAGTGATAATGGATCACAGGTACTGCGGTTACAAGCCAATTGTAATACCACTTAAAGCCACAGGACTTTTTATGTTGCTGTCAGGAGCACTGAGTTCAGCTCTCGTCCAGCGAACAGGAATTCAGGGAAATAGTCACAGAGCTGTTCTCTAGTGGAAACAGATAATGTTAATGCAGCACAGAGAGACAGCAACTCTGCAACTCTTCTCATGTTTGACTATTGCATTAATAATCTCAGTTTTGTATTTGATTACAAGCATGTTACAGAGAAAGGTGGTCGACATTACAGAAGTAGTTCTTCGCTAAGTAGTGAACACAGCTGCGGACATCTCAGTGTTGTACTTTCACATTCATTATTTGAATCTTGAGTGGACGTTTGGGAAGCAGATCATAGAGGAGATGGTACTGTATTTTTATTCTTTACCGGCATTATTGCAGCTTTGTATAAAACTGGTGACATTACCACTGTCACATTGCCCTCCTCTCTTCCTGTAAATAACTTTATGAAATAGTGCTAATAATAATTATGCTCGTGTCGGCCCATAACACCTGGACATGTTAAGAGATCTGGTCTGAGTGTGGTTGTAAAGTTAGAGAGATGAAGGGCTTAAACTGTCTGAATATATAGATTCAAATATGATTACTAAAACTGTATCATCCAGAATGTAGATTTTAGAAAGACTGAAGCATCAGATAAAACATTCATTCACAAAATATAATTTTTATCTGGAGATTACCTGATTTTTGATCGCTGAATCAAATCACTTTTCTTTTTTTTTTATTGGGTATGATATGGTATATTGATACTTTCCCAATCTGCTACTTACATTAATTTAGTATATTGGCTTGTAATGAGGTGTTATGTTAAACCAAATGCCATGAACTTGTTAGTTATCAAATTGGTCATCATCTCCTGGATGATCTTCACACGTTCTTATAGGAGACCTGTGGAACTGGTGTGTATGACTAAACTGAAAAGTGCCAGCAAGTCTTAAATTATCTTGTATTTTGACACATACTTTGTTGTAGAGCTCTGGTAAGGCAGTTTCATATGTAATGTTGATAGGACAGGACAAAGGTTTAATAATTTCACAATCACATGATTATAAGCTGGATTATTATTATTATTTTTTTGCCTTTATGATTAAAGATCCTCTTTATGAGGCATTGGCTCAACACTGCATCACTTTTCTTGTGTGTTGTGGATAACCGTGGATAGCATTAATGAAGTTGTATGTTCTACTCATCACATAATGGGTGAATTTCATGGTCAAACCTTCAGCTACAGTTATGATTCACGAAATTTATTTTGTCACTTCTGTTTCCTTTTTGGTTTTGTATGAAACAAAAGAAGCTCTGACACTTTCAACTCATTGTAGATATTAAAAATGCTTGTTGGACTATTTCAGTTTTCTACTTTAAAGCATTGACCAATTATCAACTGCAATACTAATACTGCTCCATGGATATTTACAATGTTGAAAACCATTCTCACTTTTACAACAACTGCGATAAATGGTAAATGGTCTAGATTTATATAGCGCCTTCTAACCACACTGAGTGCAGTCCCAAAGCGCTTCACATATCAGTCATTCACCCATTCACGCTCACATTCACACACCAATGGGACAGAGCTGCCATGCAAGGTGCTAGTCGACCACTGGGAGCAATTTAGGGTTCAGTGTCTTGCCCAAGGACACTTCGACACATAGACCAGTGTAGACTGGGATCGAACCTCCGACCTCTCACTCCGAAAGACGACCACTCTACCACCTGAGCCACGGTCGCCCCGTAAAAGAAACCATTTGAACTGATTGGCTCAATTTACTGATCTCAGATCAAATAATACAATAATCGTCCTAATCCGACACTACCCGTATGAACTCCCTCCTTTCATGTAGTATTTTTACAGCAGTTGGGACAAGGTAGACATTTGAAATCTCAGAATAATGGCAGTATTGGAAAGTGAAGAAACTTTTTGTATGTATTCTGTTGTGTGGTTTTGATGGATAAATTCTGTATCAATGTTTCTGAGGTTAACAGTCATCTCTTTGTGAAACAAACATGTCCTTGAACACCTTGTCAACACTTTTCGGAAGCCAAGGGAGGTTTTAAACTTTGTTAGGATGGCGTATTCTATGTGAAGTGAACTGTAATCAGTATCCCTGCATGTTTATGGTTGAAAAGTGATGTGTCAGTACTTGGCTTATCTTAAATCTATCATTTCACTGCTTTATTGTCTGCATCGTTCACTCTCCAAACCACTGCAGTCCTTCCACGATGATCATTTGTTTGAGTTCTGTGAGTCATCGCTTCATCTCCATCCATCTGACCCAGAGAGCACGCTGTGACGTGTCTGCATGACCCCGTTCGACAAAGAGGAAACAGACTGCCACATTATGTGTCACGCAGAAGACAATTAACCCTCTCTCATGGTTGCCCTGCTATCAAGGCCTCCTCTGCACAATGGATGTGTGTGTGTGTGTGTGTGCACCCATCGTCTTACTGGGGTGCTGCTGACGGTTGCTGGGAAAGTGCCTTTATGGAAAAGAAAGGGTCCTCATCGTGAATGGCTGTGTGTTTTTCGGGAATGTGTTCTTGCAGGCCTGGCGAGTGCTTGAAAGATGAGTAAAGTGTCCTTCTGGAATATTTACCCTGCTTGGATCGGCAAAAAAACTCTGCTGAAAGACCAGAGCAGATAGTTTCAGCTCGTACTTGAGTGCCCATTGCTTTTCTGCTAGAATCATCGAATCAGTGAATGAATAGGGGTGTTCTTGATGTTATTATCAAAGACAGGTAATTACAAGGTGAGCCTGTCCATGAAAATAAGGGCACAATCGAGGCTTTGTTCAACAATTTTGTTCAAAAATGTCATTCCAATTTCTATTTAGCTCATATTCTCTGTTAATGATCGAGGGAGAAGAATTGTTAATTGTGTTAAAGTTAACCATCCAAACTGACAAAATACAAAAGAAATGAAAAACACATGAAAAATGAAAAAATAAAAATCATCACTTACCTCTGAGTACTCCAGTACTTATCAGATTGGTGGCAGACTTTGTTCAGAAGTTACTTAAAAGATGATCATATATGTGTGAGAGAAAAAAAATCTAATGTTTCACTTAAGATATCAAGTTAATTTAAAGGTATTGAGAAAGATAGTCAGATTAAAATCTCAAATCTATCTTTTTCTATGCGTGCCTAAAAACTAACTCAACATACTTTTTGTGAAGTGATTTGGCCATTGACTTTGAAAGTGAAAGCTTAATAATACTTATTATTAGTTATTAGTTATATAAACTAGTAATACTTTCTTTTCTGGCTAACAACTGGTGAGCTGTTACTTGATATTACTGACATACTGCTACAAAAAGAAGAAAAACATCCCAAACATTAACAGTTCCTCATTTTCATTTTCAAATTTAGTTAGTAAGTATGATCCCATATTTGGCTCAGATTGCAAAAAAACCTACTTTAAGTTATGATGGATGGATGGATTGATGAATGGATGGATGGATGGATCGGTCAAATGGATGTTGGATAGATGGTTGAATGAATATATCAATTGATGGATCAATTGGTGGATGGTGGAATGGGGCAATAAGGGACTTCACAGGGACAGGAAAATACATAAACGCGTGGGTTATGGGTGAACAGATGGATGCATGGGTGGATAGATGTACTAATGGGTGGATAGACTGAAAAACCTATTGGTGAATAAGTGGGCATGAAAATATATGGATGCCCTGGTTCTGGGTTAATGGAAAAACTGGATAAAGTGATCATAACAGCAGCAATGCGAGGAGGCCGAGTTGTAAATGGAGTACTGTTTGAATGAGTATCGGCTCTGAATCCAGTTAGCTGATCCCGACACAGCTGCTGATTGATCCAGTGAGTCTGAATCATGCTTAAAAAAGCTGGAAACAGCAGGTTTCATCAGTCTGCTTGATCTGTTTGGCTGCTGCCGTAAATGTTTATGAAAGAAGTTGGTGCAGCTGTCGTCATGCTGTAAGCTCGGGGAAACATTTTGGATGTTATTTGGGCTCTGTGGCTCATTTTTCAACATCCCACTTCACTGGCTGCTACGGTCCCTAAAGAATCTGGCGCCCAAGTGCACTGGATAGGAAGTGAGTCATGGTCATGATCGTGGATGGCTCTGGCAGTCTCTTGGTGTGTTGCACTCATTTTACTGCAGCGCGCAGTGCATGATCAGTGGAAAACAGCTGAACTGATTCAGCAGAACACTCATTAGTTCATCCTAAGGAAACAACTTTGTGGCTGTTATGATGAAGTCGTTTATCTTAAAAAAGGCAATATCTCTGATTGGAAGAGTTGTCCCTTCTCTATTCTATTGGACTTGTTGGCCATTTGCTTGGGTTGATTATCACATCAGAGCTTGACAGAAAACAGTAAATGTGATGATAAGCTCCAGACTGAAATTGTAATATCATAGTGCAAATCTTGTGGTGGTAAGTGTAGCTGTTTTTTTCACGAAGTGCAATCGCAAGTCCTTAATAAGGATTTGTGAGCATGACTCTTTCATATGAGAGGAAGAAGGTGCTTTCATTGCACAGCCTCTCGTGGGCTGCCAGCATTATTAAAAATAGATTTCCTCCATGTTTGACTAATAGATTGCTGAAAAAAAAAGCAGTGACACGAAAACTCTCCCCCACCTTCTGACACCACAGAACTTTTTATGATCAGCTTCAAACTTGTGAAGCCTTTTTATGCTCTTCTGTGGGTCAAGAAGAAAGAACGAAACAGATGTAAATTCAATATAACAATATATAATATTAGATTAAGAAATGGATGTGAGATTTGTGTTGTTTTTTTTTTATATTTTTCTTTGAAAATCTGCCTGAAAAATATGAAAATGTACTTGGATTATACCTAAAAACTTTAAAGTTCAAGTTTTGTTTTTTGTCAGGTTTCTGATATTAAAGCATGTTTTCTGGGTTGTTTACCATGAGCTGGAATCACATTGGAAAAGCTTGTGTCTCTGACTGTAGGGTGTGGACGGTTTTATGAACCCTCGCAGCCGAGTGTGGAACCGTCCTCATTTATTGCAGCACATTTGGCAGCAACATAAAATGGGAAGTGTATTCTCAGAGTGCGGCTGAGCATCCGTTAACCATCTGTAAGCAAGAAATATGAGATGTGGATCAGCTTTCGTCAGGCGGAAGTTAGAGACATCGCCGGCCGGCCTGCAAAATGCCCAATAAGACCAAGCAAACACAAAGAGGTGCAGCCCTGCTGTCCTGCCCCCTGCTCGGCTTGTCGAGGTTAGCAGGGGTGAAGTGTGAGTTCCACTGAGTCTTGTGGTGAGTTCAAGCTGGGCAGGTCAGTGGGAAAATCTATGAATTCCAGATGCGCTCTGACCTAAAACTTCATCAGAAACACATGTGTGGCGAGGTGTGCCTCTTCCATTAAAATTCTGTGCTTTGTTTTCTCTTCCTCTTTTAGGACTCAGCTTACAGACCAAAGCTGGCTGCAGTGCTATTTGGCCCTGCGCATTCAGTTGATGCAGGTTGATCTGCTTTGAGTTCACCACAGAAACCACAGACCAAGAGAATATATCGCACACGTGGACAGGTTTAGGTCAAATGTTTGGTGGGTTTGTGGATCAGCGTTGACTCACTGTTCAAAATTAGAGTGTCACCAAAAGCCTGTGATCGCCGTGCGGAGCTGCAGCGGCCAGCTGAGGCTTGAGTAATGGAAACCTCGTACTCTCTCAGGGTTCGGTCAGTACTGTACTGAAGTGTTCCACCTAGCTCCATCCAGTTATTTCCATGTTCTTACATATTAGAGCGCTGCCAAGGCTTCTGCACAGAGAGGCAGCTTCATCTTTCTTTAGGGAACTTAACATAACTTCTCTTTTGAAGAAGTCTTTTTTTTTTCTCACCCTTCTTGCCTTCTGGTCTGGCATTTCTCTCCTGCCTGCCTTGCGTGCTTTTCTTTTGCAGCGGCACTGCTGTTTACTGCACTAAGACATTTTTGCAGCGAGAGTAAAAGTGGAAAAACAGTTAGATGACCTCCCACCTAATCCCGAACCAGAAAAAAAAAAAAAAAGATATCCTGTGGAAGTGCCTCCTGCAGAAACAAAGACTGTGAATTTTTGCAGACACCTGCATATGCTGGTGTTCCAGTAACCATGAAAAAAGGGAGTATGGCTCTAAAGCAAAGCTTACTTTGCAAGTCTGCATGTGGAGATATTTCATGGAGGTCAGCAGTCTGCTTGGACTCAAAGCAGTTGCTCCAGATCATATTAGCGTTTGCCCGGAAAAAAGGCTCACACACCCCTATCTGTCAGTACTAAATACACACCTTAGTTTCCTCACTGACAATTTCATTTTCACATTCAGCATTCACAGCCATACGCCCATGAAAGTGCTGATGTATGCTCTGTTTTTGGCCACACTGTGTAAGTAATGAGTGTTGTAGAATTATAAAGCTTGTGTTGGAACAAGGTTGAATTGTTTTTTTTCTTTATTGCTTGCTAAACTCAACAAAAGTATCTTAGAAAATCTAAACATACAATGTGTACACACATATTTCCGATTGTGATGTTACACAGAGGCTTGTATGAGCCTGAAAGGGAGAGAAGAGAAATGATGATTACCCATTTCAACCTATCGCAGTACATCTTCTCTGACTTATCTTGCGTTCAGATAAATGTACTGTGATAAAAGTACACTTCCCTTTTAAATGTACCCAAGTACAGATAAAGTAAGACATATATGAGTGGATGAATCAAGTGAAGCACAAGTTGGCTTTGGACACAGAAGAGTACCCAGCTCTGTTGTGAATAATCCTTTATAAAGTACATGTTACTGTAAAATCTCTGTTTGTATTAGTACTGTAATTACTATAAGTGGGACTTTTTTTAATTGTTTGGTGACTTTTAATACGCAGCTAACTAACTTACTGATGTAACACTAACGGCTGTTGACATAAAGGGGACGGTATATTTTATTTCATATTGAAAATTATAACTATGATGCAATTTCAATGATGTTTATGCAATATCATTTAGGTATAAGTAGTGAATAAACCAGGCCAACTATGTAAGCTCAGTTTGTCCAGTCCCTAAATGGAAACACAACAGAATCTGAACCTCTTGCAAATGATTAGCTTAAAAACAAACTGCCAAACCTTTGAGAGGAATTCAAAAGATCTGGAACTGCAGTTCATCTTCAGTCCAACTCTGTGCAGTCACTCCCTACTGCCACCCAGTGTCTAGAAGTGCCATTACTTATATTTACCAAGTTGCCCCTTTAATGTGTGAATTCCTTCCCACAGTCCTGACAGCTCCGTCAGTGTGTAAGAGCAGAGCTACAATATCAAAGCCATGTGTACTTAATTGAAGCAACCATAATTACTGAGTTACTTTCCAGAGTAAGTAGCTCCTTTTTATGTGCATTCGCAAGTAAAATAAGTATTTTGTGTTTTAAACTAAAAAAACATTGTGGCTCATATAAAGAGGTGGAAGCTATGCAAACACATACATCACTCTGTCGCTCCACACCCATCTGCTGAAGCACAGTGGAACAAAACATGCAGGCGGCTAAAAAAAAACTTTCTGTTCAAAGGTTGTGTTCATCTTAGGTGAGTAGACATGTCAGAGGCACCATGTGCTTCCTGAAAAGAGGGCAGAAATAAGAATGTCAGGTCAGAAGAGTGAGCCGCTGCCTCTGCTGAGATCCGCGGCTCTGTGCTTGGAAGCAGATCGTAGTTTTCCCTCGCTGGTTGCACTATATTGTAAACCTACTCAGTCTCTGGGTGAGTCATGAAAAACAACAGAAGACATCTCACATGCTGGAGCAGGGAGGAGCCGGCGCAGAAACTTGTAAATAGAGAGCAACTTCTGCTTCTTACTGAAAAAAGAGTTTCTCACACTTCCCCAGATGTGATTGGGGAAGGTGTGATGTCAAAATTACAACTGGGCAGGAAATAACAACTACCAGAGCAAGAAGAAGTCAGCTATTGTGAACTGATAATGAAATATTACACCAATCTGGATAAGGAGCTACAGATTCTTGCTAGTTGTATATCTGTCCTTGTGCAAATAGTCAGCCAGTGTTTGTATGACCGCACACAGTCATATCAGAATGTTTTCAAATTCCTCTTTGAAGCCCACTAACAATGTAATACAGGCTGTAACACTGGCACATTCAGGCTTCCATACCTCCCCTTTGGCTGTGGGTCTAAATTCCATTTCTTGTTAAGGTATTAAGTTTGCTTCCGTGTTATTATGCTCCTCTCCAGTTCCTTAAGATTTAGTATTTAGTGGTGTGTTCAGTGTGGTGGTCTGACAGAAATAAAATGCGTTGCCCCATTAGGTTTGTCAGAGGACAGCTTAGATGATGTCATTAGTGTGACATGTATGCATAAATTGTAGTTTTAAGACTGTTTTCATGACTTAATAAGGCTCTGCTACGGTGTTATCTGTTAAAAATGTGTGTTTTTTTTTTTATTTTATTAAAACTCTTTACTAGTTAGCCCAAGAAAAACTCAACAGACTGTTTTCTGATTTCATATGTTGTGATTAACTGGAAAACAACAACTGTTTTTTTTCATTCCAAGCCATTCTCAGCAAATCTGAGCAGCTGTAAAACAGCATTACTGAAAGCGATGTTAACCATGTGAAGTCTGCTGATGCTCTGGGTTGTGCTTTGAGTGTGAATCTCTTTCTTTCGTGTTGTTTCAGGGTGTAAACGAGGAGCCGGCTCAGCAGAAAGAGCCAAAGTTCCTGGGTAAAGCTGGCTGGCTGAAGAAAGCCCCCGGCAGGCTGTTGGCAAGCTATAAAGACCGCTACGTTCATGTGGAGAAGACAGAAGTGGCGGTGTATGATAATGAGGTGCGTCACTTTTCGCATCAAGACGTGATGAGGCTTCATTTTTAGTTGGAATTACAATTAAAACGTTTTATTTGTCTTGTAGGGCTTGGACAACTGCACAGAGAGAATCGACCTGGAAAACTACGACAGATGTCACGACTTGAAGAGCCCCTTCAAGAAGAAGCACAGGCTGATACTGAACCGATCACCGAAGTCTGGGAACAAGGTGAGCAGGGAGGTGGTCGGGAGACGGCGGGACTCACGTAAATGTTAAATAGATCCTGAAGTGTGTATTAGCTACTGTTCATGCAATGCTAAGCAAATATTAGGCAACACACTCAGACAAAGAAGAATAAAGTAAGCAGGTGACTGGAGGGCAAAGGGTGGAACCGAACACTAGTCAAATTCGAGAATTTTTGAGTGTCTTCTCTGCTCCAACAGCAGTGGTTTCTCATGAAAGTGGGATTTTGGCTTTTGTTACATATAAATATGTTTAAACTCATTGCTGCATTCAATTATTTGCCACCAAACTAATCATTTAGCATTACAACAAGGCTTCTTGTCATTTTCTGCCTTGAAATGTTGAAATGAGCCCACACATAAACCATAATCTTCTTCTTCCTCATGATTTTTTCTTGTTGTGAGTCTCCAGCAGTGCAGATGCAGAATCCCACATCATAGTCAGAGACTTAGAATGTGCAGTTGTCACAAAATTGGGAAACTGGTCCCCAACATTTCTTGCTCTGAGGTCCCCTCCTAGATTGCCTGTAAGAAAAGGCTTCCTTTTCTAATCTCTGATTGGCAAAAATATTGCAGTGAAGCTAAGTGCTGAAGATAAAAGAAACCTACTCTCACTGGCACACATAGATAGGAGGCTTCGAAATGTTCAAGATGAACATTGAGGGTTTCTATTTTTACATGTGCAAGTCTGACTGTGATCACTGGCAGCTTCTCAAACATCTATAGATCAGCTGATATGCACCTAGTGCCCATTTTTATGACATTATTTTTATGACATTGTTTTAGTTATTGTCACAGTTTCCTGAATAAAGTTCTGTTTTTAAAAGTATGGGTTGCTACTATTGGTATTTTGTGGGTGGAAATAGAACAATCTACCATTTTAAATTGATTTTTAATTCATTGACTGTGAGGTTCTGGATCTGAACCTAATCCCCCAGTTGGTAGGTTGTATTATTGAGGTTGCTGAGTGTGAATGGAGTGAGGGAGGTCCGACCAGGATGTGAGGAGCTATTTGGCTGCCTCCTGCATTCTCCGTGGTAACCGTGTTCAGCTCCGGCTCTGTGTGGCCAAATGATGCCAGAAAGACTTTGTGGAAGCAGATTAGCAGAAGATCAGCAACAGTGTTTCTCACAACCAACAACCACCAATCTGTGGCTGCAGTGCAGCACAGGTCCAATTCTCAGCATCTAACAGTGGAAAAGCATTAGTCTAATAACAACAATGTTTATTAACATGAACTGTCAGTGTGAAAATGGAACAAATCCTGTAACACTGAGAGCAGTGGAACAGAGTGGTAGCTGTCACAATAGGAGGCTCTATTGATTCTTTTATTAGCTTTGAATCCCATATGTGCCTTCAGACTGAGACCCATAACAACACCCTTGAGAAAAAAAAACAACTTAATAATAATCCAGTTTGTCATCAGATGAAGGGAATAACTGTAAAGTAAATGTTCCATTCTACTCGCGTCAGGGGATTTTGAGATCATTGTTGGCCTCTTTCGGTTTCTGGCAGGTCCATGATGTGAAGTTCCAGGCTCAGAGTGCAGAAGACAAGGAAGCTTGGATTAAAGCCTTCGGAGATGCCATCAACCGAGCAAAGAACAAAGTGTTTGATGAGGTAATCAGTGAAAATCAGTATAATCAGTAGTTGTGAATTCATTTCAATCAGTGATGATCTGACAGACGTTGTATACTGTACTACTGTACTGTACACTACTAGCTTGTAAAAGCTCCCTGGGCTTCATGTTTTCTCAGGTGAAGGTTGATGAGGCCAGTAATTTAGAGCATGTTACTCGGACAAGACCCAAAGGCAACCGAAACCGCCGGCCACCTACCAGGATACACATGAAGGAGGTTTGTGTGTGTGCGTGCTTGGGAGTCCATAAATCTGGGTGTGGGTGGGTTTGCTTTTCCAGCAATGCGTCGGTTTACATTTGAATCAGACCCTGTGTGAGACTTTTTATCAACATACACACTTAGTTTAGATTCAATTATGCTGTTTGTGACACAGTTTGATCATAACACTGATGGTTTCCTTGTAAAATGTTTCTTTAACTATTTATTTTAATTAGTTACAGATGTTTTTTGAAGTTAACACAAACTCCAAACTGGTTTCCACTGCGTTGTGGATACTTCTCCTTTCATTGCTTTTATAAACAGGATCATGGTGAAAATTGAAATTGAAAATTGAAAACATGAATTTCAAGAAGAACTATTCTATATCAAAGCAATCGAAAAATTTTTCCAGAGCAATGGTAACCAACTACCCTTCTCTCGTCAGTATATGCAGTAGTAGATTTGACTAACGGAATTCCCTGCCTCTACTGTTTTGATGCTGTTACTTTCATTAATCCATTCATAAATCCCTATATTATTGAACTTTTTTTTTTAGCTTTTATTGTGAAATATTTTTAGAGGAAGTGTTGGTTTTATTGATGGTAACATCACAGTGATTAAAATGTCCTAAAGTTTGGAGTTGAAGTTCATTTGTGAAAAGACATTTCTATTCAAAAGAGCAAGTATCACAGTGCTGAATGAGATATCACCCTTTTTGCTTCAGCAGGATCTTTAATTAGCAATTTCCCCGATTTTACCTTTTGTTTTCTAGGTAGCTGATGTGTCATCTGATGGGATCCTGCGTTTGGATCTTGATCTTGAGGATGCTGTAATGCCTAATGGGACCCATCTTGCTGCTGCTGTTGATGGCACTCACACCTCCAATGACACAATAGCCTCGACTCCTCGGTACAATAGTGGTGGACCTGCAGAGACTCCGCGTGTTCAGAGCGCTAACGACGAGGCTCAGCCCAAGCCAGAGGAGACTCCCCAGAAAAAGGTCATCAAACCACCCATGCCGCCTACCAAAGAGGCTAAAGTGATTTCAATGTCTCAGGATGAGCGTGCAAAGGACGATCCAGAGAAAAAGGTCTGTATGATGACGTGTAAAAGCATTTTCTGTGTTTGTCTTTTTTAAGTAAGGAGGCTTATATTCTGTTATTGCATGTTTTCAAGGTCCTGAAGCCACCCATGCCTCCAGTTAAAGAAGCCAAGCCTTGTGCTTCACCTGTAGAAGAAGCCACAGAGGAGACACAATCTGAGGAGGTGCCTGAAATGAGTCCTGAAGCCAGAAAAAATGCAGACCCGCCACCGACCCCCCCCAACAAACCCAGCTCCAACAACTCCCTGAGTGGCCTCTCAGAGGCCTTACAGCCCAAGTCAAACCCCCACCCTCCCACTCCTCCATCCAAAGAGAAGAAGCCCAGCCATCAAACTGTGGAGTCAGATCAAGATGTCCAAAGCTCAAACCAGGAGAATAAAGAGAAGGAAGAAGAAGATAGCATGATGGAGACTGTGGTGGAATTACAAGAGGAAGATGAGCCCATTACCAAGCCGGAGCTACTTCATGTCACAGATGCTAAACCTGAAAGTCCCGGCACAGATGGAGAGGTTTCTGAAGAAGAGTTACAGGAGAACTTCAGTGGAATTAACGGAGAGTCCAACAATGAGCAAGAAATACCTGCAGAGCCTCTGAGGAAGAGCCCCAGTCCTCCACTGACCTCCAAGACAAATCCAGACTCACTGGAAAACTGTGCAGCTGCAACTCATATTGCTCATCGACCGGACTTATCTGCCTCTGATACCTCAACCACTTCTCTTCAAGCAGAAGACTTGGTGCCTGAGAGTGAAGTACAGTCAATAATAGTTTCTCTGAGTGACTCGCTCAATGACAGCCTCAACCTCAGTCCACTGCTGTGTCACTCGTCTGGGGAGAAGAAACAAAAGTCGGAAGAGAAATCGGTGGACAGCGGACAGCATTCAGATGATGAGAGTGAGTGCTCTGGTTGTGAAGACACACTGGCAGCTTCCACGTCGGCACTCAGAGGGAGCAACGTCGGTCTGGATGTGTTGGACAACAGTGAGGACGACATTCAGACCTCTGTTGTTCTGATCCAGAAACAGGCTTCGAACAAGCCTCAGATCAAACCCAAGGCCTTTGCGTACCGCTGCTCGGAGCCCGCGGCTCTTCTCAGCCACTCAGTCAAGGCCAAGTCTGCATCCAGCGGGGATCTGCTATCCAGTGCTGCAGTGTGCGCTCAGGTGAAACAACCGAGCAGAGCTGGGAAGGAAAGCATGGGTTCTCCCCGTGACGAGGTCATGAAACTGGAGAGTGAGGTGGCTTTGGAGATGGAGAACACGAGTGACCTCTTGAGCAGAGTGTCCAACACCCAGAGGGGAGCTGATGGGGAGAGAACCCCAGAGGACTTGCTCACTAAGGCCATGGAGAAGCTGAAGAAGGCAGATCACGTCCTCAGGGAGGTCAACAAACTGCAACTCAAACACACCTCACACGATAGGAAGAGTTGGTGAATGTCCACTTGGATTTATCCCGTCATTACACAGATTGTCCAACAAGGCCCAGAAACCTGTCAAGCTTTGGACTTCTCCATGTGAGGCAGAAGGGAAATGGTTGTATGGTGCGTACAAGATCCCCTCATGACAAGGAGATTCACAGTGCCATATTTTTGCCGATGTACACAGACTGGGCTCAAACAATCCTTCATTCTCCTGAGCCCTTCTTTATGGTAAAAGCCAAACATAACATGTTCAGTCAGCTAATGAAACTAACCTGCTTTGCTACAGCTCAGAAATATTCTCAGTTATTGTCTGTCTATTTCTGTCTGTGATCAATGGCCACAGCTTTTAAAAGAGTCTACCTATTTCCAGCTTTTTTTCTATGTGAGTGGCACATATGCTTTGTGAGACCGGAGAGCCTGTGAGGCAGCGTTAGCTGAGGAGTTGGGGTTTACACAAAGGTCAGATGACGGACAGAGGTGTCTCACTATTGATGCTTATGTAGCGCATGCATCTGATCGCTCTTAATTAAATATGTGCAATTATTTCCAGTTGATGTTTCACTGTAGCGGAAGGCGTACTTTCTGATCTTTTTATGTTTTGTTGTGTTAAACAAATTTTACTTTTTTTTTTTTACTGAGGAGTAATTACTTGAAAGCTCATATGAGAAAGCCTAATGAGATAGAAAGTCTGTGTGTTTTATAACTTTGAGAATAAACCGCTTAAGTACATACTAAAAATATGTTGATGCCATTTTACACAACAGTTTAATTTTACTCTGTGAACTTTGGAGTCCTGGTCTCGGGAATCTATACTGTACATACTTTTATACTTTTACTGCAGATTGTCCCTGGTGAAAGAAGTACCAGCATAGGCTTTTTTTCTGAAATACATTGATAAAAACAAATCATGTGGTAAAGTGAATCAAAGAGTACTTTCTTATTTCCCGTAGAACAATTACAGAATTGTTCATTAGCGGTATCTTTCATACTGACAATGCACAGCAGCTCCTCAATGGAGAGACCCTCAGTGACATTCCCTGCAGTGTGAGATATGAATGAAGAATTTCACCTTCACCATCTAGTGCTTTGTAAACACATGTGATGGTAGTTTTTAAGGCCATTTTAATGTCATGTAATGTAGAGCATGTTAAAATATTTTCTAACATCAAAAACAGTTTTGTACTCGTTCATGAAATGTGTTCAATTAAACAAAAGGGAAGCTATTTGCTCCAGGCTGTGTCTTTTTTCCCACGTCGAGTTTTGACTATATATATTACCCAATATTTGTTTTTCTTAGTGTTCCCATGTATACTTTTAATATTTGTCATCTATTATGTTGTACTTACATGTTCCTTCAAACTGGTTTTTGTTATGATTAGCATATTCATTCATTGCTTAAATACATTAGCAAATTAAGTGTCAGCACAAGACAAAAACACAGTGGTGTGAAAAAGTGTTTGTCCTTTGCCCACTTAAATGTTACAGATCATCTATTTAATATCATTCTATTATTCTTATTTTTACAAAAAAATTTTTCTGTATGATGGTTTCAAATGATAGTCAAGAAGGTAATTATATTTGTACTTATGTTTTTTTTTTTTTTTGTGTGTGAGCGGTGGAGGGGTCCTCAGGAAGTGATCCACTGATTGCTTCCTGGGAGCCCTTGACGCCGAGCAACACTCATCCATCTTGCTAAGGTCTGGATCGTATCCTGATCCTGAACCAGTGCAGGATGGATGAGTATAGATAATATCTGGGAACTTTTTCCAACAATGCCTGTACCCCAAAAACCTTGATTTGTGAAGTCTTTAGTGCGCCTTTCTCCTCAAGTGTGCATCTGTGTGTGCCTGAATGGACGTGTGCGAGTATGAATGCAGTGTGAGTGAGCATAGTGTGAGTGACCAATGTGATGTGATTTTATTTGTAAAAAATTCAATAAAAATATATTTGAAAAAAAAAAAAAAAATGTTACAGATCATCAAACATTAGTCAAAGATAACGCAAGTAAACACAAAATGCTGTTTTTAAATGAAGGGTTTTATTAATGAGGAAGAATTAAATCCAAAGCTACATGGCCCTGTGTGAAAGAGTGTTTGCCCCCCAGCTCCTGTTAAAACATAACTGTAGTTGATCACACCTGAGTTCAATTTCTTTAACCACACCCAGGCCTGATTACTGCACACCTGTTCTCAATGTAGAAATCACTTCAATAGGACCTACCTGACAAAGTGAAGTATAATAACATCCTCAACAGCTCTCGACATTATACTGAAATCCAAATAAATCTCTCAGTCTGGAAAAGGTTCTAAAGCCATTTCTAAAGCTTTGGGCCTCCAGCGATCCACAGTGAGAGCCATTATCCACAAATGGCGAAAACACAGAACAGTAGTAAACTTTCCCAGGAGTGGCCGATCGACCAAAACGACACCAAGACCACAGCGACGACTCATCCGAGAGGTGACAAAAGACCCACAACAACATCTAAAGAACAGCAGGCATCACTAGCCTCAGTTCAGGTGTTAAGTGTTCATGACTGGGGAAAAATGGCCTGCATGGCAGACTTCCAAGACCACTGCTAAGCAAAAAGAACATTAAGGCTCATCTCATTTTTACCAGAAAACCTCTTGATGATCCCCAAGACATTAGGGAAAATATTCTGTGGACCGACGAGACAAAAGTTTAACATTTTGGAAGGTCTGTGTCCCATTACATCTGGCATAAAAGTAATACCGCATTTCAGAAAAAGAACATCATACCAACAGTAAAATCTGGTGGTGGCAGTCTGATGGTCTGGGGCTTTTTTACTGCTTCAGGACCTGGAAGATTTGCCGTGATAAATGGAAGCATGAATTCTGCTGTCGACCAAAACATCCTGAAGGAGAATGTCCGGCCATCTGTTCGTGACCTCAAGCTGAAGCCAACTTGGGTTCTACAGCAGGATAATGATCCAAAACACACCAGCAAGTCCACCTCTGAATGGCTAAAGAAAAACTAAATGGAGACTTCGGAGTGGCCTAGTCGAAGTCCTGACCTCAATCCTATTGAGATGCTGTGGCATGGCCTTAAAAAGGTGGCTCCAATGTGGCTGAATTATAACACTTCTGCAAATATGAGTGGGCCAAAATTCCTCCACAGCAAAAAGCTCATTGCAAGTTATCGCAAATGCTTGATTGTAGTAGTTGCTGCTAAGGGTGGCCCAACTAGTTATTAAGTTTCGGGTGCAAACACTTTTTCACACAGGGCTATGGAGCTTTGGATTTTTTATTTCCTCATTAATAAAACCATTCATTTTAAAAACTGCATTTTGTGTTTACTTATTATCTATGAATAATGTTTAAATGTATTTGATGATCTGCAAACATGCAAAAAAGTAAGAAATTGGCAATATATATATATATATATATATATATATATATATATATATATATATATATGTATATATATATACATGTGTGTGTGTGTGTAACTTTTGATCTTTGGCTGCAAGGTGGAGCAGTGGTTATCACTCTTTAAAAATACGTTGTTAAAAGGGCTGAGTCTGAAAATTGAAAAACAATCAAACTTTTAAAAATTGCTGGACATTATCAGAATATGTTTATCGATCACCTTGAGGACATGTTGGGGTATTTATATCTACATACTGGGAGTAGTGAGAAGGGGTGTCCGTATTGGGACTCGAACCAGCGACCTACGGGTCACAGGCTGTAACCTCAATGAGTAATCTGGTCGTTAACAACAGAAAGAAAATGCTAAATGGACATTAAAAGGAGGTGGTGCGGAGGTGGGACGCCTTTACTCTGAAGGCGGAGCACCGGAGGTGGTTACGTGGCTGGCCAGATGTTGACGCGTCCTGCGTGGATCCAGCTGCTGTGGAAGGGAGGAGGGAGGAGGGAGGAGGGAGGAGACACAGGGCGGGAGGGGAGCAGACTGAGCCCGGGCTGCGATGACGGGAGGACGGAGCGGGGACGGCTGAAACATGGAGGAGGACGATCTGGTGTCGGAGGACGACGTGTGTGAGTACGAGATGCATGATGCAGTCTGTCCCGAGCAGAGCCCGTCCCGCACACCGAGGCTGTCCCGCACACACAGCCTCCCTGTGTGTGCGGGGGGGGGGGGGGGGGCTCAGAGGGGGGCGGGCATGGGGGAAATTTCACGGCTGATTTAGATCCCAGTGCAGCTGATGAAAACAAAATTCAATAAGCAGGAAATTTCACAGATCTCATGCCTGCATTTGGTGGAGGATTCTTCACTTAAACCACCACGTATGGGTTTATTATCGCGATAATAATATGATTATAAATGAATTATGAATATAAACGCTTAATGAGATTATCTCAGCGTCTTTCGGCTTTGAGATTTGTTCTTCCAGATAACTGTTCTTTCTCTTCCCCTTTGGATCATATTTTTACCCCGTTTTTCGTGAATAGAATAGAATAGAATAGAATAGACTAGACTAGACTAGACTAGACTAGACTAGACTAGAAATAGTGTACAATCACAGGGGAAGATTCTTTACATTGTTGCTCCAGAATTTTTGGGTATCAATAGAATCTTAAAATATCATATAAGTAGAAAGAACACAATATTAAATGTGCAATGCTTAATTAACAACGAATAAACACAATATATACACCGAGAAAGACTTGACAGTAAAAACTAATAGCTACAAGTACAATGTCTAGCACCATGCAATAAAGCATAATCTTTTGCAATATAAAGTGCAGTCATAATGCATAGAAGCATTGCTTCATACATATCAGGCATGACGGCAGTCATCAGTTTCCCTGCAGTTCACACTAACACTTCTGTGTGTGTGTGTGTGTGTGTGTGTGTGTGTGTGTGTGTGTGTGTGTGTGTGTGTGTGTGTGTGTGTGTGTGTGTGTGTGTGTGTGTGTGTGTGTGTGTGTGTGTGTGTGTGTGTGTGTGTGACAGTGCTGTGCTCTGAGAAGGAGCTCCACGATGCTGCCAGGCGGAACGACACGGACAAACTGCAGGAACTGATCCGAAAGGGTGTGGATGTCAAGGCTAAAAACAAGGTAAGGCTGCCAGTGAGCAAACACACGTGCGCACACTCACACACACACACACACACACACACACACACACACACGCTCAATACCAAGAATGTATTAGTGGGTATGTGAAGTGTGTGACGGTGTTCTTCCTTACAACTCAGTGTTTGCTGGAATTGGCTCCCTGGAATTCAGCAACCCTCAATTAAATGAAGCTGTAAAGCAGATCAACTATTACTCAGACTCGTAACATTTCAGTGTCCTTCTCAAATAAGATGCGCTGTACACAAAAACAGCAATGGCAGTGATAAACTCCTCACAACGCAGACAGAAGGAGAGAGCTCTCATAAAGTAAAGTTTATCATCATGGTTACCATAGAAACAAGCTCATGTTTGAGTTACAGTTTTATATCTCTCATGTTGGTGTTGAGATAGTGATGACATCCTCCTGCTATTGTAAACAGCATTTTCCAATTAATACCCGTGAAGAAAATAGCTTCAGGATGAGCTGACAGCTGACACAGTGAGCAGAACAAGGAAAAATGGTGCTTCGACATTGTTTTTATATTCGATTAAAGCAACGGTATCACAACTGGTCTTGCTGTCATAACAGCAACTAGTTACAAGCGTGTTACTGCCAAAAGTGGTGGCATTACAATAATTACTTTATAATGTCATGTAAAGCCCAGCTGCACGTTACATATTTCATATAAGTCTTCAGAATAAAGGTGTATACATTGCATGCGTTTGTGTAATGTAGTTAAGAATGTATGCAGTACAATAACACAACTGTACACTCTGGACTATTTTTTTACGACATACACATAATTTTCATTATATGGTAAATCCTCTTGTACTTTAAAGCAGTTCTCATGTATTTGAGGTGAGTTTTCAATAGCTTTCTGGATTTGTGATTAGAACATTTTCTCCCACCAGCAGAGGAATTCACTGTCTGTCTGATTTAAGTATGGGGATTGGGGCCTTTCTGGTTGGAGTGTGTATATTCTCTCTGAGTCTGTGTACATATTCTTGCACAGTCCAAAAAACACGTGGCTAACTGTTGACTCCATAGAAGTGTGCGTGTGGGACTGTGTCTCTATCCAGGTGCAACCTGTGTTTAACTAGTTAGCTGGGATAGACTCCAGCACCTTGGGACCCAAAGCTGAATGACGATAGATGAATGTATGAAAGCCAGATTTGTGAATCATGCATTTGTGCAGTCAACACACACCGTTTCTGAACAGCACAACAACTAGTATTACCACTATTCTGAAAATGGCTTTGCCTTCTCCCCTGTGCAGCTGGTCTAATGTATACAGAGCTGTATTATTCCACTAAAGGAACAGAATTATAACAAATCTAGTTTTATGGGACCATTTGCTGCAGTCTCATTTAAAATCAACAGAGAACTGCTGACAGTGACACACACACACGTACACGCATGAAATAGGTGCAAAGTGGTGTTTGGTGAAAGGGTGTGTGTAGACACACTGACTCTGGCTTGACAGAAATGTGTTCATGGTGTCTCTGAGGAGATCCCAGGTGACGTCGTCACATGAGTCATCTCTCTGCTGCTTCGACGATCAGGAATATGATCGCTGAGATGATGTGATTCTGTGTGTGTGTGTGTGTGTGTGTGTGTGTGGGGGGGGCCACAGATTGAGAGGAAGGCCCTGCACTGGGCAGCAGGAGTTGGACATGAAAAGGCTCTGCGTCTGCTGCTGCTCCACGACTCCTATGTGGACGAGAGGGACAGCGTGAGTATGAAAAGTTCGCACTCATCTTATTTTCTAACTGTTTTCTTCAGTGAGCGGTAAAGAACCAGAGAGCTTTTTTGAATTTATGGTAAACTTCCAAAATGCAGTTTTGTGCAGCCATTGCTAGAAATATAGGTCAAACAAAAGGTTTGGTGAGAATTTGACCGTTAAAATCTTATGCAAGGAATTTTCAAATGTTTTGCAAATAAATAATATAAGAGCACAGGCGAGATAAGATAAGATAAGATAAGATAAGATAAGATAAGATAAGCCTTTGACATTATTAACATTATCCATTTTTAAAAGACATCACTGAGAGTCACATTTCCAGAAGCAAACATTGAAATGAATGTCTCCATGTTCAGCAATAAAACATGTTCTGGTTCTTCCAATGAGAGGTATATGATCATGAAGATATACTGTATTTTGCTCCAGGTACGCTCAGTCAGAAACACACTAATGTTGTGAACGTGTGTCCACAGTTTGGTATGAACGCTCTGCTCTTGGCCTCTTGGTTTGGTCACCTGAAGATCTTGCAGATCCTGGTGTCCTGTGGAGCCAAACTCAGCTGTGAGAACAAGGTCAGAGGTCATCCAATCGCCTGACCGTTACCCACTGTCTGACGGAAACCTCACTCTGTGTGTGTGTGTGTGTGTGTGTGTGTGTGTGTGTGTGTGTGTGTGTGTGTGTGTGTGTGTGTGTGTGTGTGTGTGTGTGTGTGTGTGTGTGTGTGTGTGTGTGTGTGTGTGTGTGTTAGGATGGGCTCACTATACTGCACTGTGCTGCTCAGCGAGGCCACATCAGAGTGTTGGAGTTCATCATGGAGGACCTGGAAGACATCTCTGTGGATAAGGTGGACAAGGTGACGCTCTTTGATATCTTACACACTTCATTTGCTGAAACTGCGTGTGGTGACCAGCCGGCGTCTCGTTAAGAAGGCAGGGAAGACGGCACTTCATCTGGCATCTGAACATGGACAGCTTGAAGTGGTGGAGTTTCTCATCGGAATGGGCTGCAGACATAGTTTGAAGGACAAGGTAGATGTACACAAACACACAATTACATGTGTGCACACATCTGTAAAATGCTGGTAATTGTAATTATTGTTCAGCATAAATGGTCTTAACCATAACCAGCTGCAGAAAATGCAAGCCCTTTACTTGTGTATAAAAAAATCAAAAAATAATGGAATCAGTAAAAACACAGTTATTATTTAAAATTTCTAAAGTGAAATAAGCAAAATATCTTTTCTATTTTCTATTCCAAAAACATCCTCCAGATGTTAATACTGATATTAAGATTGATGAACAGTAATAAATTGATATTATTATGTATTGTATTACATTATTTTGACCTACTGCTTTGGCTCATCTGGCTCATAATGGACACAGTAATAAAAACAAATCAGCGTTTAAATATTTAAATGTTGGGAGAAACAAAATAGGAATGACTACATTGTTGAACCGTGACTGTAACTTACTGCTCATCTGCAGGATTTTTTGTTTCCATGATAATATTTGTTCACTGCTCAGCTAAAACTTGCTCTGTTCACACTGCTACTGCAGGATTTTCTTTTCACTGCAACTCTGCATTCAAATTTCAGGAAGTATTGCATTAAAATGTAGCACACACTTCTTTAATCCTCAGTGCACATGCACGCCAAAGCACAAGAGCTGAGAGTTTATCATTGACCTCTCTTATTTTGAACATTTTACATCCTTATATTCATATTTAATGTATGACTGTGTGTGCGTGCGTGTGTGTGTGTGTGTGTGTGTGTGTGTGTGTGTGTGTGTGTGTGTGTGTGTGTGTGTGTGTGTGTGTGTGTGTGTGTGTGTGTGTGTGTGTGTGTGTGTGTGTGTGTGTGTGTGTGTGTGTGCAGGAAACAGTGTTGGAACAGCAATGTGGTGCTCACATGTTGTTATGTCTGGACTACAGGAAGGGAACACAGCCCTGCATCTGGCAGCGCGGCAAGGCCACGCTGAGGTCCTGCAGAAAGTGGCAGAGATCGGAGTGGATGTGGACGACAGGAATATAGTGAGTATCTGAACGGGGCTGCACACTTCAAGGACAATCGGACAGAAGTATGGTTTTTCATTTAGCTACATCTGATATCAAACACATACCAGCATGTCAGCCCCTTGGTTCTGTTTAAAAATTAATGTACACCTCATCCAGGAAGTAATGGCACATTTGTGCTTATTTTACAATTAAGAACTGTTAGAATTTATTGTTATCTCAACAGCAACACTCTTATTCATCAATACTAATCTGTCAATTGCTAATATATTGCTGTGAGGACCGTTGAATTCAGGCAGTATTGACATTTACTCCCTGGTGATGATGTTTAGAGGGCAATATTCGAAGCTGAACTCTGTTTTCATTGTAGGAATCAGGAGATAGTTCAACCAGAGGGGAACCAATGAGAAAGCAGCTGAGACAAAGACGGAGGTCTACATTGTATTCAATTACAAGTGGAAGTACTATTGAGAAAAGATAGTCATGTAAAAATACTAAATACTCTCAAATCAAAGTATTTGTTAGTTTTTAACCATTTACCTTCAAAGCATGTTTCCAAGCAAAATATAAACGAAGTAAAAAAAAAAAAGAGATAATTTCACCCTCCACTGCTGCTGCACCCCAGTCAAAGCTCTCTTGTGGCTCCCACACATTAAAAACCTGCAATGTTTTCTGTAAACATCTGCAGAAAAAAAACTGGATTTAAGATTGAGTACATTAGAGGGAGAGCTCATGTTGGACAGTCCGGTGATAGTGAGAGACGAGGTTTAGCTGGTTTTAGTATGAGATGAGTTGTATGAGATGACATGAGATTTATGGATGCAGCAAAAGTGGTGAGTTGATGACTGGTGTGAGGAACAATTTTTTTTTTTTTTTCCAAAGTAGATTGCATTTTGTTCAATGTACTTGAGTGAGGCTTTACATTCTTGAAAAATACTCCAAAAATACTACTTAGCTCCAGTAATGTTACTGTAACTTATTCCAGCAATGGATGACCTTGTTTATACATCAAGGTGTACAGATGCACAGGAAAATACACTTATTAGTACTGTCACGAATGTCAAAAATGTATTTTGTATATGTGGAGCCAAACATACAATTGTATATTAGTAATTCTATTTTTTCTCTACAGTGTGTGTTTTGACATGTGATGCATTTAAACCTTTATTAATAACTTGAATTGTTCAGTCATGTTTAAATCTTTCATCAAGAAGATAATCTGATTTTAATTACTGAAGATGAAGATGAGCCGAGACTGTTTATATATATGATCCGCACTATATATATAATTTACTTTTTGGCTTTGTTGCTGCTTGTTTACTGGATTAATTCCCCCTTCCTTGCATGTGCTGTGTTTCAGGATGGTCTCACAGCCTTGCACATGGCAGCAGACGGAGGTCACTATAAGTGTGTCCAACTGCTGCTGGAGTCCGGCTGTCATGTCAATGCACTGACCAACGTATGTGTTTCGAGAGCTACTGATCGCTTAAAATAACCAAGAGATTACATAGTGTTTGGATCTTCTCAGCTTGGTTTGTGTCTGCCTGCAGAAGAATAAGAGCGCTCTTCATCATGTGGCCCAGCACGGCTTTGACAGGTTGGCCAGCCTGTTGCTGGAGGCCGGAATCAACATCGACGCTGGGGACAGTGTAAGTAGAGCAAACTCCTCGGAGCAGGAACTTTATGTGTAGGAGGGACTATAGCTGGACAAAGTCAATTTTGACCTCTCTGTTGTGTGTTTTTTATTCATGGTTATGTCTACAATTTTAAAAATTTTTATGCCTAAATTATTATATCTTGGCGTATATCATTTCTATTTTATTTAAAAATGTCATGTAAGAGGGAAAAGCTATTTCAGTTCTCTATGTGTGTGTCTATGTGTAGCTGAACTGAAAAATAAAGTGACTGACTAATAACATAACTGTAAGAGTAATGGAAGAAAAATAAGAAATACCCTTTCCCGCTGATACATCTGTCTGATTAGAGACAAAAAAACCATTAATAGCCAGTATGTTACTTTCTTATTGTTCTCAAACACAATGCTAGAAACATGAAAACGTCAAATATATTTAGTTTCTCGAACCCCAAAAGTGGAGGCATTAGAAAACCTTATTCATCAATGTGAGGGACGTAAATATTTCATCCTCACTATCAGGAGGCCAAATTGAGATGGAGGACACGGAACATAAGAGTTATGGTTCTATTCACTATTTGTTCCCAAACATGAATTATTATATCAACCATGCATTTGATAGTTGTGATAGTAAAATATTACAAACACAGTCATGGCGAAGTTATTATAGCTGGTTTACATGCAGTTGATCACTTCGAGAGCAAATGATTAACTTATTTGCTTTTTTGTCTCAGAAGCTTCAAAGAATGCATTCATAGGCCACATGTGGTCCATGAATGCATCAAGTTGCACATCTAATACTCCTATTTTTTCATTGAATGACAAATTATAGATCGTTTTGACTTTGATGATTTCAACACATCATAAAAAAATGACGGATTTTTATCATAATTTGATCTTAAAATGCAGGTTTGAGGATGTTCAACAGTCTTATGTCTTTTTTTCACATTATGCAGCAAATCTTTTCTATTATTGAAAGGTCTGGACCGCAGGTCGGCCAGTTCAGCTGCTTCACTTCTGCTTTTTTGATGAATACAGCATGTGGTTCAGCTGAAATATGAAACACTTTTCCTGAAGAAATGTTATCTGAACGAGATCAGAAATCTTTGTTTACTGCTCAGCACTGGGAATTTTCAGCAGATGTGTAAACCGAACGCATTGTAGGTACTAATTTGACCACATGTCATATTTTCTGTAATGTTTTATGTTTATGATAAACGCTCCTCGTTGAGACGGTGGTTCATAGTGATGTGAAGCTGGACTGCACTGTATTAGGATCTAATTTGTGAGGTGATGAGATGGAGGCGAGTGCTTCTATTGTGAAAATCCTTCTTGTGTGTGTTTGGGACAGCAACACGTCACAGCCCTGCACCTCGCCATGTTCAACAACCACACAGAACTCGTGCAGCTGCTGATCGACGCCGAATGTGACCTTGATGTCGCCGACGGTGTGAGTACGAAGCCGTGCAGCAGAGGAAGTTGCGTTTGCTTGAATAAACCAGTGAATTATGCAGTGACCTGATGACTTGGAACACGGAGGTGACAGAGCAGAAAGTAAACAGACGAGTCCTGTGTGTCGCAGAGGCAGCAGACCGCCCTGCACATCGCGGCAGAACAAGGCTTTCAGGACATGGCGGAGATGATGCTGATCGCAGGCGTAAACCTCAATCTGACTGACAAGGTACTGCACAGCTTCAACATCCAACTCAGTTTATGTCAGGGGCCAAAAACAGTCCAGTTTGATATCAACGAGGATCCAATAATAATAATCTCAATGATTGCATATTATTTTACACATTTAATAATAGTTATGGCACAAAATTAGTGAAGAGTTCAAAAGGGGTGGGAATAAAAAGTGTTCACATCTTCCTACTGCTTTATTGTATAAAGATATAAAATAGAGTATATTTTTTTTCTCTTCCTATCTTTATTCTATATATCTAGTACATATCCAATCAAACGTTTTATTATTATATTTTTCATTGTCTCTCATACTTTTTTTCTTTTTTGAAGAGGCCATTCTGACTTTTCTTTTTAACAAAGCCTAAATTCAAACTCAAAATTTAATATTCAAACAGCCTTGAATATTTCAAGAAAATATTTGTAGGCTGAAATCTTGTTCGAAAAAGTATTTCCTCAAACATCAATGTTTTTAGATGTATCCAGTTGAGGAACATAGGGGGCTGGAGTCGATCACAGCTGTGGTTCATCCTGCATAGATCCAGTCAGACAGATGTTGGCAAAAGCCAGTTCCTTGTTTAATGTCTTCTTTAGTATCTGCAACATTTAACATGCATGTTTTCTTAAACAGATGGAAGTTGATTTCACAAAGGTATTTATGTTCCTTCTGAACAAATATAATGAAAACTGCTGCCAAAAACAACCGAAATCAACGAGTGCCAACAAAGTTAAGCAGCTTACAGTAAAGGCAGAGTTGAGCAGTACACAAAAACAAAAGAGCCCCAAAAACCCCCCCGACACAATTAGACAAATAATCTGCAAACTAATAAATCAGGAGCGATCAACTGAGAAGCAGGGCGTTATACCCACACACACTAAGCTCCTTACGTATTAGCATTCCCCTTCTAATATACAACACGCATATCAATACTCATAATTATCAGTCAGCTTACCCACTATCCACTACTGGACAACAGGATGGAGAAGATGGATTTGTAGGTCTAATTAGATTATCTTCATGCATTAAAGTGATGATAGGTTACATGGAGAGAATTGAGTGTTGGATTATGTTATCACATCCATAAAAGCCCCATGATTAACCCAGACGTTTGCGGTGAGTGACGCCAGCGTCACAGATCAGGAGGAATCTCAATGTCACATTCCAGAAGGTGTTTGTATGTAACACAGTGAATATTGAACTGGAGAAATGTACATTTCTGTAATATTGGATTCTGTTAATTTGTAAATGATTTAGTTTGACCATATGTTGCACAGCAGCGGAAAACGTGTCTGGAAGTGGCTGCAAGAGGAAACCACGTCCTCCTGGTGGACATGATCATCAAAGCCGACCGCTTTTATAAGTGGGAGAAGGTGAGTCCGTCCTCATTGTGTGTGGATCTGCAGAGGTTCATGTGGAAAACACTTAAGTAGAAGATAGTTAGAGGTGAGGGAAGCACATTTGTGACTGGAATGTTGCTGGTTTGAATCCCTCCGCTGACAAATTGTTACTGTGGACCAAGCTGCTTTACACCAATAAGAGCCTCCTCAGTGAAACTAGTGTCAAACCAAACATGCAGGTCATATAGGATGCTGCAATGGCCTCAGAACAAACATTTGAAATGCATTTTCCCTCTTTAGATGGTTGTTGAACAGGGCCAAATCCATTAAACATCATTTTATATCAAATACAAAACACGTGATACATATAGTTTATGTTTAGCCAACGCTGATTTACGATCCTTGTCTCGGCTTTTAGCAATTAAAGAAACAATTTGGGATCAAAGTAACATCACATCACAACGACATTGAGTATAGAAACATCTCACATCAAATACAAGAAACGGAAATAATATAATGCCATTGATTTGATTCCAATGGTTTGTGGAAATACATTATAGAATAGAATTGAGTACTACTGTTTGAGTTCCATGAGGTCTCCATGACCATAGGCACTAATGTATACCTAATACAACTGATGAGCTGGGCTTCTAAAAAGCATTCCAAATCTTGGACATGTTTCCTTTTTTTGCTACTTAAACTTGTATTTGTGGATTAAGTGATAACCTGTTTTCAAAGATTATGATTGGTATGTGTGTGTGACACATTCTTGAAATGTGAAATGTGTCTTAATGCAGTTTGGCTTGAGGGTCCTTCAGTTCAGACGTTTATAAAACATGCTTGCTCATTTCAACTAACTGTGAAATGGAGAAAAGATTTCATATAAATGTAGTCTATATTCTAACATAGGAGTGTGGCATGCAGGCGGTTCAGTGCCAGATATAAGCAGATTCTTTATTTCGTTGAGATTATCCATCTGTGCTCTCTGGCCTCTCTGACTGGAAGACATTGTTACATCTCGTTATGTCAAAAGAGCAAAAGACATTATGGAGGACCCGACATATTCAGGGCATTAACGGCTCCAGCTGCTGCTCCTCAGGCAGGCCTGTCTGTTCTGTTGTTCATTTCTTCACACTGGATTATTTGTAATACTCTCTGCTGCTAATTTTTTTTTAACTGTACAGAAGTTAGTTTTATTTAATACATTACAGACATTCATTTCAGCGAGTATCATACATTTATACATCATGTATATTTATATATATATATTGTTATATTATTTATCTCCAGTGTGAGTCACTGAGTTGGTGTCATGGTTGTTCCTCGTTCAAGTCCTGGAGGCCAGCTGACTCAGTAAGTGTTTTATGCACCAGATGATGTTTCAGTAAAAGCTTTTTGTTGTATTACATGTCGGATTCAGGATCACAGAGAGCAGGAGCCGTGGGCGGGCAGACCTCTGAGCTTCAAGCAGGACCACCAGCCAGAGACTCAACACCTCAGGTCCGTTCTGTGGAGACTGGCCACCAAGTCGCTGTGCAGGGGAGAGTGGAAGATCCTGGCCCAGCACTGGGACTTCAGCGATGCACATATTCGGGCTATAGAGCATCAGTGGACGGGTGAGCACAGCTGATCTTCTAAAACACGACTTGATGCGTAGATAAAGAGCTCATCGCTGAATCCACCAGCGTCTCACTCAACGGTGCTGTTTGTGTCTCAAGAAGTCAGACAATGTTATGACCTATTTCATTAAAGGGAAGTGATCAAAAGATATTTAATACAATGAGATGAATTGAACAAAAGCCTCTTAGTAAGTAACAAACAGGACAAAAAAACAAAACAAAAACACATTAATACAAACTTTCTGTGAATTCAATAATATAAAGTAGCAAAACAAGAGGTCCAGCTATATGATACACAATACACAAGATGCTACATGCAAGTGCATTAACAATCCTACAACAAAGTGTTCATATATTCCAAATATTTTATCTGGTTTCATTATAAAGAATTAGAAGCACGTTATAGAAATGATTGTCTATAATGAACGTTCTACGACATCTTTCATGAATAACCTAGAATTTCATTGTTTGTTGCATCTCTGCAGCTTTCAGGTGACTTTTTTTTTTTGTTGCAAATTCACAGTTTGGATTTGATGCCAATAGAATTTGAATGGAAAAATAGCTTGTTAGCTTTGTGTAGCAGCAGTTTTCTGTTCAGTTGAGTCTGCGAGTGTTACTTAAACAGTGCAACTCACCGGTGAACAAATTCAAAATAGTTGTTACCGTTGTAGTAAATGGATTGGACCCTCTAATAAGATCATTTTGGCTCATGAGTCATACGTTTAAAACATGGCTGCAAACTGAGGCAGTGGATTTTTAATATATCTGGCAAACCATTTGCAGCTGTAATACAGAATTCTAAAAGGTTTGAATCAAAATATGTCTTGATGGAATATGTCACAGTTGTCACACGGAATCATCACATGCTTTGTGCTCCTGTTTGCAGCCATATTATTGGCTATAAAAGATGCTGTTCATTTTCCACTGTGCAGGTATGAAGAGCTTCAAAGAGCACGGCCACCGCATGTTGTTAATCTGGCTGCACGGAGCCGTGGCAGCCGGGGAAAACCCCATCAAAGGCCTCTACGAGGGACTGGTGGAAATCTCCCGGACAGACCTGGCAGGTGAGCTCATGCAACAGTAACTTAACTATCCGTCGCTGATATTCTCATGCAGTCAGCTGCATGATCTGTTTCGGATTCAGGCTGCATTTCTGTCCTCAAGGTCTCAGATCTTGATGATGTGTTTCTTTGTTCAATTATCCAGAGTGCATCCGCCAGAAGGCAAACGCAGAAACCAGCTCTCCAAAAATCTGCTCTGCAATGTGACGGCGGCTCACCAAATCTGCAGCTTTCAGAACTTTGCCTGGCATCAGACGTCCACAAGTGAGTCCGTTCGAGGTTGTCAGTGTATCGTGGCTGCAACCTCTGTCAAACACCTGCTGAGAGACACTGAGAGGATTTTGCTTTGATCGTACTGCTCTCTACTCATTCTGCACTGATTCTGCACACATAATATGACCACCTATCCATTCAGACATTATAGCAATGATGCATTTATATTTATGCCAAAAAATATGTATTATCCTGTAAAACTATTTGACTACTAGCCCTTCCTCCGTGGGATGGGGGATAGTAATACACATAAGCTATTTCTTTAAAGAAAGGATGTCTGTGATGACTTAAGTCATTTTTATTTGCACAATGAGACCAAAATCATGCAACAAAATACGTGCTTGAAAAATAGGTGATCACTGCACAGACACGTGCAGACGACTTGACCAGATTATTGTGTTTCTCACACTTTGTAGTCGCTCCAGCTGGCAGGAGAACAGTTTCCAAGAATTTATATATTTGACTTTTCTGGGTCTTTTTCCAAGCAAAAATACTTTTCATTTTCTTTTTTTAATTCACCTAAATTGTGGAAATAAATATAAAATGCCATTTTTATATGTTTATTTTGTTGCATTAATTTGTATGCACTGTATCAAAAAACTATTTCTTTTAAGTTCACTTATTTTTTTTTATAACTTTGTAGCGCAGCCAGATGACTGAGTGACAAGTGAGTGTAAATCACAAGAAGACATTACACAGTGATATTAGATCTATAAGTGTGTAATATTAAACAGGAGGGAGTTCTATTTTCCAGACCAAAAAATTTAATGAAACGCAGTCTTCTATTATGCAGCAAGACTTTCATAACTGCCATAGTGTGCTGTGTGCTGGGCTGAGAGAACTCAGTGGTTCTTTGTGGTTGAAGGGAGTTCATAAACAGGTTATAAAATATCTAAAAGGGAGTGAAAAGAGTGGCAGGAGCTCCTTTGAAGCACAGACCGACTCCAGTAACGATACTCTGAAGGCACGTATGATCTGTCACCGTCTGCTCTTTCTACATGTGTTTGGTCCGTGGACTGTCCAGATTTTATACCAACGTGAACCACATAGCCACTTCACCAAAGCTTTTCTTTGTTAAACTAAAAAAAAAAAAACAGCAGGGTTCACATTGCAATGTACAAACCTGCACAATTTTACAGCAGTGAAGTGGTAATTACACCAGGGTCTATTTTTATGTCTTCTTATTGTTCCATATTTAAGTGTTTACTTGGGAATGGTGCTTTTTTACAAGCCTGACTCACTAAATGCAAACATGCAGCTCTGCACACTGTTATTGATAATTAGAGATTCTGTACGAGTGAGTCAAACCCACACAAACGGAACACGTGAGGGTAAAAACCATCAGCATCTTCACTATCGTTCTAGTAGATATGTGAAGTTTCTGCTCCAGTATTTGCGGACATTTACATTTACTTTTGTGGTTTTGAAAGTTCAATGTGGAGTACTTTGTCTTCAATATGCTCTTATTTTAAACTAAGCTATGGTTAGACAATGAAGAAATATTAAGACACTATGTGTATTGGGTTATGGCTTTAAAAATATCCGCCAAGATGAGCGTGCTATCCAGCTACTGTATTTCCCAGAATGTTAGTCACATCTTTAAAAAGTGTGTCATAAGTTGCACTGGTGTGTAAGACACATTTCTTTTTCCATGCACAGATGACACTGCACCATTAATGAGCCTCAGTCCCAGTAGTCCGCAAAGGTGTGGACAGGAAAACTAAAAAAGTGCAACTTATAGTCTGGAAAATACTGTAATTGTCATATCATGTAACCCCGGTGGAGCTGTTCCAGGGTTCAGAATGTATCTTTTAGAGTTTTTGGAAAATAATTTCCTAACTATGCCCAATTTCATTCGTATAAATGGCTTAACTTCATATGCACAGAGTCAAAAAACTGTGTTGAAGAAAACATTAAAACTAACTAATAATATGACTTAATATTGATGTTAACATGTCACCCTTTGCAGGGTTTCTTGAAAAGAAAACCCTGGTTCCTTTTACATTTCTGGGACATTGACTTAAAGAGACTTTGTCCGTTTATTACTTTTGTTCATCATTGTGGAAAACAGCTTGAATTCCTGATGTCCAAGCCTTAGTCATGAACCAAACTTAGCCACAACTTTCAGTTTGAGGTAAGAAAGTTGGAGAAGATGGAGTGTGGACAGCAGCTATACCTCAACAAATGGAATTCATTGTAACATCAAGTGATCACAAAATAAATCACAAGTGCAGTGGAAGTTAATTAAGAACAGAAAGCAACCCTGAGCTGTTAATTCTAGATGACAGAGACGGCTCACGAGCAATTGTAGACAACTGCTCTTAACAGGGTTAAACTTGATGACTGTTCGACATAAAAGAAACTCATCAAACTGTGAACATAAAATCCACCATTTAAAGATGTTGGGTTTCATTTAAAAAAAAAAAATGGCTTGAATTTACTTTATAAGGTTAATAAACTACAAATGAGCTTCTATTCTTGCATGTGGTGAAGACATATTATCGCTCACTGAGTAAAGATGTCATTTTGTATTGGTTTTCTCTGGCGTCGGTTTGTCGCACTGTGCCGTTGTGTGCCAGTGTACGGCAGAATCTTATTTATAATTCTATATGTTTGCATGAGCTGGGGCAGGAGGTCTCATGATGCCACCTACGGGGGGGGGGGGGGGGGGGGGGTGTCCTTGAATGCCTCCTGAGGTTATTAAATCAAAATGTGTTGCTTTTTTTCTCATGTCAATGCAATAATGTGGTTTTTTTCTGAACTTATGCTGAATTGTTTTGTATAAACCAAGTGTGAACCTTCAGTGCAGCTCTGTACATGAAATGTACACGTCAATAAATGGCTTCTTATAGAGTGATGTCTGGTGTTGTTTATTCTTGGGTTAAGGCTTGGATTAAGATCACATTACAAAACAGTCATGGAAACTGAAAAGAGGAAACTGAAAAGTTCTCATTTCCAGCCACTACCTTATATGTTTGTGTGAGAAAGACAATACATACAACAGTCTAAAGAAACTTCATCGCTCTGCAGAATAATATGAATTCATGATGTTTTGTGCAAATCCAAGCAATGTCCACTTGTTCACAGGGATATTTTACATGGATGAATCTACATATGTTTCAGTGTTAAGTCATTGACTGTAAACACATGTGTAAGCGTGACAATGCCAAAGAGTAAAGGGAAAAAGGGAAAACATTTATCTTAAGCAGTTTGAGCCTGGGCCAAGTGACCTTCCTGTCTGGAGTTTGCATGTTCTCCCTCTTTTCTCTGGGTAGTTCTTCCTCACAGACTCAACAAACAGGACCACAGGTTCAATGGAGTCTCAGTCATCCCGTGAGTGTAAATATGTGTGAGTGTGTGTCGACTGTGTTTGTTCTGTCATGGATTTGTTTCCTGTTCAGCCTTCAGCATTTGGAAAAGTGCAACAGAAGACGGATGTTTGTTTTTCATAAAAAGCTTGATCGCATTCAAGGATAAGATACAGTCAATACTTATCTCTGATTTAGACATTGAGGTCTAACAGTGCATTGTGCAGTGGAAAGTTCCATTTCCTAGTGAGGAGTGTTCACATGATAAAAAAAAAACCCAAAACAGTCCACAAGTTCCCCATCTGAGAGGAATTAGATAAACAACAACTTCATCATCATCTATATAAACCAAAAAACTGGAGAAATTCTTCATGACACATCACTATTAATTATAGAGGTTGATTCCACAGAACTGAACAGAATCTGGCTGGTAATTTATTCCTCATGTTGAGGCATAGATGCTGTTGTGTTGCGGGATGCCACATTAGATTCTCAAAACTCTCAACATCCTGCATTTTCAACAGGAAGGTTAACAGCTTTCAAAAGTATTTCTACAGAATGCAATCAGCAACACATGCTACTGATTTTGAAGAAAGAAAATGAAGCAATAAACAGTTACTAAGGTTAAACTAAGTTTGTAATATAGAAAATCCTCGATGGATCATGTAGAACACACACTCCACTATTAAAGACACATCTAAAAACATATAATTGAAAATTATATTGTTTTGAAAGTTATATCTGCAACAATAACATATTTATATCGTTTTGAACATTTGAACAATTAGATTGTGTTGATCATGCCACCTGGTTAAAAATACAAGAAACATTTGATTCTATGAAACATCCTGATATTTTTAGACACCGTAATATGACTATTGAGCTACAATTATGAAAAAAGATGATTTTATATACAATAAATACAATGTAGCATATTGGGGGGAGGGGGCATAAACTGTTCCTTGGGTAAATTGTTTTAAAGTTGGATGACAAAGTATTAAAAATATGTCTCATCGAGTTTTGGTTGCGTTTATTTGCATTGTCTAAACTTCCACAGAAGCCGAGAGCTCTCACAGTCACTCTCAAAGCAAATCCGATTCAAGGAGCAAGGCCATCGGGCTTAAGAACTAGGGGAGGATAATCTTTAAGTATATGTTTCAATGGATATGCAATCAATGAAATTACTTTAAAATTAGATTTATGTTGACTTTTCTTCTGCAGCTCGATTCTGTAGTGGTGCAATGCTGATTCTAGAGAGAGCAAAAATAAGAATGTTTCAACAGTCATTCTTGCTGACTCTAAATGCATGAATCAGAGTTGAAAGCTGGGCCGTGAGTTATTTATGTCATTGGAAGGTCTTGATTGAACTTTATTGTTCAGCTGTTGTTTTTTTTCTCTGTACCTCTGGCCAAATTGTTAAAAATCATTTGAAAAGTGGAAGAAATACTGGACACGCAAACTTCCGGAGTAAGGTCAATACAGTAGGATGTTTTTTCTGCCCAAAACGTTTGCTGCTCTCCACTCCAGTCCATTGGGGGGCGGCCGAGAGTCTCCACCTGGCTCTCTCAGTCAGAAGAAGACAGTGTTGCACGGAGGGGGCGTGGTGTGATTTGACCCCGTTCTCTTCCCGTTTTGTTGTGTTTTTAACGTGTTTTTAACGTGTAACTGACCTTAAACATGATGTCTCCTGGCGACACCGACCTACAAACTCCAGAAAGAGGAAACTCAGGTTTGGAATTTCGCTCACATCTTCGATTTGCCCGTGCAGTGTTTGGACATCAACACCAGTTGTGAGGCTGTGTTTGCGCTGCTAGCCTGCTAGCAGCTTTAGCTGAGTTAAAGCTCGTTTCTGAACTTTTGAGTTACTCTAAAGTTATATTTTATTTACGTGTTTGCACTGCTCAAGAGCTGATGCGTGTTTAGATTGTCTTGCAAACTCAAAAGTCAAAAAATGAACCGTATTTCCAGCAAAACAGCTATGGCTAATGGCTGTGGCTAATAGCTAGCTGACGAGCCAGCTGATAACAGCACCTGCTAAACGGGGCCGATATGTAAACAAATACTTGCATATCATTTACAGAGGAAACCTGCGTGACTTAATCGAGCTGTAACGTCTGAGTGACGACACGAAGTTAAAGGTTCATTTATTAATTGAATCGTCAACAAATTCTCCGAACATCCAATAATAAAGTGTTTTTCAACCACTGTCCCGCGGCACACTGGTGCATGTCTGTTCGATTCTCGCACGTGGCTCTGAATGTTTCCAAGTTCTGTAGTTAAACTGAGTCAACGCGGCTTCAATAAACATGAGTTAAGTGATACGTGCAGCTAAAAAGCGCTGCCTTCTTTAAACTTAACCAAAACTAGATAAAGACTAGATAAAGGTTACCACGATACAAGGCAACCTTCTGTAAATGAATTTTTTATATTGGTGACACCAAACAATTATGTGTCCCAACACAGGAGATCTCATTCCTCAACCCACACTCAACTCAGTCAAGTTTTCACATCTCAGCCATTTCTATTAACCATCTTTCCTGCATTTACAAAATGTATTTTTCTCCCCTGTCAAATTCACATAAAAAAAAATCCGTTCAACACGTGACATTTGGTGACACCAATCACGGTGAATTAAATACATTAAAGCAGTGTTTTTCAACCACTGTGAGGTGTACCATGGGAAATTATCCAATTTTTTTCTAATAACATTTACTCTCACAGCAGCTGTCAGCTGTGAGAGCAGTGTGCAGAGTAATCTGCAGTAAAGTAAGATGGCAGTACAGAACATTTCCGGTGAAATTAAACTTAACAGACGTCAGTCTCGTGAATCACCACCACCTGGCTGCTCCCATCTTGTATCAAAGTACTGTGTCAGTGACAGTGATGGAGAAGTTTTGAAAAGGAAGAATCTAACCAGGATGTCAGCTCTGTGCTCATCCATCAGGTCCAGGTTTCACACTGAGTGAGTAAAAATTAAAAAAAAGAAATTGGGAAATACTTTTTTCTGTATTTATTTGATTCCTGTTGATAAAACATTGATGAGAATGACTTTATATTGTTAATATAGGCTACAGAGTTTAAAATTTTAACATTTTCGTGTGGTGGTGTGCCTCGAGATTTTTCCAAAGAAAAAAGTGTGCCTCGGCTCAAAAAAGGTTGAAAAACACTGCAATAATAGATAGGCAGGAAGTCACCGAGTAATGTGGAGAGATTTTCAAACTGAAAGTAACACTAAATACCTAATGAGCAGTTTAAATGTTGATGTAAAATACAAAGCCCTATCTGTAGATTTCCATTCCATTTCCATAAATGTGGAACTTTGTATTTATAAAAGAATACATTTGTAAACCACATTTGTTTTGCATATTCTTTTTTCATTGCTATATGATAAAGCCTATTTGTGTGTGGATTGACTTGTACACTTTTCAAGACATGCAATTTTTCAAGACATGCAATTGTATATGTTGCTGTCTCAATCCACAATCCACAATTTGGAGCACATGTCAGGGGGATATTTGAGGCAATCTTGAGAAAAGGCAGCTGCAGAACAAATTGAAAATAAAATTGCTAATCATAGATTGAATAGCAGTCAAGGAACCATTAACCTTTCTAATCATTCCTTTTCTAGAGTTTCGGCAAGCAAACATCACAGATCAAGAACAAACATAAACTATTACAATATCCTATTATTTCATCTTCCACCAATCAATTCCTTAGATGCATTTACTGTTGACTCATTTTAACTACGTTTTGGCCCCAACAATATAGAAATCCAAAAATGTAATTATAGATTATTCCGTGTGACAATAGACTCCTGACGTGACGATCACAAATGAGTGAGTGTCTCACAACTGGCAGTGCGTCTTGCTATGTAAAGACTTGTGTTTGATTTCCAGGTAAACATAAGGTACCCTGTCCGCTGCATGGCTGTAAGCGGGCTTACAGTGATGGGGCCGCTCTTGAAACGCACATCAAAGACCATGAGATCCCGGCTCAGTCCATTCCTGGTGAGTCTTGCTCTGAGGTGAAGCTTGCTGCTTTATCAAAATGGGACCCGATTTATAAAATCAAACAATGCTATTATTAGTTTACAACTGTCTATCGTAAATGCCTTTTGAGTTTCTGGTCCAACGTAGCTCCTGTCAGTAACGTGACAACCACAGGTATTGCTGGAGTGTTTGTTGATCACGCTTCTCACTATCCTCCCTCCAGGTAAGGTGTTGATGTGCTCCACCGTCGGCTGCAGCGGTTCCTTCCCCGACATGAAGAAACTCATGGAACATATGAGGCACCATCACAAACTCAACATATTCTTCCAGTGAGCTCTCGTCTTTTGCCTTGACTCTCGACTGATCTGCTGCTGTTGTTGCATTGCTGCAAACGTTGAGTCGTGTCTTGTTGCTTCTTCCTGAAGGTGTGAGAGCTGTCGGACGAAGTTGCGATCCTACCGCGGCCTCCTGACTCACCTCCACAGCTGCTCCAAAGTGCCACGAGGGAAACTGAAGCCCTTTGAGCCAGCACCGCCTCATCAGTCTGCCACCCTGACTGGCCCCACGCCCATGGATCAGCAGCCATCACAGCCGCAGCCGGAGGCCGCTCCACAGCAAGTCGCTACTCAAGCGCCATTCCACAATGAATCTCTCCCTGTTGCAGGTCCGTCACAGCCTGCTGCCCCCTCTATGCTCAGCCCCTCCGCTTTCCCTCTTCCGGAGACGTCCCCTCCGCAGCCAACTGACGCAGCCCCACCACCACCACCGTTCGCCAACCTCGCCTCTATCCAGCCTCCTTCGCTGGAGGTTCCTAAAGCAACAATGGCCCGTCCTGAAGTGCCGGCTCACCCCGAAACCATGTCCCCTGAGCCCGTCCACCCTCCTCCAGTATCCTCACCCCAGTCTCCTCCCGCTACAGCAGCTGTCTGGAAGAAGAGCCAAGGTGGGTCTGTGGTATCCCCACATTCTACACAGGATGACTCAGATTAATGCTGCTAATTAATTTCCTTCAGTCACAATTATATGTATTCAACTATTTTGAGCTTGTGTCACTAGGAGATGCAGTTTGACCTTTATTCAGCGACACCAGAAACACATCAGTGACTTAAAACATAAATCACATGTAATGATGTGAAATGATGGCAGTGCTATTTGTGCTTGCTTGTTAGTCTGTTTGAATGTTGTCAATTTAGCTGCATATGCATGCGATTTGTTTTCATGTGTGTACGATGGTTCATCAGATATTTTACACTTGGAAATTTTGAAATGTTAAATTGGCACAGCACAGGTGATAAATATGCAAAAAAACCTCCACAGATATGAGATGAAACTAATACTTTTTCATCTTGGGTGTTTTTGTTTTTACATTTTCTACCACCCCGACTGTCCTTTTCATTTTTTTTAAGGTGTGACATGCAACAGACGCATCCTTTGGCAGTACACCAGAGGGCGCTACACATGTGTGCAGTGTGATATCGTTGTATCCAACAAGAAGGAAATGTCCAAACACATGAGCTGCCACCACAGTGGAAGCAAACCAGCTGAAGAAACGGGGAACTCTGCTACTAACGCATGAAGAGGAGCTCACACTGTCTGGATGTGTTTCAGTCGAGCTGCTTCTGTAGTTTGAAGAGGCTGTAAGTGTAAAGTGTTTTACATGTCTGGTGATTATTTAAAAAAAAAAGAAAAGAAAAAAATGATCTGAAAGGTGAGTCTCAGTGGCGCATAAAAGGCCGGTGGTGTTCCCTTAGTTCTCTGGGGTGGGCTGATGTATGGAATCTGTCCCGGCTGTTGGTTGAAACAGTATAAGATGTATAGTTTGAACTTGTCTGTCTTCTAGTTTGAGCAATCTTTCAAATTTACAGTAAAAATGGGGTTGACTGCAGGTAAAAAAAACAAAACCACCTGGCACAGGAAAAAGATGGTTTACACAAACAATAGAAAGTACCCATGAATGAACACAAGACAGCATGAGAATAACAATCTAATCAGTTTACACACATGCATTACAATCGCTAGTAATCATTAACATAATGTGAAGTTAATGTTCACAGACTAAGACTGGTTAATGCAGAGAAATATATATTTTTAGATTCATCTCAATTTTAAGACAATTTGGATCTATATACAGTAATTACCCTTTTAAAAATGATTAGACCGATCCTCACCATCTTTTTGTCTGTCAATGCAGTTTGGATGGATTAAATCAGGTGTAAATAATGCTGTGTGGGACTATTTTGAGAGGCGTCATAATCTGGTATTAAAGGAGCAGCATGTGTTGGGAAGGAGCCCCATGAACTGCAGTGTGTAATGAAACCGTGTCAAACAGGGACACACTGACTCACCAATATACTATAGAACGGCTATAGAAGTCATTAGAAAAGTCACAAAAAAACAAAAACTGGGGGGGAAACTATTTGGTTGGTCCCATTTCCAGTGACGAAGTGAAATCAAAACAAAGCAGACAAAAGGTGAGACAAGGTCAAAAAAGTCAGTTTATTTGGGTCAATCAGAATGACTTGGAACAAGCATTTTAAACTGATCAGTTTTAGTCAGCTCAGGCTATTTCATGCCTCTGCACATCAACACATGCTCCCATACAAACCTGCACTCTCGACCCGCTTCCCAACTTCCCATCACCACCACCACCCCCCCCCCCCCCCACCCCCCCACATTCACAATAACTAACACAAAGACAAGGTGACATGGAGACAGGTCCCACGCGATTCATTAACATGTGAAGCACAGGTTGTTACCACATGCAGACGGAGGCGTCCCGTCATGTTAACGGGGTTCACGATCAACACGGAAGGGGGGTGGAGGGAACCATAGTTTTAGGCAGCGAGCCGTCCAGCCGTCATTTGGACGGTCATTTTTTCATAAAAGACGGCCTAAAAAATAGTGGACGGGTTGCTCAAAGCCATCGAAAATATGTGTGTAATGTTCAGCCCTACTTGTCTAATTTTGCCTAAATTAATCTTTTTTCGTCAAAATATAGCAAATTATCGGCCTGAGTATACAACTCATAACTGACTTACGGATTGCATTACATCCAGTAACGAGCAAGCTGATTGGTCAATTGATACCATGTGGTATATGCATGTTTTGAAAGGCGGCCTCTGATTGGTTCGGAATTCTGCAAGTGAATTTGTTGTGTTCAAATGCTGGGACACAGGAGAGGAATTTGAATGTCTTTTCTTTCCAAGATGCTGAGGAATTATATACATGCACAATATCTCTGGACCTATGATTCTTCTCGTTTTTCATTTCCAAAATGTTGACATGTCTGATTAACTGTAAATAATCCATGCTTTTCATTGAAGAATAAAATATATTCTTTGCTGTGAAAATGTAGATTTTGATGCAAGTATTGACAACGCGCCCCCCCCCAATGGTTTTTGGACCAACGATTTCTGCCTAAAACCATGGCGCCTACACACAGCGGCTCCGACAACACGAGCCGTCCTACCTTCACAGTCTGTACACATGGCTCTTTACAACCGCTGCACCCAATTTCTGTTAATCAAACAAAGCCTGCTGAAATTAACTGAAAACTATAGGGTTTTTTTTTTTGTTTGTTTGTTTTTGTTTTAATGTTATTTCACATGAGGACAGGCTGTTGGAAAAAAAAAAAGCTCGTAGTAAACAAGAGCATACAAAAAAAAAGAAGAATAATTGCCGACTGGTTCATCTCCAGATCAGACAAACTTGATTTTTTTTATGGTTTTTTTTTTTTGTTGGTTTTTTTAATGTATTTATAACAACTATGTTCAGCTGAGTTCTCGTGGGGTTTTTAAAAAAATCTTTTCTGGTCGATGGCGTACATCTTTCCCACTGGAAGCTTCCGGAAAAATAGACTGTTGCCTCTGCTCATGTTGCCCTGAAACAAAGAAACGATGGTCGACTTCAAAGACTGAAACACAAACCTGAATTAAAAGAAACACAAAAAAAACTAACTGAAAGCTGGAAATTAATTAACTACATTGGTAATGAGAGAAAAATGTCATTCTGAGGACATTAGATAGTCTCTTGAATTTAAGCTGAAATCACATCAAGATATTTTGGGAATTAAAATTTTGGGTTTTTCCTCCCAGACAAGATCCCACAAATGAGCGTGTGAGATGTAGGGAAAGGCCTCCTCAACACACAGAATTTTAAAATGTATTTATGTCACCTATTGTGATACAGATACTCTTATTGAGAAAAGTTCTCATTCTCAAGAAAACTGAAAGGAGTTCCTGCTTTCTCTGGCATTTTTGCATTGACTAAAATTCAAAGTAGTTTCTACTTGGAGCTTAAAACATGCCTGATCTTTTAAGAGACCTCGAGTTTTGTCTGTGCAGTTATTCATTATCTAATTGTTCATAACATGGAGTGAATTACGTATCTCGTGACCAGCATTTGTTTTAAGCTCCTCAAAGCTGCTCTTTTTAAAGTGATTTTATTTCAGAGGATAGTCAGTGCAATTTGATCTCAAGTGGGTTGGACCATTAAATAATGACAAAATAATATATAAAAGACGAGAACTCCAACTCTTTTAGTGCAACAAAGAATTAATATATCATGAAGAAGTTCAATGACAAACTATCCCTTTTCAAAACATAATCCTGAAATTTGAATAAAAGAACTGCAATCAATCTGCCTCAACTCAGCTTGTGGTTGAAAACCTACGTATCAGTGGGTTTTTAATCACATTATTTACATCTTTAAAAGGCAGAAAACATTTGTCCACATGTAGCAGGAACTTAAACATATAGCAGGCTAGTTCATATTATGATCAGCATAACTTGTCAAATTGAGCATTTCTCCATCTTTGTAGCAATCCTGATCCACTGAACAGATTCACCACATAATACAAGCAAGCCTGTTCTGGCTTGCGGGCCGTTCCTTTGACCCCCAGGACTTAAAGGTGCCGTATGTAAGGTGTGCTTTTGGATAGGCCTTTATATGAAATTGTGGTTCTTCATTCAAGCATTTACAACCAAAGTCTGAGGGTTCCCCGGCAGTCTGGACTGCTGTTTAAGAGGATATTATAGTGATTCACTCGGAAAATGTGCAGCACAGACTTCTTTCAAATCCTATTTCTGTAAGATTTAAAAACTAAAACAAACGACGACATATTAAAGAGCTCACTAAAGCACATGGTAGGACACACTCTTGTGATATAATCACCTCTCTGCTTAGATGCCTCCAGCAGTCCACCCAGGTGGGATATACAGATGCATAGGGGGGCAGACCTCCAGCAAGCCTGACGAGACAATACAGTCAATCCTCCAGTTCACACACTGGAGGCTTCACAGCGTCAGGTGAGAATCCTACTCACTCGCAGTTATTGACAGCCATGAGGTTTGACACCAGAACAAAGGGGTACGTGAGCATACTGGCGAAGAACTGAAACAGAGGGCAGAGTGTGAAGAGGAGCAGGGTGAGCGGACGGATGAAGCAGAGCGCTGCGGATGTTGGTGGCACTCACCCCCGTCATGGCCTGAGAGCAGTTCTTGATTTCTCCTGTGTGACTCATCTGCACAGAGCGAGAGGAACGGCATTAAGTCACGTCTCCACCACCTGACACATGAGCTGCTCCGTCTTGAGTGTCGTGGTCAGAGGCTTAAAGGCAGTGTTCACACTTTATCACGGGGAATAAAACTGAGGTTCAACGCCAATAAGCTTTACTTTGTAACTCCGGTTCGTGATCATCAATGTAACTTTCTTCATAACACAAATGTGCTCCGAGGTTCTATGATTAATAAAAGGTGTCATTAGGACTTCGGTTCAGAGTGGAGGAAGCCCTGCAGAAGGAGCTTCAGTCGGAGGAGTGACTCGGACCTCGGAGTGCATTGAGACACAATCTGGAGGAGTCGCTGCTCCAGAATCCCCAAACTGGAAATAGACTGCGTGGTGCCTGAGGAGACATACCGAGTCATCGATGACGTACGTATTGATGAGATGAGCCAGCATGTTGCAAATCCACAGAGACAGAACGTCGCCCAGCAAGCGAGGGATCAGCCCACTGCAGGAAATGAAAACGCTCGTTACAGCATTATGAATGAAAGTAAAACATCACTGCACAGTTTGTGTGTAAAAAGAAGGCGGCTTAGATAATTTGTATAAAAACTTTGAGGGACCTTAGCTAAATGCAGTTGTTCTTAAGATAATTCCCAGTCACGTGCATGAGCTTATAGCACAATCACAGTGTACTTTAATGACTGATCACAAGTTTGGGTTTCTAAACCACTATATTGACAAGCACTGATGAGGTTTCCATCTAAAACTGTTCTCACGCTTTTTCTTTACTTTCCAAGTCTGGACTCAAGTGGACGGACTAAATAAACATTTAAGGCCATACAAGATGGCCAGCAGAAATGGGAATAATCTGTGCAAACAAACAAAAAAGGCATTTCTCACACTTTTCCCATCCGGTGTTTAATCCATCCACATCATTCGCTGAGACGTCAGTCAAACCCCGGCAGCAGAGTGTTTTTGCTCCACAAGACCAGGCTTATGATTTACTTTTGCAATAATATGGATTTATGGAACTTCTTCGCCCCAGGGGTTTATAAATGGATTGATGGGCATTTATATCCTATCCATAATCTTTACATCGACTTATTCTTGGTAACAATCAAATATTATAATAAAGAAAGAGGAGGTGTTTACTTGGTCACTGTTTCAGTCAATCTGACTGAATTCTTTCTAGTAAAGAGATCAGAAAGACCCATTAACACAAATGAAGTATTCAGATTCATGTGCAGTCGAATTTCGTCAACAAATCAATAGTGATGCTTTGCAGATCTAAAATCCAAGTTTACATGGAAATATCACAGAAGGATTTTTTTTTTAGCCCGACTATTTGTGTTTCTTGTTCATTTTCTTTACCAAAGAAATATTCTGCAATTTCATTAAAAGTGGCGTGTTGAAGTGTCGTGTGGTGACTTTATGTAATCGATGTGCACAACAAAGACCCAACAGTCGGAATCAATCCAATGAGCCGTTTACACACTGTTAAGGTAACAAACAAGATTACAGCATGTTTTCTGAAATTTAGAACGCTTGGCCTGAAAATATGTCCGCTGATTTTATTTATTTTTTAAGCTCCTGCTTTGAATATTAATAGAAGTAGCAACAATTGGCTTCATTGTAGTGCTGTGGAAGATTACAGCTTCACCTTCAAGCACCCTGGGGGTGGGGCTCTAAGAGAAACATACAATTTCTACCTACTGACCGTGTACCACCGAGTAACAAACATCTACAGGAACATTTTTATGAGAATTTGTTCCACAAAAAGTAACAAAAAGGCAATCTATCAAAACACTTGACATACAGACAAATACAAGACGGATCCAACTTACGCAAAGAAGCCCAGTATACCTTCTTCTCTGTACACTGTGACGATCGAATCAAACACGCCGCTGGAAACAAAAGAAAAAGAAACTCTTAAAAAAATCTCTTAAAGCTTTAAAAAACTTTCTTCTAATTCAGCTTTATGCTTAAAACATTTACCTGTACTTTGTTTCCCTCCCAATAAACTGGACCATACATCGCAAAGTAATCACTGAAACACAATAAATGGAAAGATATACGTCACATTCAGACTCTCCGCAGAGATTAATTGACCACCAAATGCATCAGAGCTTTAACGAGTTCCCCTGAAAACAAGTGCACAAAGTGAAAAGTGTCTGACGCACCGTGGAAGGGATGTGTGACGATGGTGGCGCAGGAACGAGCGATCATCTCTTTGGTTGTCTGCGGAGGAAAATAGAACAATCAGCATGTGAGGATACATATGGATTATTTTGATGGCGGGCCAAAGAGGAAGTGTTGATTGGAAGTTGTCTTATGAAATCAGTTCCAGCAATCACTTGTAGAGGTTTGGTGGCTGTACTTGTTTCCACACATTGATCATTAAAAATGACATTTCTATTAAAACAAGTTGCACACAGTGACAAAGTATTTTAAATTTCCCGGGGATCAATAAAGTAAATCCTGTCCTCTCCTAATCCAATTGTGAAAGAAAAAAGGATCCAATTTGTGAAAGTTACCAATTCTTATTTTTTCTTAAAATGAAACATAAACATTTTCCCCCCATCACAACTTTAAAATCAGTAAGAACTGTTACATTAGACTCTTATTTCTCCACGTTGATTAAACTGACAGCTGTTAAATAACTAATGACCCGACATAATTTTTAATAAGCGTGTCTTGTGGTTATTGATGTTGGTTTTTTTAATTATTCTAATTGTTTCTGAGTAGAAAGGTTTGTCTTACCTCATTGACAACATGCTGTAGGGAGCCTTCCGCAGCCTTCTGCTGGCCGCCCAGAACCTGAACAATACAGGCAAAACTTTAGGCTACTTCAGTTTCAATGCCACAGACTCCTGAAACATGGGAAACAATTGCAGGAGGACAAAGTCTGAGTCGTAGCCAACAACTTCATAACAAACTCCAAAAAGTGAGACCCATCAACCTTTCTGGGTCAATAACAATATTTGATGTTGAAAGGCGTCATGCTGACAGAAACAAGCTGTAGGATCTCCCTATTCAAAATCTCTGACCAAACAAACATCAATAAGGAGCAGAGTCTCCATCCAACTGATTTCAAATGAGCACAAACCAACCATTCAGTTATTCACAAACTCTTACCTGCAGCGAGTCTTGTTCCTGACATTTCTGGAAGAAAGGACAAAGCTATGTTAGCAAACGGCATCACAAGTGTGAAGTCTAAAACGAAAGTCCATTACAAGCTGGTTGGCATCTAAAAATCAACACTAATATTTTCCAGGAAGAAGTCGATTTAGAATCTAACAAAACAGCATTTTCACCAAATGAAACACTTCGTCATGGCTGACGGTGAAAGCAATTCCACCACCAAGAGCTGAAAGGCGAGCCTTGGTGTGTGATCATCATAGTATTAGAGAAAAGGCAGATGTGGGTGACCAACCTGCACGACTTTGCTGTGGACGACTGTGCCGATGGTGCCGGCGCAGAGCCGGGGCCCGAGGCCCTTGAAGAGACCTGCTTTCCCATCAATCTTAATGATGTGTTTTGCTGAAACATTCAGAAAAAAAACACAGCAAGACCAGGTTAAAATGGGGGCAGCCTGTAAAAGGGAACATCCTTGAAATAATTCTAAAGATTGATCCGCGATTACATGTATTACGCCAATGAGGACCACCCCCCAGCACTGTTTTGTGTTTTCCTACATATATATTCTATACAAAAAGGATTTTCTGCCTCAGATATTAAATACACCCTTTGTTGTTTCTATTGTTACTCTTATTACTTTGTGTATTAGTGCCATCCTAACTACCTTCAATTGTGCAATAATCAAAGTCCACAATATCAAACTCATTATCACCTCATTGTTTTATCATTTTAACTGAGTGACTAAAAGCCTCATGTTGGCATGATAATTGCAACTCTCCAATCAGAAACTGTGACTAAAATGTTTTTAAAACTCATCAGAGAATGCTAGTAATTAACTGATAGAGGTGTCACAATCACGATACAATATCTGAAAGGTTAATGAAATATTTAATCATTGCACCAATTCTGCTTTAGCTGCAGTAGAAATCTTATTTCTGCTGAGATTTCTGATGTTTTCCTCACTGGAGGATCAGAATTGTTAAACATTTATGAATTATTCAGATGAAAGTTCATTAACAAAAGGAGCCAGTGTTCTGAAACACTAAGGGAAGTGTGGCCTTGAGATTACAGCAGTTAGTTTTAAACAGAAAACGCTGAGGTTGGAATGCTCTTGAGGAAAACAACATCTACTGTAGAGCTTATTCCAAGTCAAAAACATGTGGATCACAATCTGCCGTCGCAACCCTGTAAGGCAGCAGCTGGACGACAATCGTCAACTCTTGTAACACATCAGAAGTGTAGGATTAATAGGATACAGGCTTATAAATGGCTTCTAAACAAGATCACAGCCAGCTCCAGTTTTATATTTGAGTGCATGCTTTGGTTAGTGTTAAGGCAGATATAGTACAGAATTATCAGTTACTTGTTTTCATGTACTCAAGTAAAAATATGAGTTGGTTTCCCCATTTCAAGAGGAAATCAAGACATCCCATTATATTGTCAAACATGATCACCTCATGACATAAGAATTCACACTACAATATGAAATGTTTCACACAGTCTTGCAAACTGTTACGACAATATCAATCTATGGTAATGGGTGATTAATTTCACAATGAAACCTTAGTATAGCTGAAAATGTTATTTATGTTAAAACTGTAAGGCCACAAACTGCCCTTAGATATTTCTCATAATAAAGAAGCTACAAAAAAAACACCTCAACTTGTATATCAAAGAAATATTTTTAGAGTTTCATGTTCAGACATAATACAGTTACAAAGCCCCCAGATGATCGTGTTTAGCAAATATAGCCAATTACATATCCTTGGGACAAATTACCTTTTGATCTTCTTGTGTTTATTCAGCGATCATAAGGTTGTAAAAAGGCAAAGAGAGTCAAACAAATGAAACACATGTAGGAGAACGTGAGAAACTCTGGTTATCGCCTCAATTGTTTGTTACTGTTACACGTTGTGTCTGCACATTTAGATGACAACAGCGAGAGCCTCTTTGAAATCAGCATTATTGTTCACAATTCAAGTGCGAAGTTGAAGTAAACGCATTGTCTTTTCGTAACCTGGCTCGACCTAAAAGATTACACTCACCATAAGCAAACAGTCCAGGCAGCTGATACACTTGTCTGCCAAACAGGTTCCTGCCCAGAGTGGGAGGGAGCGGCTCGTGACCCACCTGATAACACAATGATAACAACGGAGGTCATAATACAGGGAATGGGAGAGCAGGGCAACCACAGTCAGTGATAACTAAAATATATATATATATATATATATATATATATATATAGCACGGTACTGAACGCAGAGCCAACACAGACAGACGAACACAATGTCCACACTGTACTGAACAATCACATCGGAATCAAGGCGCACGCACGGAGTCGTTACGCAGCGTCAAGTTGAGGAACGCTCTCCTGACGCACAGTAAACTGTCACACACACACTTCCGCGTTTCTTCATGTTCCCATATTAGCTTCGTTTTCACTCGTGTAGCCTAAAATACAACACGTCCACCGATTAAACACCCGTCCCTAAACACATTTGATTAAATCGTTCAAATCGTAGGTTTAAAATAGACAGCTGTCAGCAGCACTGCAGTAGATTAAAGCGAGACTGTTAGCGGATGCGAATGCTACAGTTGTAATTACAGTGGGCCACTAGGGCAGCAGTGACCGTTACAGATATCCGAACTAATTACAAGTAAAACAGACACTTTCCCCACGTTCTTTGTTAATCAAGAATTGTAACACAATTTTGTGGAGGAGGAAGTTTACTGAAACAACAAGCGGTGTGCTAGCGTGTGTTAGCTTGTGCATCTAAAGGTGACAGGTGAGCGGAGAGACGGTGCGCAGATCTCCCGGGAGAGGAGGACACATTTCAACTCCACGACGTCGTCAGTCTCACCGCTGACACGCAAAACAAGAAGCGAGAGCCGCGGGATGTTTTGTTGGGTTCTGCTATCTGACGCCCAGCGTCAGTGTTTGGGAAACAGAAGGTCATCGGGACGCCGGAGCAGCGGCCCGGAGCTCCACGCTGTCTCCGGCCGCAGCAACAGTAAATACCCCAGTCGGTGTAAGTCTCACCTGGATCAGGACCTTAATGTACATGAGCGGGTGGGACAGGACGGTGAGCCCCGAGCCCAGGATCACCTGGCCGCACGTGTCCGCCATCTTTACAGAGACAGAGGAAGACAGGAAAAGCTCTTCTTTTCTTGCGTCTGGGAGCCGGTGAGGACCATATTTGATATCGTTAAAACATTACTGTCATCTAGTGGTCATACTGAGTAGCACACTTCGTGTAAATATACGGTTATGACCACAACAGAAGATAAAGCAGTTTGATGTTGATCAATGTCACTGTTCTAGCCAAAATATCACAATATTTTGTAATTATGGAAATACATGCATATATTTCATGCAATTCACTATGCCAAGAACATATTGTGTGGGACAGGGATGTCAAAAATGCCGCCTCTGAACAAGAACCAATCTGACCTGCATGCAAAGTGTAAAAGTTACAAAAAATATATTTATTAAGATTTTTCTATAACATAAAAAAATAATGTTCAGTATTTTTTGAAACTGTGAATTGCACTATTCAAATAAAAGTAGTATGGTATTTTTTATGTATGCATTTATTTATTTATTTATTTATTTATTTATTTATTTATTTATTTATTTATTTATTTCAGGCAAAAGCTTTCCACAGTGGAGCACAAGGGAGACAAAGTCAACATGGTTCATGACATTTCATATCAACATACATCATGAACCATGTGATGACTTTGTCTCTCATGTGCTCCACTGTGTAAAAAATTTTCCTTTTTTTTTAAATAATTAAAAAGTGATTCTGAAATCTGTATCTGAAATCAATTAGTGACTTTAGCAACTTTATCTAGAAGATGGCTGGTTATATTTACATATATATTTGCAGAAAAAAATGGAAATTGTGAGTAGAGGAAGTCCAACACCAGAAATGGATGAGCTCAGACCAACAAAGGCTTTGTGCTGCATTTTACAGCAAGATGGATTTAATCTACTGGTGATGGTGAGTGCTTGTTTGTTTTGTTTTTTTTTTAACTTTCTGTGGATTAGATTGGCTCCGCTGTTGGCATTTGGTGCTGTTTTTTGATTGTAAAGTGATGTTTCCCATAAAATCGTGCACGCAGACAGACAAGCGCGCATTCATGACAGTAGTGCGTGAGACTCGCGCACTACTGTAAAATGATCAGCATCGCCATCAGGTCACTGGAAAATGATCTGATGGCGATGCTGCACAGTGGTGTCTTGATGTGTTGTGGCCAGAGGCATCACAATGGGGTAGGCAAAACAAGCAATTGCCGAGGGAGCCTGTTAGTCCCAAACTCCCAGTCATCCACAAAACACCAGAAAAGTTAACTGCACATTTCACAAGTGTCTGTAAAGTGAATTGAGCCATTTTTTCTAAACACATCCATAGTGTATATACATACATACATATATATATATATATATATATATATATATATATATATATATATATATATATATATATATATATATATATATATATATATATATATATATATATATATATATATATATATATATATATATATACACAAATACATCTTTGGACTGTTTAATAGATTGTTCATGGTCTATCTTCACCTAATACAGCAATATCCCTTGTCTCTGTGTATATCTTCTCTATCTGTGACCTTTTCCTGGTCTTTTACCCAGAGTAGTTCACCCTTTGTCTGGACTCCCATTCAGTACTTAATTACCATTTAGTAATATTTGTCTCATTGCCTTGCTTCGAGAAATTACTAAGAATATACATTTACAACAAACTGTTTTACTTTTTGTGCAAAGCTTATTTCAGGAATGGGAAATAATATTAGTTGTTGTTATTATTAACACTTTATACATGAAGTACTATTATTGTGGGGGTGGATGTGGCAGGAAATTGAAGAAAACACCACACCATTGTTCATTTATATGTTACATTCATTTATAAATTCAGTTTTGTGTTTGTTACTCATTTTGAGCTGTAATTTGTTGTATCTGTTTATTTAAAACCACAGTATTCATACAAATAAACTGTTTCCTATTTTTCTTATGTGTATGCGTGCATGTGTGTGTGTGTGTGTGTGTGTGTGTGTTTGTGTGTGTGTGTGTGTGGTGATAAGAGAGATAAGGGTGGAGGGGTGGAAGGAAGGTCCTACTTCTTATCTGTTCCTTTGCTAAGATGACACGATTACAATAATTGTTCCGGCCACTAATCAAACCAATGCAGTAGATAGTGAATGCGTGTGTGTGCATGGGTCTATTTTTTGTTTTGTGTGTGTGTGTGTGTGTGTGTGTGTGTGTGTGTGTGTGTGTGTGTGTGTGTGTGTGTGTGTGTGTGTGTGTGTGTGTGTGTGTGTGGCCTCATATAATGTATTAGAGACAGTTTTATTTCACTTCCAGTCTATATATTTTTGTTGTATGTACAACTGTATTTATCTTTTGTGTAGTTATTGTGTGTAAAATTACAACTGTATTGTTATTATTAATCCCTCTTTGAGATGTTCTTTCCAACGTAGCACAGGGGATGTTGCTGGAAATCCAGTGACAGACCAAAGAACATTATTGTGATATATTAAAAGGTCCACATACGCGTCTGTGGACATTCCCCACCTCTTCTGATTTGTGGGTGAAAGACCACTTGTGGTCGTAGGAGGCTGTAGGAACTAGCCAGCTGGTGATTAGAGTGGTGCTCTGCTTAATTCCCTAAACGCCCCCTGGGTAGATGGTGGTGGGGGGACGGATCCAGACTGAGCCATCATTGTGTGATAATACCCTCCAGCACCCAGAATTCCAGCAACATCAAATATCATTAGAGAACCAAATAATTGTGTGCAAATGATCTACACCCCAGTGACAGCAACTGTTTCAAAATTATATTTATTTTCAATACACTCAACATGTTGGGGCAAAATGATCTGAGAAGAGCAGAAAAAAGGAAACAGCTCATGCAAGATGTTATGACTCAAAAGAGGAACTAACTTCAGATTAGTCTAGTGGTTTGGTATTAGACAAAATTCTCATAGGCCGAGTCATTCCTAAGTAAAAATATACATATAAGTATAATTATTTTATTTGTGGACATTTTAAATAGTAAAAATAGAATAACATTTAAAAACATCTCCAAATATAGTTACTTGGCTTTATAACACAAGTAACTGCATCTTCCTAATTTCCTCTTAATTAACAATATCGAGATAATCAAAGTCTACATGATTGGATACTGCACTGTACAGTAGATTGTGTAACTTTTTGCAGCTTTATTTCCAGCAGTTTGTACTACATGGTGACCTATTCATGTATAATGGTGTTAATTTTATTGAATTTAACACAAAGCAGAAAAAAGTAGTCGAAGTAAACTTCTAAACTTAAAAAAAAATAAATCTATATTTTCAGATATCTCAAGACCTTTCAAGTGATCCATGACACCTGATTGTGGTTCCTGGTAAACCCTCTAAAGTACAATGGCACGATGCAGAATTATTGACTGTTGAGGTGATAAATGTAAAAGCTTCATAGTCATATAATCAGAATCTAATCGCCAATCTATCTTTCATTTATCAATTCAAACACATGGTGCTCAACAGGAAATGTGACATTTGCTTCCATCCATCTACAAAACCATATGAACTTTAGCATGGATAGAATGTCACTCTTTGCATCTTCATGTATGCTTTACATCATGATTTACATTATGCACTTAAATAATTTCAAGAATTCAAGTGTCCAGGATGTATAACTGCTTCTTCTTTCTATGTTTGACTGTTACCATTATTGTTGTATTTTAATCCTCTGTGTGTGTGTGTGTGTGTGTGTGTGTGTGTGTGTGTGTGTGTGTGTGTGTGTGTGTGTGTGTGTGTGTGTGTGTGTGTGTGTGTGTGTGTGGCCCCATGTAATGTTTTCTGTCATTGTTGGAGCGAGGTGTGATCATGAATGTTGTTAACTCTTGTGTTACTTCTCATTCTGTGTCTCTTTTGTGCTAATTCCAGTTTCTTTTTCTTGATTGTCTGCCTGCTTGTCACATCAGCTCACTTCATGCATAGAAACAGTATTAATCTGTGTTGTTTGTTCCCAGTTCCCAGCCTCTCCAAGTCTTCCTGTTTTGCTACCGTCTATAAACTCGTCTTGGTGCTGCTTCTGCAATGTTGCATGGATGACCTGCTTTGTCTAAATGATTTAATCTGACTGATCACAATTATTCAATGAGTTAATATTGCCGTCATGTTCTCTTTGTTAATCAGGAGTCAGTCACATCACCAAATAAGAAGCTTGTATTTCAAACTTGTCAACCACGGAAAACACGGAAAACACGGAAAACACAACATCTGAAAGCTAATTTCCAGGAATAGTTCTTTTCTCAAGTACATTTTATTTTCTCCAACCTGTGTTGGGCTTGGGGGAAGAAATCATGCTTATTATGTATGTTTTTTAATCCTTTACCAGCCTACAAATAACAGTAAAGATTGATAGTAACTGTCTATATGAATCACATCATCATTAAGTTGAGTCAAATGTCATAAATCTTGCCAAATTTAAACTTTGAAATGCCCGCATATTAATCAATCATCCACTTGAAGCTTTGTTTGTTGAGGATCCTGCAGAAATGCTCTGCTTTCCCGTGAACCTGAACACATGGTTTCACAACCAATAATGTAATGATAGGCTGATAAAGAAATACAATCAAAAAAGGCTTTTCTTACATCCATGTTTGAGAAAATGTAACAGAAATGGACTTACTCAATAAATGAATATATAATGACTTTGCCATCCATTATTTTTAATAAGCAAAATAAACAAAATTGTTTTATTTCGAAGAAATGCAGCTCTATTTATATTATTATGTATTTGGCAAGTTATTATGTTATGGGCTTTATTACACTGAGAAATGCCTAGATTTTTCTATTTAACATGATAATTCTACAGACAGGGGCACAACAGATATTATGTGGTTGTTACGTGCCCCTGTCTGTAGAATTATCATGTTAAATTCCTCACCTGTACAACTCAAACTTGATTTAAATCTCTTTAAACTAAATTAAAAATGTATTTTAATGATGAATCACCCCGACATGGAATATTAAAATATTGCCTTACACAGGTAACTGGTTTATTCACATGCCCAACTATTTTTATTAGTATAAATGATCTCCAAAGGTATTTTACATTAAATCGTCATCAATAGCTTATGCCCAGGAGGTGTGTTATTTTATCCTCTTTTTAATGCTTCAATCATCTCCATAAATAATCAAAAAGCTGTATTCTACTTTTGAGATCACTGAATTCAGAAATTAATATTACTCATTTTAACGGCCGTCAGAGATGAGAGAGAGAAGCAATTACCGGTAGGTTTTTTAAAAGTGTTTATATACTTATTTTGACAAATCAAACCTTGTATAAGTCAAAAACTTTCACTGATGAGCAAGAGAGAGATTCCTATACTGTCAAAAAGGTTTTACTGTTTGGCAATAACATCACTAACATATAACATCTGGGATGGGACCTGAAGTCAGTCCGCCGGAGTCCCAAACCCAGAGATGTGACGTCAGATAGAAGAATTAAAGCGTCACATCAAGCCCCACTCAATGCACAAACCCAAACCAGAAAAACCTCCAGCCGAACGAACCCTAATGGGATCTGAAATGGTCACTTAATATAATTGTCTTTTATTGCCAATTCCCTCTGTGGAGGGCACGGTGGGGGCTTGGAGCTGAATTCTAGTGCTGGGTGGGTGCAGAGGTTGAGGAGGGCGGTGGAGGTATGGGACTAAAAGCTGAGGCCTGGTCAGGAGTCGGTGAAGATTGCTCTTTATGGCCTCGGTGGCAGAGGTCCTCAGCAGAATATGGTCATCCATTACTGCGAGCTCTATTAGGTTAATGACTTTAGCAGCTTTATGGGCATGAGCTCCTTACTTAGACCGCCCAATCTAATCATCAGCCTGCTCGCAACGAAGGACGCTGCAAAAATGGCTGGTAGCTGAAAATGGAAGGGATTTCCCCGTGCAAACCGGGAGAAATCTAGGTTTCTGCTGTGTGCAATTTACTTAACTCAACAAACTGTAACTGCGCAAATGTCAAGTGAAAGTTAACCTTTTTGTTTCGTCATGAATACCAATTTATTCCTACATGTATCTATAATAATAGTTTGATAGACTGAAAAGAGCTTGTGTTTCAGCCATGTGTGCCTGAGGGCTCCATGCATGTATAGAGTTCACCGTGTGCATGCGTGAGTGTGTTTTGTGTCCACCGGCGGTCAGGCAGACAGTGATGGAAAACAGCAGCAGCATCATCGACTACTTCTGCATCGACTCATCGGGTTCAATAGGAGGGTTCAATAGGGAAGCTGCAGGAGCTGGTTTGGTTCACCTCACATATCAACCACTGACAGGGTTATTTTAAACACTTTGATCGTACACAGTGGTCCAGAAAAATGATGTCTCAGCCCCCCGTACTGTGGAGCTACTGCCACTGTGAGATTTATAGATGTCACCCTGCTCCGACACACCTTGTTTTAATACACACACTCACTGCATATCCGGTTACTAGAAAAATATGATATTTGCTACCCCATCCTGGAGTCGTCTCAAGTAAAGTCTTATCCTGCAGATTTACTGATTAACGAAAGGCTCTAGTCTGTCATCCATTTATCATTTCGACCTGACACCTGTCCGGGATGAAGAGTTTGCTTTATCATTTGTGCAATTTCAAATTTTGCATTTATTTGTGGGTTCCAATTTTTTTTCGAACCGATGCTCATGATCTCTTTAGCAAAGATTAACCATCAAAGGTTTTAAACTTAATCTGTGAAAACTGGAGTCTGATAATTGCATTTTACCTTAGATTATTCCTTTACAATGGGGATTGGAGCCACATATGTTAGAGGAGGAATAAAAATATACATTAAAAAAAACAAAACAGACACACGAGAATGAAACTGAGAAATTACTAAGTCTTATAGCAAATAACTGTTAATCATATTTGAATTTAGAAATAAGTAAGTACATTTTATTTATATATCACTTTTCAGAGAAAACAATCATAGTGCTTTACAATAAAACACAATACGGCATTAAACACTAAGTCAATAAAAAGCCTCTCTGTGTCTCCAGCTGCTTTTTACAGAGTCAATGTATGTCTGTGTACTGCAGAAAAACAACAGGAGCAATTTCCACAGCTTGGTGACTGAGCCGCTCAATATCCACGAGTTTGAAACCAAATTTATTACACTACAAACAGACTTCAAAGCAAAACAAGAAGATATGAGGCAGGCCTCAGCAGATCAGAGACATATTGGGGAGCTTCAGCATGTAGGGCCATAAAAGTTAAGACTAAAATTTTTTAGCTGAATTCTAAAATGTACTGGCAACCAATGAAGGGAAGGCAAGGCTGGAATACATTTTGCTGAATAAATTTTAAAAATTAAGGCAGTGATATCTTATGACTGAGAATAAGAAACATTGAATCATTGTTGAATGTCCAAAGAAATCCATTAGTATTATTTTCCACATCTGTAGTTCTGTGCACTTGGCACTTGGCTGTGTTTACAGACTAAACATTGTACCTTCCCACAAGGAAATATAGGAAGAGATGCGACTGCAGGCATGTAGACTTTTAATTTGTAATAATTTTTTTGCAGGGTTATTAACTTTTTATTGCATGTAATTAAAACACCATCAGTAGTTCATGGAGGCTCCATTTAAATTAGTTCTTGCTTTTATCTATATTAAAGGATATTTAACTTTTGCCAAATATTTCAGGTTTAATTGTGGTTCAAATGTGGTTCAATCTAGCTGTTAGGTTTAATGGACGTGTTTTAGTGCATTTCTAACGCAATAGCTTTAGGATGCTCCTGATATTTCCCACGGTGAGCCTGCTGAGTGAGAGGCATTTGGCTCATGCAAGACCAAGGTAATTGCACATTCACCCTTTCTTCTCGTTTGCTACCATTGGTGTGTGTGTTTTCAGGTGTTCACCCTTGTACTCTTCATCCAGTTCTGTCTTTGCTGACTTTCCAACGCATAGATTTACCAATCTTCTACCGGCAAGGTCAGGCCTTGTGAAAAAAAGATGAAGATGAAGTGAAAAGTTGGACATTTATGATCTCAAAGTCAATTTATTTTTCCAACCGCGAGAATAATGCAAGTTTTATGAGAAAATTGGTCATTTAGCTGCATAATTCATGTTCTTCAAAGTAGACCTTTGCATTCACATGGATTTATTTTTCTTGCCTTGAGCAGATCCACTTAATTTAAATCCATTCAAACCTTTAATCGCTTAGTATTTTTCTAATTTTAAAGTCTTTTTTCCAGCTTTAAAAAAAAAAAAAAAAAATCTCATTCACTACTGTAGTGCTCTATTAGGTTAAACATTCAAAAAATTTTATGAAAATAAACTTCAACATTCTTTCATTTATGGGCTTTAATAGGATACACACATAGATTAAGTTAACCAAATCCAGGCTCCAGTGTGTGTGTGTGTGTGTGTGTGTGTGTGTGTGTGTGTGTGTGTGTGTGTGTGTGTGTGAGTGTGTGTGTGTGTGTGTGTGAGTGTGTGTGTGTGTGTGTGTGTGTGTGTGTGTGTGTGTGTGTGTGTGTGTGTGTGTGTGTGTGTGTGTGCGTGTGTGGTTGTAAGTCATTGCATGATTTGTGTGTGAGAGACAGAGAACTGGCAGCAGAAATGTAGCATCCAGGGAACACTGGTAGATAACGAAGTGTCTCTGTTCCCCGCTCTACTGAATACCAATCACTTTCACTTTCAGATAAAGCCCAGAGGAATGAAAACAGACGTGTGTGTGTGTGTGTGTGTGTGTGTGTGTGTGTGTGTGTGTGTGTGTGTGTGTGTGTGTGTGTGTGTGTGTGTGTGCCCCGCCTTCAAGTCTGTCCAGGGGCGTGTGAGAAAAGACTATTTTGTGTTTTAAAAGTGTCATATTAAATATTTCTACGGTTTTGCTGATCCAGCTGTCCTTGAGTCACTTTTCCCATCTTGTTTTTGAGTTGCCCCTCGGGTGGAAGAAATCCCCACAATAGCGGTTGTGCCGGGCTTCGATCAGTCCCAGATGCTTTGGCCTCTTGTCCACATCCTCATTTCTTAGTTAATGGTTCTGCCCTCTATTAGTGCCCCTTTCCTTCACAAGCTCACCTCTTCCTTCCTGTTTCCACATATCACTCTCTTCTGGTTCTGCTCTTCCTTCTTCCTAAATGGACTCTCCGTTCAATTCCATGCTTTTCACCTAAGTCCGAGAGGAATGCACACTGGCCCTCACTTTGGCAACATCAGGAGTAGTTCAAGATGTTATGGCCCTCTCAGGTGGCTAAAACATGTGAGTTGGGAAAGAAGCTACTCAAAAAAAACCTCTCTACATTTAGTCACGTAACATACTAATGTAACCTGGAAAAAACATGATTCAGGGCTTGAATTTGGAGAAAGCACTAGTTCAAATAACTAGAAGATATATAACTGAGGTACATGCTTTTGATGCTTAGTGCTGAAGATTTTTCAAAGCGTGGGAGGATGAGCCCTCCCTCACGTCGTGCTCCTCCGGCTTACCAGCTCCTACACATCAGATCTTTGTCTCATGCAGTCATGTTTGGTTGAATACTAGACTTTCTGATGTTTTTAAGATTATAAAATATTATTGTTCATGGCTGTCATAGTCCATGGGAAACAAAAAGCAAAACTTTTGATGTGCTTGTTAGATGCTTTGAATCTGAAATATCTAGTAAGTGTTTATACATAATATAAAACACTTACTGCACTGGATTAAAGCTCATTTTTATCCTTATTATCCATGTTTATTACACTTGCAACAAAGTTGGTTGTAAGATGTGTTTTAATAAGACTGTCATTCAAAAAGGAAATGGAGAAGAAAACATGTTTGGAAAATGAATTCTGTAACACCCAATTAGACAAGATTATATTTTTCTTGGGAGCTAAATTGACGATCGTTCGCTTTTTGTCAGGTGTCAAAATGTGAAAGGAAACTGTATTCCTTAAAACATCTGCTGTGACATTTTAATCTCACTCCGGGAATCAATAAGGTAGATCCTGTCCTGTCCTGTCCTGTCCTGTCCTTCATCTCCAACATCTTGTAACACTGTGGACATACTGGTTTTCCTTCTAAAAGAACAATAATATATCCACTTCCCCACCTTCATCTTTCTTTCTGTTTGTCTTTGTTGGTTTGTGCTTTCACACCTGTTAACGTAGGGGTGTACATTTGGTGTCAACGAAAATGGATATCTGATACATTGTACCTGCAAATGTTTGTACTTTTACCTCTCTGTATCAAATGTTGCATGAACTGATGGAGCATCATGTCTCCATGAATACTGAGCATGATTCTTCTCGCAAGCACTTTTGGTAATTGGCGCCAAATAAGGTTGAAAATCGGCACAACTCCACCAAAGGGCACCCCATACGTCCATCATGGATTGGTCTCCATCTTGACAAGGACCTCTGTGGATGGCTGAGGGAACACATCAAGCTGCCAGGTTAAAATTATTTTCTCAGCCTCAGCTTTCTTCTCCTCCTCCCCCTGTTCTTCATCTTGTTTTATTGGACAACCAACAGTTAGATTATTGACGATTTAACCATTGACCAGCAGATGACTTATGCATATTGCCTTGGATTTACAGCTCGCTGTCATCATTAAACCTCACAGCTGAAATGGGTAAGCAAAAGACTATGATGGAGAAAGTTATTTATTCAATCACATGCTCAGCAGATCAAGCTGATGCAACCATCCCTGTGTGACTTTTAGAGGCGGATAAATCAGTCATTGTGTTGGAGTTGGGATTGAAGCCTAATTGGCTCTGGCTTCAATACCTCCTGCTAAATGAAGCCAGCAATGGTTGGGATTACTAGTTGTGGTCCCTGCTGTCGTCACAGTGCACATCAGCCATGACAATTAGACGAGGCAAAATGCTTTCTCTTGTGAGAAGCCCGCACTGATGTCACCAATTGATCAGGAGAATTGACCCAGCTTGTACATGATAATCACGAAGAACCCTTCTTCATATAGAAGAAGATAGAGAATGTGGCTAGTGAGAGTCCTTGCCTCGAATTAGTCTTCTTCAGTCTCTTCTTCTGAAAAATCACATTGAGTGATAATAGGAACTTAGCAAAAAATGTTGTGCGGGCTATTGGAAGTATAAATAAACACATTATCTTGTATTTAAGTCACAAGAGTGCTTTGACTTTATACTATGACTCAACCAGATGTACAAGTTGCACAGAGCCATGTTAAAAATTTAACACATGGTGCTCGAAGGTCTTTCACAACTTCCTCCCAAGAAATGTAAAAACCTAGAATTCTGTGTTATGAGGACAATTGTCAGCCTTATCCACCCTGGCACATACTTTCCATTTAATACATAATTTTGTGTTCCCTATTATGCCTCTGTCTTAATAATAACAATGGCAACTGCAGGTCCATACAGGTCTTATTTTGTAGTTATACTAAAACGTGTTTGAAAATATTTTCTCAAAACAATCACCCCATGAGAACCTGGTGACTATTAAAGGCATGCTGCTGACATACGAGCCAGAAAAAAACCATTTCAAGCAATATTTACAAAAGGCCTAGAGCTTTTGTGACGTTTGCAGCAGCTCATCATTCTGGTGGAAGAAGATTCCACTGACATGGAATATTAAGAGCTTTCCACAACTAATGTCAAATTGATGTTATGTTATGTCATGTTATGTTATGTTATGTTATGTTATGTTATGTTATGTTATGTTATGTTATGTTATGTTATGTTATGTTATGTTATGTTATGTTATGTTATGTTTTGTTATGTTATGTTATGTTATGTTATGTTATGTTATGTTATGTTATGTTATGTTATGTTATGTTATGTTATGTTATGTTATGTTATGTTATGTTTGTATGTACATACTATGTATGTATGTATGTATGTATGTATGTATGTATGTATGTATGTATGTATGTATGTATGTATGTATGTATGTATGTATGTATGTATGTATGTAATATACACAACTTTAAATGCTTGTCTCAAAACAGCTACTCATATCATGCTGGTAGAAACTACAAGAGAGAGATTCAATTTGATTTAATTTAATTAGAAGATGATAAATAACAACCCCAGGTTTCTCTTAAGCACAATAGCCAGGCTGACTAAATGTCGCAGCTCTCTCGAGCCTCATATCCCCTCTGAGCAGCAATGACTTTATATATGTCTTCAACAAGATTCTAGCTATTATAGAAAAAAAACTGAAGATCTACTCCCCACAGTTATCACAGATTCATCAACCACATCTTCATCTGTTATCTTGAATTGTGGCTTCATCTAAACGGTCTGTTCGATCCGAGCCTGATTATACTGAATTTTCCCTTTGGTTAAGACATCAATTCAAGATCAGATCCATGTATTACACTGAATTCCAGTGTTTTAACAAGTCACAATCAAATATCCAACCTGCCCTTCATTTAAAAAAAAAAAAAAAAGCTTCTACAAAGCTTCTAAATCTATTTGAGTCTTTCCAGTCAGGTTTAAAGCTCATTAGCTATAGCACAGAGACATATCTGGATGATCTTCTCATGGCCTCAGACAAAGGACTGGTGTCTGTCCTGGTTCTGTTAGAGCTCAGTGTTGCATTTGATATTATTGATCAAAACATCTGATAACAGAGACTGGAGCAAATCATCGGGATTAAAGGTACAACGCCAAACTGGTTTCTATCATATTTATCAGACAGGTTCCAGTTCATTCATGATATTAATCCCTCTTCAGCTTAGGCGACAGCGAACCATGGACTCCCACAGGGTTCATGTATTAGGACTCACTATCAGGAAACATCATTATTAAGATGATACACAAATCGATTTACCTATGAATCCAGATGATATTGATAAACTTGTCAAATTAGACATTTGTCTCTAAAAAAAAAAGCTGTATAAGCTGTAATTTTCTACTCCTGAACGCAGAAAAGGGAGTTTGTCCATTTGCAATGGTGGCAAATGCTTGCTCAAGTCGGATAGTTGTTTTTCTCTTGTTTTCTCAGTAAAAGCTGCCTTGTTACGACTATGTTTATATTGGCACAACAGAAGCAAAACTGAATTAATTTGAATTGATCAGACCAAACATTATGAAAAATCAGTCATTCGATCTTAGCGGGGCTGTTGCTTTCTAATAATGATTGTTTGTTTAGTTTTTTACAAATAGCTTTGGCTGTGCTGTGAACAGATTGCAGGTGATGCAGGTTGCGACAGGGGGAACATGCGAGTTAATTGACAACGCTTCAATTAGACGAGAAAGAAGTGCAGACTGTCGAGGAGGGGAAAGGGGCAGTCGCAGTAACCTTTTTGGCATCTCGTAAGCAAGAAAATGACAAGGTCTGACGCTGAATCACATCTGTGACATTTGTGCCGCCGAGAACTGTTTACGTGTGGTGAGCAACGCCTCCGCTAAAGCAACTGAATGACGAAAGCATGGCTTGGAAACAAAAAGTTCAAGATTGTTCACTTCCTGAAGCAAAATTCAACTGTACTTTACCTGTTATGAACTTGTGAAAGTATGCGCTTTGATGAACTTCAGCCTCAAAAACAAAGACCACTTGTGAGTGTCGTTTCAATTTGGCCACTGTAAACCTCTAGCATTTCTAACAAAAAGCTTCCATTGGCATGTTCTCCACCCCCAACCCGTTTCTTATTGAGGCTTTGGTGTAAAAGTCGATGAATTGTTTTAACCAGGTCTTGATCGGATCAGGTCTCTCAACGTCTGGCAGGGGGAAGATAAGACCTCTTATCTCTTTTCGACAAATCTGCAACCTCTCTTGTCCTCCCCATGGCTGGATCAGAAAGAGGGAAAAAGACACAAAATACTAAGAGACACACACACTTACAAAAGTATAATGAAGAGAAAATTTTTTTATCAATTTGATTAAAATCTGTAAAATGACATTGTAAAACCATGATTTCTGTGTCAACACAAGCAAAACTCTACAGTGTTTAAGGGAAAGGATTGAAAGCGACTGGTTGAGTAAACGATTATATTAATAAAGTATCATGTTGCCCTATACTTGTTAATTTGTTGTAGACACTTATTTTCTCCACACAACTCTTATAGCTGCTCCAGACAAAAGAGTTTGAATCGATGGAAATTCGTGGTTTTCAGCATTAGTTGATGAGAAAATGTGCTGCCCTGAGGTGATGGAAGTGGGTGAAGATCAAGAAATCTTAGCCTTCACCTATGAACCTTTGACTGGATGTTGACTGTATGTGCAATGCGAAAAAAAGGAGATACTTCAAGAACTACATACATAGTACTTGTTCCAACTGGCCTGTTCAACCTCTATATCTGGTCCCTATAATAATCATTATTCTATAGCAATACCCAGCAGACCAGGTATTTGCAACAGACATGCAGAATCTTGTCAGTATTCCTGCACCCAAAAACTTTCCATTTAGTTGTGACTCTTCCTCCGAGGCTCCTCCAATAGACCAAGCTCTGGTTGTCTCTTTCGAGAGGATGGATTTTCCATGTTTATAGTAATTCTGTTCACTGTTGTGACTGTGCCCCTTATACTCACGTATACCCATATCATATATCGACTGTCTCATGCACTACCAGTTGACGTCGTCTTGCTTTTGGCTTTGGCTTTTGGTGTGTCTTAGTCCCACGACTGAAAACTCTGCAGCAAAGCTGTCTAAATATTTAAAAAACATTTTGGTAATCCTTTGTTGTGAGTCTCGCAAGGTTAGCAAGCTCTTACATAGATACACATAAGAATATTCATCCTGATGTGCGAGGTCTGAAATTTGCTCAGGTTGGTGTGTTGAATTGTGTTGCTCAGTTTTACTGTACTGAAGGAGTGTCAACACCTAACGACAGAAAATAAACACGCGAAATGGAACCGGATCATCTTAAAGGAAGCATCATTTGTTGAACAGGTAATCTTCAAATTCTCAGTGTGCTGCTGTAGACTGACAGTAAGAAAACTTTTGTTGGACAGAGCTGGACCTGTTTTCCTCAGAAACTCTTTACAGATGAGTAATCCGGAAGTGGAGTAACAACAAGGGAGTCTTCAGATAAACACTGCCAACTTGGAGGCAGTATTACATTAGACAAATGAAAAAGGTCCCAGATCAGTGGCCAGAGGCTCAGCTCTCCACATCATTGTAGGACGTTGTTCCACACCCAACCAAACAGCAGCTGGTCAACAATGATACACACAGGTGCAATTCAACAAAATATGGAAATGGGAAAGTGAAAGCTGTTCATGCTAAGCTTTCTTGTTGTAATTGTAATAATTTCTGTCATGATCTGTCACATTAACCCATTCAACCATTCACACGCTGACAAAGACAGATGCTATGTAAGGGCCTCACGCATCATTCTGAGCAATTTTGGGGGTTTCGTGTTTCTGTTAAGGAGACTTCGACATATGGTCACGATAAGCTAAAGGATCAAACAAAAGTTTGGAAAAAACACTTTTATTTTATTTATTGCCAGTGAGTTTCTTATTCTCTCTACAGATATACAACTTACACTGACATATTCTGTTCATAGAATTGGAACAAGTCAGGCTATATAACAGAGGATGATGCATTCCTCAGTCATTTCCCCAATTGAAAATATCCTGTACACATCGGCAGTATACAGCACAGATAACTTATTTATTAATAATTTGTTGATTACCGCAGTTTCATGTAAAGACAACTCGTATGCAATCTCAAATCATTCACCTGATTCTTGATCTTCTTATTGGACCTCTTTGATAAAAGGAAAAAAGAGCAGCTCGCTTGGTCGAAAAGACGAGACAGACTTTTGTTAGTAACGGTGTGTACAGTATGAAATAAATGAAGTCTTAGACAAGCCTGTGAGTAGTCCACTGACAGCCATCCACCAGTGACCTTCTCGATATGGTTCTGACATAAGGGAACATGCAGTTAGAGAGGAGGTGGCATCCTGGAGATTAAAGTTAAAAGGGCACTCAAAGGCTGCCTCCTCATAAAGATATCCTGTCATGAACTGAAATGTTTGCCAACTGATCTTGTTGATGAAGTCTGGATAAACCAGCATAAGAAAATACAAGCTATTACTGAGTTTAAAAATGGAGATAAAATGTAAATACTATTCCCCAAGTGATAAGAGACGAACAAAAGAAAACAAGACCTGCCAAATAAAGATGAGGTTATATCATTTAACAGCAGTCTTAAGATAAGATAAGAACAGGAAAAAGAGATCTACTAAAAGATAGATGAATAGGTGATGTGAATAAATAAGAATCTCAGAGCAATGTATAAAATAAAAGATGTCATTTTGATAGTGAATGTTCAGATATCCTACACTGTCGCATTTTAAAAAACATATTTCCTCATGTTGTTAGGAAGCTCGCTAAAATTAGCATCTGCGGAGGTTCTGTCTAATTTACTGTTTAGCTATCAGCCATTTCCCACAGGAACAGTCTTAACGAGTATTTAATTAATGACATTGATTAATTTGGTGTGGGCAAATCTGCTTCATGGATCAGACACTGAAAGCAGACGTGCTTTCTCATGTTCTTGGACATTCCTCTTCCTCGTCTCTGCCCGTCGCCCCGCAGCTCCCTGTAACCTCTCTAGTGTTTCAGACGAGTTTCAAACGGACCCGTTCGATACCATTGTAGGAGGTTTGTTTCTCTGTGGTGCTGTTGGGCTTAATTAGCGATCAGCTGGATGCAGTCAGCTTCACAATACAAGCTAATTGCTCATTTAGCATCTTGTGTCTCCTTTCAGGCTGCCAAAACACCAGAGTGTGTAATCAGGGGTGGGCGCTCGATGAGGCAACTCGAATAAGTCAGCTCTGCACCGTGTGGGTGATCGTCTGATGCCGTCATTTGGTCGGGTCTCTGAAGATGGAGGAGAGAGTAATTCTGATCTGAAGGAGATATGCATCTGATGACTCCGTCTCTGCTCTCATCATGACATACTATCTGTTCTCCGTTAATTCGATTTGCGTGTGAGCTGATTCCATATGATTTGATTTGAGTGAAGCTTGTCCAAGTTGAATCAAGTCGTATTATTTCATCCTTTCTGGCAGTTTTCTGACGAGCAAAGTCCCACCGCTGCCGGTCAGCATTAATTACAACACTGTTCATCATCTCTTTAGGACCAACTCAGGAAAATGTATCATTCACTCCACCGTAATTGCTTGAACAATTAATTATACCAGCACTAAAAAGTCATAGTCTTGACACTGAAGCACAGTGAACATTATGTCATCATAATCCAGTTGGACTTCAATTTTCTTTTACAAGTTAAAGTTAAGAATATTTGAAGTTTCATGTGTTTCATATTTATTTATTTGTTTTAAGTATGGTGAAATAAGTTGAAATGCTGAGACTGAATATAATGGAGTGGGCAGCGAGCCTTTGACGTCTTACGGTTACGGGACTGCCTTTTTGCTTTATTTGACTAAGCTGCCGTCTCTCCTCTGATGGCTATCTACTAATGAACCATTGAGGTAAAGAGACAAACACAATAATGGCCTATTGACCTCCCGAGGCTTGTCTTTACTGCTGCAACAACCTCCTTCTCAACAACAGTTTGTTGAAAATGTGGCTGGGACATTTTTTTGACTGTGTTTCACAGAGATGAGACTTCAGTAGAGACTCCCAACCACACGAGCTGACCTCAAGAAACTGTTTTCTGAAATGCCCTGTTTTGAATGTAGATGACAAAGAACTGAATGAGAAGGAAAAACTGTCTGGCTGGATAATGCATGAAACTAAATCAGGGATGTCAACATGTGCCCTCGGGGCCAGACGCTTGAGACGACAGTGACCATATGTAGTCCTTCAGCTCTGCATGACCGGCACTCAGGTGTCTCTGATTTAAATGAAAATGACTCCTATTATTGGCTTTTAGATCCAAAACTCTCAATTTTTTTCACATGATTGGTTGTGTCTAGTACCAGTTGTACTCTCACAAAATCTGTGTTTCACAGTTGAAAAAGAAGATGCTTAATGAAAACATTAAACGTTTCATTTCGGTATTTACTCAACTCCAAGCAGGCTGTGGGAAAACAAGTAACACAGAGCAATAGTAGCTTAAAATAATTGTGTTAAAAAAACAAGAGATGATTTTTATTGAGAAAAATCCAAGTCAACTTATGTCTCAACTCATTTTTCATGTGGCCGTTTAGGAAAATTACCCCGCTGTAAGGTGTAAAGTAAAGTGATATGTTCATTTTGAGATTTTACCAGCGATTGCAGTATTTTAGTAAATGTGACAGGCATTATGTCACACTGAGACCTGAACTGATTCATTAATGCTGTAAAACTGAAAGCGACGGTCATGACCTTATTGATGAAGTGGCATAGCGTCAAAGCCACACTTGTGAGAGTGAATTTGTAAAAATACAATTAATGTTGAAGGGTGTAACATGCTGCTGTATTTCATGAGATATCATTCACGAGGACATAATTGTGGAAAGGGCCTTTGTTTATTGTTTATAGTTTTAACGGTTTCTTTACAGTTTTTGTAAAAAAGATAAATACCGGAATTTAAACTGTTTCATAATGCATTCATGCCTTTTTATGTAAAACTAACAAGAACTTATGCATTTGCACGATTTGTATATTTTAAATCAAAAGTCATTATCCATTGATCAGTTCCATTGATTGATCCATTCCACTCAAGATCATCTCAGACTGTATATGGATTCCTGGACTAAAATGAGTTTGACACGAAGCTAAATCCAAGCAGAGGTTGTGTAATGTTCATTTCAGAAGTATTGATATATTGGCAACAAATATATTAAAAGCCTTAAAACACCAACTGATTTAACTTTCTATGTAAATGACATATAGTTCTAAGAGGTACAAATGTGTTTCACTACTCCTCTTCCGCCCACAGTAAGGCCATCCACAACGAAACTCGTTCCCTATCTCACTCTTTTTTTTGTATGTGGCTTGTAGATATTTTTATGTCAAAGGCTTTCAACAAGCACCACTTTATTCAATGTTTTTGCCTGATAAATCTTTTAAAATATCTTTGGAGAGTTGAAGTAAAAGAACGATGGGTCACTGTCTGCTCGGGCTGGACTGAAATCAGTGTGCTGGGCTGGGCATGTTTTAACCCCGCAAGAGCTAAAATCCTCTGTACTGGTTCTGTTCAATCAGATGGGCTTCATGTGTTTGAATGTTTGAAATGCTCGGTGGTGTGCAGAACGAGGCAGGCAGCATTCAGGTGTAACACCGCACCCTGTGCAGACCTGAAGCACAAGAGTCTGGAAGCAGACAAAAGATGCTGGTTTCCTACTTTGTGTTGTTGGGAAAAATCAAAGAAAAATAAAGTGAAACCTATTTGTGTTGATATGCGGGAAGTGAAAATATTAGAGTTTTCAGAAAGAATATTTGAGTACAGACATAAGAAGACTAAGAAGACATAAGATTAACAAGAATAAGAATACATTATCAGTACCATACTTAAATAAATCATACTTGTAAAATAACCACAAAGCGGTTTTGGGATGCTATGCAAGTCATCCTCAATCCCAAGAGTTTTAGTTCGATCACCATCCTTATTTGTACGTTTCTAAAGTGTCATACAACAAAACAGTGAGCCTCCAGCTACATTGGTATTAGAGTACTGTGCATAACAGCTCCATCATCTATTATGTTCAGATGAACATGACCAACCATGTGAGAAGTTTACAGCTGCTGAAGGAGTATGCAATAATTCCTAATTGTATGTTGAAGCAAAATGAAATGTTTTTTAATCATCCGATAGTGTGAATATACTTTATGTATGCACTGCTAGAGTTCCCAAGTGTAATTTTACTGTTATACTGTTAATCATATTTTGCTTTGGTCCACTGTGTCTAATACTGTAATTTTTTTGAGAGAAAATATAAGAAGTAAAAGTAACTTGCCAAATATTCGAGTCATTGGTAATACTATATTGGGGTTAATGTTCCCTCTGTCATCTACACAAAAAACAGCCGACTTAAAGTTAATAAACGCCACCAGTTTCTAATGAAGTTGGATGAATGACATCGAAACATGTCAAGGTTTGTTTTAAACCTACTAAGAGCAAAGCTATATACATATATAAAAAAAAAAAGACATAGTGAATTTAATTGAATTATGAATGAACAATGCCATAAATTAGTTTTGGTTTAAAGCTTTTGGTAATTGTAGTTGCCAAACAAATGTCTAATTGTAATTACTGAGCTTCACAGAGTTGCTGTGACAATGATTGGCAGATGCAGAAGCTAACTTCTCAAGCTGCTCTAAGTTCCAGTTTAACCGGCAGAAATCAAATTAAATGTATTTTCCCTTGATTTAAACTGTTAATGAAGAATAAGAGCTGTCCATCCAAACACCAAAGCTGTGTGTTGGTGACTGTGTATGTATGTATGTGTGTATGGGAGAAGAAGCAGACTCTCTGCAGTGTTGAGATCTAATCTCACAGCTGGAGCGCCTGTTGACTTAAGGAAACCAAACATGATGGACACGACCTGAGGCAGGAACTGCTCCTGAAATAGTAAACCAACCTACATGTTTGACATGAATCCTCATGAGAAATGACCACTTGACTAAACCTATTTTTGCTCGCTCCATCTCCCCTGAAATTGACTGAAACCTCCTTGGATAATTTCATTCTGCCTTTTCTGTTAACATCTAACTTGCAATGGGAACTGGAGAAAATTATGTTATCAACATATGAAGGCCTATCAAGTGATGAAGGCCTGAATGTGTTATGATGGGTGGACATGGAAAATCTAACAGCGGTGGAAAAATGCTGTTGTGGTTAACGTTGGTTGACGTGGGGTTTGAAAGGAAGATTGGTATCAGAGATGTTGTCAAAGAGGTGGGAAGGAAGTAAAGTAGGGTGACTTCACAAGGGACTTGTGTCCCCTAATGGTTATATTGTCTCTGTTCTCGTGATCTCAGTGCTGTATTCGATACCATTGATCATAACATCCACTACAGTATTGTAGTGGATGGTATTGATTTGGTAGATTAAAAGAATAGAACTAAACTGCTTTAATCAGATAGATTGGACTTTGCTCAAATTTATGATGTCTCTTCATCTCAGACTAAAATTAACCATGGAGTTTCACCGGGTTATGTGTTGGGACCCAGGCTTTTCACATTATTCATGCTTCATGTAGGAATTATTATTAGTAAACTGTCAATTCACTTACGCTGCATGGCAGATTATAGACAAATGTATGTATCTATGAAAACAGTTGATCAACTTGTCAAACTCGCAGCTTAAATCCCTGATGAGTCGTTACTTAAACAAAACATTTGTGATTTGAAGGTCAAATGTCCATTACGTCTGCAGTGAGTGGTTTTATGACATGTTAATTGCTTGTTGCTCTGTCTCTGTCCTTTTTCCTCCATATAGCTCATTACCCCAACCTATACAGGAAAAAGCCATCACCTCTGGGTCGGGTTCTGCAGGGTTCTTCCCGTTAAAAGAGTTTTTCATTCGCCCTGTCGCCAATGCATGCTTTTTTTCTGTAAAAGTGTCTTCTGATGACTGTGTTGATTTTTGCATTATATAAATAAAATACAGTTGAACACTACATAATCGGTGTGTGTTTTGTGAGAAGAGGTAGATATGGCATCAGTAGAGTTGTACAGTCATTAGCATAACATTGGATGTTATGGTAAGGTTGTGGTGATGGATCAGACAGAAAGGGAGAAGATTGATGATGAAGGAAGGGGACCAAGCACTGAACCTTGAGGGACACCGTGGAGCAAGGAAGGCCGTTAGTAATCTTTTTGTTATCTGTTTATAAAGAAAGATTTGATCCAGAGTATTGTAATGTCTTTGATATTCATGGTGGATTTAAGACGAAAGAGAAAAAGCGACAACATGTAATTGTGAAAAGCATTTAGTAATTTTTACAGATTTCCTTATTCTCAAAAGCGGTATTGAATACAGCTCATGTCTTTACATGGTTTGCTATTCACTCAAAAGGCAATGATATCAAAGTTTCCTAAAGGCACACTTCCAAAGTAACTGTGGGTACAGCTGAAAAAAAGCTTCAAAGAGAAGACATCAAACAGTAAGACAGTTTGTGTGACGTATCTTCTCATGCCAGCTAATATCACTAATGAAAATTATTTAAAATACATGCCACTCGTACCTGTGTGTACTAAACTGCACACATCTGTTAGGCTAATATATTACTACCAGACATGCAATAGTCTTTGTTTCCAGTAGACTTTGTCAATCCTAATTTGTTTTTTCTTATTTTAAAAGTCACTTGAGTGTTGCATTCGGCTTCATCCTGCATCAACAGGAAAATGCATGGCCAAAGCAAAGTAACCCTAATCAGAGAGAAACAGGATGCATCCTCTTAATAATGAAAGCCGGACAGACACATAATAATGAAGTCTGGAAGGCACGCTTGTCGTGATTCTTTTGTTTCCAGCATTTTTTTCCTTTTGTTTGTGAGGAGAATGACAGTAATACAGTCCTGCCACTGCCTGAAGAGAGGTTGGAGGACATCTGACTGTCACTCCCACGACTTAGTGGAGGAGTGACAGCCAAAAGGCCCTCAAACTGTCCTAAAAACATCGCAACAGATCACAGATTCCTCATTTTATTGTGTTTCTAAGAAAAGGTAGCAATTCTTTTAATGTATTTTTAAATGCATTGAGCCATGTTCGGCTTTACCTAAGTATAAAACAGCGAACAATCATAGAGCTTAAGCACACATTAGGCTCATATCCGCTGCCAAGTTGTTTTTTTTTAAACTCACTCAAGGATGTCCACATCATTACTTTAAATCAAATCAAGGATAGGGTCGTGGAAGATGTAGACCTAGTCTAATGACTCCAGTGGGGAAAAAAATCTACATTAAAAAGTAATTTCAGTGAAAAGACAAACCAAAAAACATCTGTTGTGCTGATTAACTTAGAGTATGTTATTGATTTTTTTTTTTCTAAATCAGGTTTTGACTTGAATCTGGAAATTGTCATACTCAACCTCAAATGGTGATGTAACAAGAGCTCTTACTTTTTTGTTACTACACATTTGCAAACTTAAATGGTAGTACTTGAGTCACATAAGTAAAAAAAAAACAAAAACAGCTAGATAGTTCCCCTCTGCAGCTGAGACACATGGAGGACACTTCAAATCATGACAGGTACCAGCCAAAGACAACAAGCAGAAAACCTGACTTGAACTAGACTAACAAGATTAAAAACCAGACATCATGGATATTAAAATCCAATTAGATTATATGACCATGGAAGACAAATCACACATGAATCAGCAAAAAAACCTGTGAAACATAACACAAGAAAAGGGATAAGCCGTGAGAGGAAACAAATATAAATCACACCTTCATATTGTTTAAAATAATTAATATTTTAAAGTATGATCAAGAAAGACAAGAAAGAACTTTTGGAAGAGTTTGCAGATCAGGAGCTCTTGATTAAATATTTAATTACTGTAATTATTGTAATTTGCTGTGCTTTTTGTTGTAACCTCACTATTAAGTATTCTCTATGGTGTAGTATTGGCACTCTCACCCCACAGCAAGAAAATGTTTCGTTGAAGCCCAGGCTTGAGAGCTTTTCTGTACATAGTTTACATGTTTTTTGTATGTGTACGTACATGGTAATCAGCAACATATACAGGCTGTACTTCACCTTCACTGGTTGAATGTAATCAGCTCCAGCACTCCACAATCCTAAATTATATAAAACTGTAGACGGTGAATGGACTTTTCTTAAAACCAATAGTTTTAACAATTTGTTTCTGAACGCAATGCACTTTTTGAAAAAGGAATGACTGTCCAGAGTCGTGACCTTGAAGTCAGGGGTGTTTCACATGTTTGTCATAATACTTTTTTGGTGGTTTAAAGAAATAAGGCAGTAATATAAGACACATCTGTGTATATTTAGATGAGCTTGTTTTATTGTTTAATTTTCATAAAAAAATGATAAACTAAAGAAAAGGACTGATTTAGTGAAGAGCTATTGGTGACAATCGGAGGATTAACACCCACATCTGCATCATTGTACACCAGGATCAGAGAGTAATGGTATTCATAGGAAATTTGTTGGTACTGCTGAATGGAATGAGCTAAAAACATTTGGTACAGATGCACAGTTTTGATTTGTGTTGACAGCTTAATTGTCATTATTGGATAAATTGCAACATTTACAAAAGTCATTTAAATACATATTTGTAGAAAACACATCATAAAAGATAAAATGAAAAAATATTTCGATGTTGAAAGCCATTTTTGAGAGATTTCTTTAATGATTTATCGAGTAATTATTTTCCCTTTCCAAGAAAGACATCACATAAGTTATTTTCCCTCATGCAACTAAACCAGAAGAGGAGAACATTGGAAACATAACACCATTCTTCAACCTTTCTTTTTGTCTGGCTAATTCTTCGCCCTGCTCATCCCTTTCCATCCACTCCTTTGATTGTCTGATTGTTTATTTTACTGCATTTTCCAGCTTCCTCACCCTCCCTCCTTTACTTCTAACCCATCTTCTCTCTCCGCCTCCTTTCCTCTATTTCTGCATCCCTTTCTCTCGTGAAAGAGGGACTTTTGGAAGAGAGGAAGAGCGAGAGAGAGAGAAAGAGAGAGAGAATATCAGAGTGGGGAGGTTGAAGTCGAGGGGTGGGTCCCTATAAGAGCAGCTGGCTCAAGCCTCCACGTAGCCAGAACAACCAGACAGACTGAGAGAAGGAAACATACGGTGACGAGCCTCATCCTGCACCCCAGGGGACCCTCCTATTGGCACCTACAACCTCACCCTCAACACAGGTAAGAAAGCGAAGAAAAACTGGAAAAGAGACTGCTCGACTTCTGACCTTTGATCCAGACCTTTTATTTTGTATTTTCTAGGAATTTAATTTCTATTACTACAGAAAAAAGAAGAAGAAAAAAAAACTGCCACTCAATTTTACATCAATTTTAATGCTCCTTTTGTTCTTCTAATCCTTCACTATTAGAAATGTTGCAGAGTCAGTCAGAATTACAGTCCTGAGAATAATAACGTAATCTGAGTGGAGCAGAAGCGATGGGACATGAGGGAGGACAAAGGAACCAAGTGATGTGTTTGTGCGCTTTTGTCAGCCCTGTCAAGAGTAATGCTTCTCCCCAATCAGTCTTCACCACTTCTCCATCATCCATTGCCAAACGGAGCTCCCTCGGGGTAATTGTTGCAGTTACTCTTGCGATGTCGTGACCTTCTGACTCCTTGGGACTGAGCACTGCTAATCACGTTAATCGCTCTTTAAGTATAACACACTTTTGAACTCGATGACTGACAGGAAGTGAAACGTCAAGTTGAGAAGTTAGTAAGTGATGTTAGTCACTGATTACATGTTTATTACAATCACCTCAAAAGGAGCTTTAATGTCCCATAGTGGCCACTTCTTTTGATTGGGTTAAGAGGCAGTGGAGATGTGCACCACAGAGAGCACGAGGTGAGAAAGGCTGCAGTTTGTTTAGCGGATGCATTGGTATTTTACAGAAAGAGGTCATAAATAGTTGGTTTGATCACACATTAATCGCTGTCGCCTGAGTTACTGAGTCCCACATCTACAGGGGAGAATCCTTGTAGAAAAAGGCTGTTTACACCTTTGATAGTTCAGCACAGTAATGAAAAGGCAATTTGGGTTTGTGCTCATTGCTTCATCAGGGTAAGACTTTAAAGAACTCACACCATCAGGTGGATATTTTTAGGTGGTCAGAGTTACAGAGTTATGCAAATGATTCATTGTAAAAACCTCTGAAGGCAATTTATAATTAATCAAAAGAAGTATGTCGTGAAAATATGACCAGATAAGCTATATTTGTAAACCATCTAATGAAAGCTTCATCCTACTCACAGTCACTGAGTATGGCCATAGCAGGGTACACACTGTACACTAGTTCATCATAGCACATACACACAGAAAGACACACACAATGGAGCACATGCAGATTTACAACAACTCATTAAATGTCTTTGGTAAACTAACAAGTGTGTATTTGAACTGTAAGCCTACATAGATCACATATGCACAGGGAGAACATGTACCAGTCAGTCACAGGGCAGAAATCACACAGGCTTAAATGGAAATAAATCTCTGCCATCCACACTGCAAAAACTACATGAGAGAGTGGTTCTGGGAGGCTTAAGGTTAAAGTGTCAAGGCAAATCTGGATCTTAATATGGACCTCGATGCTCATTATGAGCCTGAACCGTTGGAGGGTTTGGGTAACAAAATCTGAGGAAAGAGATTCAAATAGTCTAATCTTTCATCAGTTTTACTCATAGATAGTTTGTTTCATGAAATTAATTAAAATGCATCTTCAATTGAGCATCTTATGTAGTAAATAAATTTTTACCTTCCGAAAATGCTTTCAAAAGTTGATCACTATGATGATGCTGGTAGAAGATGTAATAATAATAATGGCTTGGATTTATATAGAGCATCTTTCAACGTGTCTCAAAGTGCATATAGAAACCATGATTCATTCACACCAGTGGCGGTAAGCCACAGCTGCCCTGGGGCATGGTGACAGAGGCGTGGCTGCCATTTTGCTCCTACGGCCCCTCTGACCACCACCAACATACATGCGCCATTCATACCCATTCATACGAGGCAATGTGGGTAAAGTGCCTTGCCCAAAGACACAACTACAATGACTTGGAAAGAGCGGGATTCGAACCACCAACCTTTTGGTTATTGGACGACCCAGTGTAACTGCCTACTCTTGAAGTATTTTTCTCCTTACGTCTGAATACATTTATGTGTGACACTCATTGCTGAGAGGTGAGGGCTCATTACTTGAGCAGTCGGGAAACTTTAATGAAATCAACAAACTTAAAGAGGAGGTTTCATTTTGCATTTCTTATTTTTTTCCCATATTGAATAATTAACCTCATGTTGGTGTTTAGCCTGGGGGCTTACTTTTCATTTGACCTTGAAGGCGGCTCCATAAACAAAGGCAACCTGCAAGATTTCCTACTCTCAGGTGAACTACTAGAAAATAGACACCCCTCCCCCCCCAACATTATATCTTATCTGAATTTGGCAGTGCATTGATCAGGTTATAGGTTTTTTTTTTTTCTTCCCTTTTAATCTCTATTTTATAACACATGTAGGACAGTACTCTGGCTGAAACAAGGTCATTTTCAAAGGGAGGGTTGACCTGCTTTCTCACACTTTGAGGCAAAGAAACAGTTCTCTCAGTCACAAAAGTGTAGAAATCGTCTGGTTGTTGTCTTTAAATTATGCTGCAGCAATTTTATAATGGATAAAGCTTAACACCTCTGCTATTCCATTGAAGCTGTTTGCAAGGAGCAGAACCCAAAGTCAATAAATTAGTTAAAATCACAGTTGTAGCTTATGTGCCAGAGATTTGGGGTTTAAGAAAACCACTTGAGGAGAAGCTGAACCTCTCAACTGATGTGTACAAAGGAACATGTTGGGTATCAACTGAGCTGTATCATTCTGAAAACATATTATCTTCTCGTGACTGTTCTTTGTTGTTGTTGTTGTTTTTGTTTTGAGGGTATTGTGATCCTTCAAGTAACTTGGACAAACACTGACAAGGTGACAATAGCTTATGGGACCAAGAGATACACACAAATGCGTTTCAGCACCTCTTTTTATAGACTTTTAAATGGGACATGTCTGAAATGTCTAAAAGAAAAATCTTTGGAGCCTCTTGGTGCTTCGTTGTCAGAGAAAAGAGCAAATTTGTTGGGTTATTTTTGTTTGATGATCACATTTGTATGAATCTGTCTCAAGACTTTTTAAAGCAACCAAACAATATTGCCCTGTGTTTTAAAGAAAGGCATACATTTTGAGTGAAATATTGTTGTCACAAAGCTGATATAAAAAAAAGGAAATTGTTGCAATTATTAAGCACAAAAAAAAAAAAAAATATTGCAACAATCCACATCTCATGAGCCTCATTGCATTAAAATCCCCTTTGAATCCAACTCCTCCCCTTTTCAGTGGCAGTGTATTTTGTCGACTCCCTCCACAATGCAGCACACGTCATTAACTTTATGGATAAACTAGACTGGCCCTTGCAAACCTACCCAGCTCAAAGGCCAGATGGGGAAAATGGAGGGGGGATTACAGGTCACACTTCATGCAGCGTGTGCACACAACCCTGGCAGTTGCGTTGAAATTGGCTGTAAACGTGTGGAGTTAATCTGAGGAAACAATGTTCCAACCACAGCGGGGGTCCCCATCCTTCCATTAATGAAGGGAGAGTTTCACTGAAGACTTTTTATATCAACCTGCAGCCCCTGGGGTTCCTCTTTTGTCCGGTTACACACTCAAGTGGATCCGGTCACACTGAGCTGCTTGAGCAGACAAACCCTGGCCTTTCTTCAGGCTCCTTCATTCATTGGCTGTTCGTTTTGCTGATGAAAAGGATTCATTTGGGAACCATTCTCATTTATGGTAGAGTAAATATTGGTATTTATTCTGTCTTTAAGGTTAAAATATATGAAGAGAGCAGTGTATGAGGCTATGAGTATCACGCTGCTGCAATTTATATTCCTTTACAACAATATTGATTGTTAAAACACGTTTTTAAAAATAGTTAAGATTATTTTTAAACCCATTTGTTTTTCCCTGCCTCGGAAAAGAATATGATCTTCTTAATGCTGAGGGTTGAAACATCACATGAATTTAGCTAAAATAGTTTTCACATCTTACCTACATCTTTGTTCACATCTAACCAGATGTACAGTAAGTTTAGAGAGCATCATATATATAACCTGGACTCTAAAACCAATGTAAGCAATTTCCACTCACCAAAATATAGTTACAACCTATTGCCCTATAGCACAGAAAAACCTGAAGGTGCTTTACAGATGTATATTTTAAGACTCACTGGACTCAGATATGGATTCAGAGCAAATCAAGGCTGGTTGAAAGCAGACACTAATCTCTAATATCACTAATAAGACTGGTTAAATGTGAAACATGCAATTAGATGTGAAACTGATGTGTTAAGAGAAAATAGAATATAAGAATAAAAGCGCTGATTACATGCCTGATTAAAATTAGCCATTGGTATATACATATTTCCCTGAGAGTGTTTAACAATGAATAAACAATAAAAAACACAGAAACGCAAAACACTGAATCCTGTTAATCCAGACTTAGTGTATCACCTTTTGTATAATCCACCTGACCTATGCTGTAAAGCATGGCGGGGATGCCATCATGCTGTATGGCTGATTGACTTCCTTTGGTACTGAACACACCATGGCATATTAAGGATTGATTAACTCCGAAGATTACCAAGACATTTCAGGGAGAATTGCATAAGCCAGTGAAAGAACAGACTTAATTTGAAATGAAAATCCTGAGTCTGTGAGCAGCACAACAGGCCAAAAAACATACGAACCAAACAACTGAAAGGAAAAGAGGAGATGGACCATTTCAAAGTGTCCAGTAGTGATCTGAATCTCACAGGAAAGGTTAGAGAAACCAACAATCTGCTACAGTGGAAAGGATGTCTGCAAACTTCACTGAGTATTGGGAACAGTTAAAGTGTCTGAAACTTACTAGAAACAGATGCTTGGAGCTTGTAAGGAGACATGTTTATAAACTCTAACTGCTCCTAAACACTTGGGAAGGGAGTCAATTAGTGTGAAAACAGTACATTTTATGTTAGGACTCTTTCTGCAACTAAAATGTTGGTTTTCAGTAACTTTTTATAATTCTATCCCTGTTTTTGATGAAGACAGCTCACCTTGATTACATAAAATAAACCATGTTCCAATGGTCATATTGAGAAACGTCTGCATTTTTTTGGGAGGTCATAGATATGTGGTGCTGTGGACTGAAGAGGAACGGGACCAGCTTGATATCAAATCTGCATTTTGTCCAAAACAGTGAGCGAGACAATTCTAAATCACACTGATTAGTTCATCATGATCGTGGCTTCATATTAGATGGGTCCTGGGTGCATGTTAGAAAAGACCCCATGCTGTCAACACATTTTACTGATCGAAACTATCTGAAGCATAATAAACTAAATCTCCAGTTGAGAAGAGCAAGAAATGTTATGGAATCTTACACCTGATGAGAACATTTCTTTCTAAAGCTCAAGTGAATTATCTTTTCAATTTCCTAATGTTTTCAGGCTGTTCATTAAAAATGATAAAGACAGCATGTTTCTATCTTTTTGAAATTGTTTCATTATTTCTTAAATGTCTTACTTTGACATCAATGAGTCATTTGATGTGAATAAAATGAAGTTCATGGGATCATTATCATTTGCTGAGTTTTTGAACATTGGAACCACAATTTCGGTCAGTGGTTTCAAATCCTTATTTCCATAGGGTTATTGCATTAACTGTTTTGCATTATTGCCTCACCCTATTTATCAGAATTTAATGGTATAATAAACACAGTTTAATCAAGGCATCCTAATATACAGTTATATTGATGTAATGCACCCATAACCTCAGCACCTGTGTTTATCGGAGACAAATTGGCTATATGTGTGGAAATAAGTCCCCTATAATGTTGACATTAATTGCACAGGCATGTCTTTACAGCCAAATATCCATGACTTACATTCCAAAAGTACAAGAGGAAAAACAGGGAGACGAACAAACAAAGGTCAAATTTGTGCAGCCGGCACGGTAAAATCAAAAATGATAGTCCTTTACCTCATTACAAAGCATAAACAAACAAAAAAATCAATAAGAAATGAGTCTGCTGTGACCTCTGAGTGAGTGTGCAAGAGCCACCTCTTCACCATCAATCGACCTCAGGTGATTAGAAGCATAGAGAAGGGAAATTGATTTAGCTTAGCGTGTCTGCCTGTAATGGCTTCAGCTGCCACGTCCCGCACAGCCTGATTGACAGCGAGTGCCTTGTGGGTTAAAAAAAAAGGTTTCTTTTTGATGTTTCTTCTGACCTCAGGTTTGTTTGAAGCAGCAACTCTGCAATACATATGTGAGTATCTGTGCAGCTGAAGTGACCTCCAATGAGGAGACAATCAGCAGAATGGTGATAAACATTGCCTTGTGCCGATAACAGCGCAGCTGTATTATCACTCCAGTCCATTACTCAGACTCCTTGCAATAAATCTTCATTTTTATAATAATCTAACTAGAAAAGTGTCTGGATACTGAATGTCTTACATTATATGCAAATAGCGATTACTATCTTGACGTAGAAATGATGGTACTGATACTACAGATAAACAAACAACGTGTAACAGCCGCTTTTTTTTCATTAGGATGAATGTCTTCATTGCTTTTGTGGAGCCTGCACATGAACTACCTGCAGGAGTAATCGTGTAGGAGAGAGTAAATAAGAAAAGAGGCTGTAAGAAAAAACGCTAAAGAAGGTGTTGGTCTTAAAGTTACACAATACTAACAAGAGGGTAATATAGACAAATATAGACTTAGAATCTTTGACCAACCTAACTGATAACATAGATCTGCTGGTCTGAAATGTGTCAAATGGATGACCACTGACATTTTGTCAGATAGACATCAATACTACAACGCAGCTACACAATGTATTGTGAGTGGGCTGATGACAATTTGTCAGTCAAAGTGACTTCCCTGACAAGATGAAGTACTCTGGCTGCAGGCGGAAGACTAACTAACGTTTAATTGCCTGTCAAACTGACTTGTCAGCCAACAAAATGAAAATCATGAATACTCTCTAATTATTCCCTATAAACAGTTTTTCTTTAAAGTCATCATCCTGCCTCCTTTCTAGGTTAGAAACAATTGTTCTTCTATTGAAACTAAAGTTAGCAGCTTTAAATCTACCTTGCCTTTGGTAGAAACCCCCCTTCCAAAGAAAACCTGTGGGCCTCACGTTTGAGGTGCTGTAGACATTCTAAACATCAAAAAGTAACTTTTACATTACTGTTTCATGTAAAGTTATAGTTTTTTTTTAATATATATATATTTAAGAAACTTCCCTGAAGAAACTGTTTACAATTCAGAGTTTGAAGCTTTTGTTTCTTTAAGCCCACCTCCAAAAATACAGATTTTTTTTATGCCTCTATGACATGTTGCACCCAGCACTTGACTAGACTTAGTTGAGATGTCACATTGGCCACTTTTAAGTACCGTGAAGGCAGCCTGCCTGCACTCGGTCCTTCACTGTCACCCACAGAGCCAAGAGCACTCTATCCTAGATCGTCACAGCAATTTTCCAGCATCTATTACCGGTTCAATGTTGCACAACTTTTTGTTCAAACATGGACAACGAGAAGCAGAGTGAGACTTCCCTCAGAATTAAGCCCCTGCATGAGATGCTCTTCTCTTATCGAGATCTTAACATTAAACAAAATGCAAAGATCATGGAGTTAGTGAAGCACCTCTCCAGCTTAGAGAAAAACAAATACAATCACCAAACTGCAAATGCTCAAGCTCAGTGTAAATTGTCGTCTTAATCATGACATTTTTCTTGAAAGTAGTTGTCCAGTTAACCTCAAACTTTAACTCTTAAACACACCTTAAATATATATAGAGGCCTTAAAGAAAATGAATATTTTTAGTGAAGGGATCTTGAAAACGCAGTCTCCCTCCGCTTTAAATACTGACTTTTCTTTATGCCGCTATAATATGTTGCACTAAACCGATGCGTGTGAACATCCAACATGCATTTATAATTGGACATCATAACATCAATAATACATTTAATTTATCATAAAGCTTCTATTTGGAAAATCTCATAGTGTCACTTTTTAACATGAGCTTAATGATTATGACCTGCTGTTACTTTAATGCATTTATGTAGATTTCAGACTCAGTGCATGGATGGAACACAACTACAAAAGACTGAACCAAGTCCATTTTAGTAAAATAACAGAAAGGTGAAAATGTGAATGAGCATGTTTAATAAGTGAATGATATAATCAATAAACACACCCGCCGCCAGGCTACCTTCATTTAGGATTCTTCTGCTTTCTTTCCACTGTTTGAATGGAATATATGAAGTGAAACAGAGCAAACATCCAGCCAGTGGAGTTATAGCTGAGTAAAGGTACTGACGTGGAGCTGCCTCTCGCCAGTTTGACAGCGTTGTGCTGATCACACAAGTTATGTAATAATCTGCAGTTCAGCTCTTAAAAAAAAAAAAATAATAATAATCACTCTATGCAATGTTCAACCACGCGTGAATAATCCGGATTTAAGTCGTGCTTCAGCTGGGGGTAATTTATTTATTTTATTCCCATTCTTGATGAGAAACTGGCTGTAAAAGAGAAAAACGATTCCTGAAGGACTTGATAAGATGTGAGAACGTTTAAGAATTTCTGAAGGCCGTGCTCAGAGAGTGAGGAGGCTGCGAATCAGACCCCGACTCACGATTGAGCGTTTCCTCAATAGTACTTATTAGTGCTTAACAAGTTGTACTTTTTCAAATCAAGAAGTTGAAGACAGCCACAACGATTTTTTTTTTTTTCTTTGTTCCCAAGTTGCATTTAAATGCACAGTTACCCACCTAGATATTGGCAGAAGACATTGTACTTTTGTTGTAATGAAGATGCAATTAAATAAATAGGTACATTTTAACAGGTGAAATAAATGGCATTTGTTGACACAGTCAAAATGCAACTTCTAGTTAGTGTCAGGAGAGGGTAGACCTGGACAGTGAACCTAAATGCAAACACAGATTTGGACAACTCATGAGGGGGTAATATCCAGAATCAACACAAGACAAACCAGGGGACTTGAGTACAGACGAGGACCTCGTTTACGCGACATTTCAAATGAAAATTCATAATAGTTATGTTTTCATTTCAAAAAGGTGTCCCACTTACACAACAGTGTTTTGAAAATGATGCCAGTTTCCACAGAAATGACAAAAACAGTGAAAATGATGTAAGTTAGCATGCCAGGCCACAAGTGGGCGCTGTTGGATGTTTTTATAACAAAACCACATGCACTCAGAGAACAATATGCTATAAACATTCACAATGGTGACTGCGTAGACATTTGTATAGACAGACGACCAAGATGGATTGGTATTACGGTCGACTCTATAAAACTATCAAGTTGTCATACAAACAGACCCTGGAAATGCTTTTTGCATTTTGGAGAAAAACTTGGTCTTGGAAACGGGGCCTAAACACAAACACGTAACAGTGCGATGAACTTGAAACTGACATGACAGAGGACAGTACATGAATACACACCTGGATCGTTAGTGAATAAGCCACAGCTGACATCAATCAAGGAGTAATCGTGACACATAGAGGATGGAGCAACAAGACACCTGCAGTGAGGAGGGATAGAGCTTATGGATGGAGCAGACATCCATCACACCACAGACACGTGGTGAACAACAAGGTAGAGATCAGGTTATTTCCTCTCAAGCTGCGGCGATCAAGAACAAAGTTGCTCTGGCAGTAACATGTCAAACTAAAGAGCAGCACTATTGAGCGGCACATTAACTACACTTGCTTCAAATTTCTGACAAATAACAAAATGGTTGTCAGACATTACAGGAGAGAGACTGTCATGTCAAGACGAAGTGCTGAGAACAAGCTGTGATAACTTCTAAACAGGAGGTGCCTCAGAGAGACAGATTAAATTTTTCTCTTCTTGCAATGTAAAGACCTTGAAGCCAGACATGAAGTTGAAGGTAGTGACATCATGAAACATGAAGCAGACCAAGCAAATATGAATAAATGAGACAAGACGAGACATGGACAGACTGACAAAACTAAAAATGTTTCCAGGCAATAACGTGAGAGTCCAGATTAGAAACATAATGTGTTTCTCACAAAATGCACTCTAGTTAGAACAATATTTCTCATAGTGGTCTCAAGCCTGTTTATTTTTTGTTTCATTTGGTGCCACATTTACAAGCAACATGGTTTGTCACGACTTCCAGTTTTCACTTTATGATTTGGTGTGGACAAAAATTCTATGATGACAATATTATTATCAACAGAATTTTAAACAATAATGACCTATCAAATTATTTTTTTTCTCCATATTGCTGACCTTTCTGTTCACCGGCTACATATCCCAAGTTTGTACAGAGACCTAACTGAGCATAATGATTTGAAGTTTGTCATAAAAATGAAAGAATGTACCAAACTAAAATGTTCTCATGCTTAGATAGAACATGGCTTCAGGAGCCCACCTGAGAGATTGAGAGACAGTACTGATCCGTAGGTTTCCTTTCATGTGAAGAAGCCCCACAACGTAATGACTTCATTAACTGGCTTATTTAGTGGTTAATCAGTTCATTAAAAGCAGAATAATTAGTTTTAACGGCTCTTGGGAGAACCTGGCAGACCATGGTATGAAACCACAGGGAAGATCAGTTGATGAGGAATCTGCTTCAATTTGAGGTGTAAAAACAACCCCGCCATGCTTAAACCTGTCTGCCACAATTAGGATAGTTTGTTAAGCATTAACAGTTTTAGCAGGTTCTGCTGGTATTCAGCTTGGTCACAATAGTTTCTTCCTCCAGACTTAAGGTGAAGTATCGAGACTGATCCTAAAACTAACTGACAGCTGTCCAGACATATTCCTGGGGTAATTTTTCAATCAAGTTTTCACAAGGTTATGGTGCCTCAAGTATTGAAGTAAACATCCTGATGTGAAGGTTCAAAAATAATTGAAATCTTGAGATATTTTATAGTATGCATGTGGACTTTATAGATGGATTTGGTGGTTGTGGTCAGTTGTTTGACCCATGTAATGTTTTGGGAGGTTGGTCCGGGGTGAAATACCACAAACAAAACTGACAGCTTGATAACTCTGGCATCTTCCAAACTGTCCTCCAGTACTACCATGAGGCCGACACTGAATCTGAGTCAAACTATTGAGATGCATTGCCATGAAGTTTGCAAGTCATCCAACTCGACTTGTCCAAGTCACTGACTGTATGAACGATGGATTGTACGTCACTGTTTCCTTCCCCTTTTTAAAAGTGAAGCCAAAAGGCTCGTTTGATACAAGCTACCATCTGGTGTTGGTGACGTAATCTGCAACCAGATACTGTGAACAGAGTGAAGGGACAGCTTCGTTGAAAACAAGTATCAAACATGACTTTACATACTGTTTTTATTGGCTCAAATAGCAGAAACCATTGTTAGGACCAGTTTATTTTAATTCATTAATTGTTCTTTCTCTTGCTAATGCATTGTGCAAAGGGAGGGTGGTGCTCCACTGCAGAAAACAAGCACTTATGTTACGTTATAATTTTGGCAAAGCTGTCAAATAACGAATGGTTTTATAGAGTAGGTAATACATCAAACAAAACAAAGGAAATTAGAGATTTCGGACAACCCACTTCAAGTAAAACACAAAATTATCAGTATAAAGGACATTAAATAAAACATCCAATTAAGGTCCGATGTCCAAATATCTGGAGACTATTCATTCATATTATGTCCTTCATGCACATTGTTTTAGTGTTTAGTTGTATTTATTTGTCTTGTCCTGTGTATGTGTGCAATCCTATTTTCTATTCTGACTTTCGTCATTGGCATAACTATCATTAATAAATACCACCACCAATTGTACCTCTAAATACCTTGGCTTTTGTTCTCTTAGTATTTACCAAAGCAACAAAGCTAAGATAAGACAAGACAAGATAACTTATCACACTATTACACAAATATATAAAAATAAGATAAATAAAGATACATTTTGAATATATCAATACATTAATTAAAAAATACATCATTATTTTTTAATTATTAGTTAATTGAAAAAATCTCATTTGCAAAAACAACCACGTCAGTATTTACAACTTAAATAGTAAAAGAAGAAAACAACTGGCAAGCACGCTGTATGTGTTTCAAAAGGGAAAAAAATATAAATATTTACAGTGGATTGTGGTCAACTGGCAGCAAAAAACAGTTTAATTGCTATTGGAGAAACATAATTTGATTAAAAAATAAAGCGAGAGCTCAGGAGAATAGCCCACAGAGTGGCAACAGACAAGAATAAACTATTATATACCAAAGCCACGAGGTGACGATAGTCATACACAGGTTTACGACATGAGAGCAGGAAACAGGAGGTGAAGCCATGGAGCCTGAACCGAGAGACCGTCAGAATCTCAAAACAAACAAGACAGAACATGAACCCTAACTAAACTAAACTAATAGTACTTTATTAATCCCCTTGGGGAAATTACTTGTTTCCACATTAACACCGCCGACTTCTAGGATGTGGAGGTGTGGTCACATTATGTCGCTCCGGGGAGCTGACGGGGGTCAAGGGTCTCACACAGGGAGTCACAGTGACGGCCCGTCATCTCTGGGATATGAATCTGCAAATTCCCAATTCCAAGTCTGCTTCCCTTACCTCCAGGCCACCAGTGCCAACCTTGACATTGTTTCTGATATATTTGCACCATTCCTAAAATATTTCACCTGAACATTGTGTTTTTCCAACTTTGTATTATATTATACATATTATAGATATTAGCTTGCCAATGCTGTTTACTTAGATGAGAACAACACAGTTTATTTAAATGGGAACACTGGCACTGTGAGCATGTTTCCATACTAATGTAAGTTGTCTGCCCAACTGCCCTGTACCAGTTGCACTGTAGTGGGCTTTTATTATTTTATTGGCTATTTGTGAGAATATATTGTATTTTTTCTGTCTTGATTGTCTTTTCTTATTGCTGGATTACAAATACCTGGCACACCTGTCTTTGCTTCCTCTGGTCACGCCTCAGATGAAAACAGAATCTTGAATGGCTCCTTTGTGCATTATCCTTCTGTTTCTGGAAGTCAGAGCATCGTCATTGATGGGTGGATGGAGAATGAGATGCACAGCGGCCAAATGAACACACCCAATCTGTTTGTCTGAATCCACTGCCATCTGCTAATTGTGGCCCACCCTTAAATTCCTGCCTAAAATGGTTATTTTGCTCTTTTGTCCTTGACTGACAAACACTTCCACTCTCCTATCAAAGGAAGGAAAATTAAGAGGACATGACACACACTTCTGCTGTTGGTGCACAAGACTCATTAATTTTCATTAATTTTGCTGAGTTGTTCTTTTATGGGTAGTTACAGATTGGTATTATACATTTATCAGTTTTTCATTACTGTGAATAAATTCCAAGTTTCGAGGACATCGTGAGACTGTTTGAAGGGAGACAAATTAGTTTTACTTCACTTCCACCGCAGCAGTTTTACAGATAGCGGTAACCTTCAGCTGAGAGAGCTGCTGAGACCTTAGAGTGTGTGTGTGTGTGTGTGTGTGTGTGTGTGTGTGTGTGTGTGTGTGTGTATATATATATATATATATATATATATATATATATATATATATATAGTGTGTGTATGTATGTCTGTATTTGAGTGATGCATGTGTGCTGCATCCAAGTTTGAATGTGTGTTTTTGTAAGCAAGAAACAATGAGTCAGTTTGTCGCCAAAGGCATTAATTGAGGCATCAATTAAAGGAGTTAACGAGTTTGTTTAATGAGATGAAAACGCTGGTTGAGCTTCTGACGTCAGACTCACCAGATTGGGCTGTCTCTCTCAGAATAAGGTCAAACTGTCTCATTTTCCACTTCCCTTTGTCATTGTCATTTCTTCTTTTGCTCCGTATCAATTTCCTCAGTTCCTCCTTTTTTTCTTTTTTCTTTTTTTCGGCCGCGTCAACATGTATACATGTCTATACCTTCACAGGACTGGAAAAGTAATAATGTGCGGAAGGGTGACCATAAAAGAATCAAACATCACTACATTGTGTAATCTCATATTAATGGATTTCTATGCCAAATTATTGAATAATTAATGGATGCAGCTGTATATATGAAAAGTACAATGTATTTCTCATCACTTAAACACACTGTTTAAGAGACTTAAGGTTATTCCAGCAAGCTCTAATATAGTTATTTAACCAACCAGCTGAGGTAAATTATTTCATGTAATATCATTTTCTATCACTAGGTGGTGTGGAGAGTCGCTTCTCTCATTCATTTGAAGTTGAAAGAGGATGAGACATATTCTGAGCCAGGTTACAGGTATAGCAAAGGCTTACACTATTGAACCTCGAGTACTACAGTTGGAATTAAGTTTGATAATGTGTACAAAACATGATAAGACCATTAAAAGTATACTTGTCAAGCAAAAGGTCTCAAAATATGTAAAATATTGAGGCACTGTTCCCAGCAAGTGTTAACTTTGCCACTATTTAGCAGCTTCAAAATCTTGAATGGATTTCCTTTTTGTACATTATTCGTTAAACAAAAAAAAAGTATTCAGCAAATGATAATCACGAGCCATATTTAAGCAAGTCCATTTACGTAAATGCCAAAGTGTCAAGTGGACAAGAGATGATCAATAGTTCTAATAATCTCACACACTATATGTCTTTAAACATTTCCATACATTGAATTGTCTCACTTTCTTTTTCAGACTTCTTTGTAATGTATTTATAACAAATGTTTACTGCATTTCCCGGTGAAATCTCTGTTATGATGCAAATCAGGTCTCAACTTTTTACCGTCTATGCTACAATTCCAGCAGAAGACCTTCAGTTTAAGCTGCATTTTAACACTTTAAAAATGATCCATGGAATCAGCTTGAAAGGTGATGATGCTTCACAGCTATGTTCACAAGCTGTACCACTAGATTTTGCTACATCGGCATTATGCAAAGAGAGAAATTGCCACCATGGCTTAAAGCAGTTTTTGATGGTTCTGTACTGGAACTTTTAATCAATCCTGTCACAGTGATAATTGTGAGCAAAACTTCCTTTGGTGTTAAGTTGTATCTACTACCATAATTACTATTAACTATATAACATGTTGGCAATTTCTTCTCATAAATCAGTTTCTTCCATATTTCCTGAATCCTTTTTGATTGGTTGATTAAAGACTTTTAAAATCTACCATCTGATGCAAACCACAAGCTCGTGTGCATTCATAGCCTAAATGAAAATCAGTTGTACACTCAAGTGTTGAAATAAGACACTCTGTGTTCTACAGCTGGGACCCCCCACCTCAGGGACACTAATGAATTATCGACAGGGCAGGGTGTGTCACAATCATTGACCTGAAAATGTGTTTTTATTGTGCAGCAGACGGTGGGACCATGAAGACTGTGGTAGCTCTTCTGCTGCTCTGCCTGTGCGATCCTGGACAGAGCGACTGCCAGGCGGACTGTCTGTCCTGCAGCAACATCCTGCCCAAGCAGCTCGGCTTCAACACTGTGGTGAGGAGGGGGCAGATTCATAAACCATTTGACGATTGAAGCATTATCACTCTGTGAGGCCTTAGTTTATCTAGGCAGGTAGCATTAGTGTGATTTAGTCAAATATGGTAAGCCGTATGGGTCAAACATTGAATATTGATAAACAGTATTGTTTTTTTCCACATGCAATTCCAGTAATGACATTGAGATCATCATAGATCAACTTATGAAAGTCAGTCTCACATTAAAGCTTCTCAAAGTGTGGCGCCAGGGAGTTTAACTTTGGATGCAACAGCAGGAGACATCTTGTGGTTCACTCGATGCGAGAACACTTTTTTTTTAAATCATTGATTATTGATCTCAACAGCCATCGATAAAAGTATCTGATAATATTAAAATGATTAGGAAATCTGAGATTCAACTACACAATTGGCATGAGAGATGTAAGAACCCCTGAATCGATACATCAGAAGTATTTGCAGATGTGTGATAGTTTTTGCTTGAATAGCTTGCAATTATTGCACCTTATGCATTCATCGTTTGGATTTGCTTTAATTATCTGTTGCATTATATTCAACTGAACAGATGTTAGTACCATTGCAGACTTCAGTGGCTTTATGGTAGAGTCGGAAAAATAACCATTGTTTAGATTATGAGTCAGAAATTGTTTCCTTTATTGGTAAGTCTCCAGTATAATGATGTTGAAGAATCAAAATAATCCATCCAGAGAAAACTGGATTGCACTCACACATAGCACAATCTGTCCACTGGGAATTTCTTTTCATTTGGTGATAAAACAAGTGGAACGCTCTCACCCCACCTTCCTATAATCATCCCGACCTCTCTACTGCTCCCTCACTGTCTCTGACTCAACAAATTACCCTTTTGCCATTTGAGTTTTAATTTGTTGTGGCTAATTGATTCCTGGGGATAGACGTGTGTTTCTCCTCTCCCTGCTTATGCCTGCTGGTTGTTTCTCTCAGGAAAATGACATGTCTCTTTCCCAGATGCTTTTGCAGAGAACCCACTTGGAAAAAATGGCTTAAAACTCTCACTTGTGTTGATGTTTGGCACCTGGTTCACTGGTGTATTTACAGGAACTTTGAGTGACCAAACTTAAATCATAGTTTCTTTTTAGTGTCCGATAAAGCAGTTAAATTCCATGCATTATTAAATTCTTACTTGAAATCCCAGTTTGCATTCCACTATGTACAGTTGCATCACTCATATAATGTCAATATAAATCATGTGACACAGTCCTATTGTAGAAGCCTTCCCTCTTTCTCGAAGAATTCCCACATTGTGGTTGTGTTCTGACAAGCCACCCTTCCTTAGTGTACCCCTCTTTGCCCATAGTTAGCAGGGCCTCCTTGACCCTGAAAATAAAATGATACTATAAAAGATGGATGGTTGGGTGGTTGTGTTCCTCCATCAACTCGTGAAACTGCACCGACTGACATGGTGCTGAGTTTGAAAGAAGCTTCTGATCTGACTGAGTCTGCAAAAAGGCCCCAAGTGTGAAACCTGAATGGTTCTGTCAACAATTCTCAAGGTGACAGAAATATGTTTTTATTCCCAAGTCTATTACTGCCTTCAATATTGGCCATATCAATCAAGACAGGATATCTGACTTTTTGTATATGGAATTTCATCTCATTACCATTTGATTGTATTGGGAAACTTATATGACATCCATCCATTCATCCATCTTCTTTTCAGCATATACAGTTCAGGGTTGTGGGGTGCTGGAGCCAATCCCAGCCTCCTGTGGGCAAGGGCAAGGTACACCCCGAACAGGTTGTCAGTCTGTCACAGGGTACTTGTACTCTCACTTCACCTTGTGAAGCCATTAATGTTTTGTAATATCATTAAATTTAAAACATATAGTTAGAATTGATACTAACAAACTATTACAGTATAATGATTGGAATTTGCATAGTAAAAGACTAAAATCTTATTATTAAATACATCTCTATTTATCTTTATAAATATAAAACTATAGTAGTTCAATTTACCTGACATTACATAAAAGCAAAGCTGAAGTTGTTTCATTAAAGCTTATGTTTGAATTATTATTATTACAATTACCATCTACTTCAGCTGTGCAGACTGTTTTCTAAACATAGACCATTTCTAATCTTATTTATGTCTCCACAGCCGTAATGGATGCCCATCCAGACACACACAAGCCCACCGAATTGTTCAGATTTGGAGATATCGGTGATAAACAGGCTCCAGATCCAATCAGTGTCCGTTTGTCATATTAGCGAGTTAAGACCATTACTCTCAAGTAACTCTGACAGGTCATGGGCTTTGAATAGGCAAGGCAAGGCAAATTCATTGATATAGTAACACAACCCAAGGCAATTCACAGTGCTTTACAATGAAAGGTAGGAAATAATGCACAATGCATCAGCCATTATTCAAATATGTCATTTGTGCTTCAAAAAGCAGAGAAAACCTAACACCAATACCCAATACTTAAGAAAAAAAAAATTTCAATCTCCATCAGTAAGTCTGGGAGCCCCCCCCACATAAAATGTTATCATTGATAAATAAACAGGCCATCAATCAAGTTCTCAACTCATTCATCATTTGCAGGTCTGAAGTTCAGCTTTTGGTCTGAGTTAAGACACAGACGTCTTATTATCACCATCAATCCAAGAGTCCGCCTCCAGCTGATGAATTCCATTACTTGAGCATATATTTGGACAGTTTTGGATTATGACTTTGTTGGTGGTAGACGAAAGGTTAAGGCTTTAATGAATTGAATCTGAGGGGAACGCCAAGGTCTGCACTGAATTTCACAGCAGTCCAGCCGAGCTTTAAACCATGATTGACAGCATCATTACAGGAGTCACTACAGCCGGGGTTTCTCTTGTCTACTGGGACTCCTTCGTCCTGATGTCAATGAACCCTTCTGAACTCACTCCAGAAGAAAATGAAAATGATCTCTTGTCTTTGTCTCTGACAGGTGTGTCTCCTTGAATGTGAAGGCAACGTGTCCCCATCCTTCACCTGGGATTTTTGTCGTAAAGCGTTGTCCTCACCCACCTTGGCCCTTAGTGGTATAATGCGAAAACGATCCGAGGAGGAGGCGGAGGTCCTTTTGCCGGACGAAGAAGGGCAGATGGAGGGTGGTCGGTGGCTGCCAATGGCATTGCAGAGGTTGGATCACGTCACGCGGGCACTCGGTGAGGGTGATCTGGGTGGCAAAGCCAGTCAGCTGAACACTGCTTACAACTCCCAGAATACCCTGTCCCTTGAGGATGAGTATGATGAGGAGGAAGCCGGACAGGAAGAAGGGGATGTTAATGTGGCGGCAAGAGGACAAGGCGACGGAGAGGTGAGCATCTCCAAGAGATTTGGCGGTTTCGTCAAAGGGAGGCATGGCTACAGGAAACTGATGTCCCCTGGCAGATCATACCAGAAGAGGTATGGTGGCTTCATTGGCATACGGAAGTCGGCCCGCAAGTGGAACAACCAAAAACGTTTCAGCGAATTCCTGAAGCAGTATCTGGGGATGAGCGCTCGGGCCACCGAGTTCAACAGCATGTCAGAGGACCTCACCCAACAGAATGAGGTTTAGCAGAGTTCACTTTAAAATCACTGTCAAACAAACCAAACAAACAACCTGATGTGTTTTCTTCTCCAATTGCAAATTTGTCCACATCTGGAAGGTACAACTTTTAAAATTAATAATCCACAACCATGATCTAGCACATTAAACAGAATAATAATAATCAGAGCTTCATCTTACAGACATCATCTGAATTTTCTGCAAAGCTTCTTTTTCAGGTGAAGGTCTGATAATACCTCTTTGTACGACTTGAGGGTTGTTATGAGTCTTATCTGGTTTCTCCACTGAAAACACTCTAAGGCATCTAGTGTCCCTGACATTACAACTAAAACATTAGGTATCATTTATTTGGGAGGCTGTGGTTGTTGCATAGTTGACCAATACCATACCAACCTTAGTCTTGAATGCTAACACAGATTATTGTGTGATGTTGCTTATATATATTTTCGAATTGGCATTACCACACAACTGCTTTATCTTGACCCCCCTCGCTTCCTGCGAATGTGTGTGTACCAAAACTGATAAGTTCATTTAGTTAGTTTTGTTACCACAAAGTTAGGATGAATTGCAACAGCTCGCTAGCTTAGAAAACCTGGAAGACACAGATCAGACGCTCAGAAAATTATAAACCTGTACTGAGCTTGATCAGTGGTTTTGTTGCAGTGGATTTAATTTTTCTACATTGTCAATGTTTGAATGGCATTACAGTGGTTTTATTGTAGTCTTGAATGTAAAGCAAGTTTTCAACCATTGTTTATTTGCTCCAATACATACACTTTTAGCCTACAGCAAATTTCCAAAAACCTCGACTTTGACTCAACACTGTCACCCTCTGCACAAAGTGGTATTACAAGATGATATTCAGCCTAAATTTTGCATAAACCCTTTTCACCTGGCTTCATCAAAGTCGACCTATTGCATCTAAAGAAACTACCAAAAATTAGACTTAAAAACTTCAGAGTACCTGGCGTATCTATACATTTCTTCTTTTTCACATCTGAATCCTGAGCGTCCACTGTGGAGTTCAGTGGCAGCAGCGGAAATTCAGACCCTGTTAACCTTCATATCATTTACATCTCAAATATTCAGGCTTCCAATGCTGGACCCATTTAGTTTGAATAGTTTGCTGTTTTGAACATTCTTGTAGGTGATGCACTTATTTCAGTGAAATGAATAATTTTTACTAATCAGTGGAAGCTGTATGAATTAACACAATATAAATGAACACAATCATCGCTTTTCTGTTATCTTTGATCATTGTTTGTAATCTGTTCAGTTACTTTTAAATATCTTGTCACATACAGACCCCATTGTTTGGGGTCTCCTCAACGATAGAAGTGTATGTGATCCATTGTCTTTCTTATGCCACCCTCTTGTGGTAAGATGCATAGCTCATTTACCATTGAAGCAGTCATAGGAGTGGGTTATTTTTTTTCTCTGCGCAATTTGGAATAATGATTGAGAGAAACATCAGTACTATTGTATAATATGGTTTGTGTGAATTCCGAATCACAGCTAAAACAAATTACATTTGTGCGAAAACACACTGAGACGGAGCTACAGATGGAACACAACTGAATTGGATAATGAACTGGAGGCCTGCACAACTCTCACCGTCTTACATAGATGCTATTGATCCGTCTGCGAAACTGATGTTATGTACATGTGAGCACCGTCACAGTGTTTGTGTCTGGAGGCCAGACTCTTGTATCTGTAAACAGTGTTGGATCTTTGAACTGTACTGGTATGAACTGCTTTTGTTGCCCGTCATGAGAACATGTAAATAGCTGAATTCAAACATGTCAATAAATATAGTTTACTATTTCCTTCGTGGCTTGTCATGCAGCAACTGATTCCGTGTCTTGAGGTGGTTTGTTCTTAGTATTGATTGTACTGGCAGAATGAAAATGTATTTATTAAATGTTGGTGGACCATGACCTAACCCCCACAGGGTTTCTTTATAAGCATCATAAAGGTCACTGGAGCTGATTATCGCTCTTGAAAAGGTTTCAGTTCTCACAACCTCACTGAAGCCAGAAGTGAAACATCCCATGAAGCTCCAAGCAGTAACAGTTTTCTTTCTCCTAATCCAGATATAACGAGACCTGGATTAATGCTGATCTTTACACGTCTGTTATATTCAAACACGTTAGCACCTTTAGAAATCCAAATATTTTTAATAATTGATTCTCAAGATGAGCTATTGAAGAGGGGAGAACTGACAGATTTTCATTTATTGAGAAGAATGTGCACATTCATGCTGCATTTTATTCATACTCAAATCTATTAGGTCTATCTCTGTAAGGTCTGAGCAATAAAAAGAAAATATATTAATATAGTCCACTTTGATGAGCAATTCACTTTATCATGTAACTTCTGTAATTCCTTACTCTCTCACAAATTGTAAGCTATACCAGTAAAGAAACAAACCTATGATCAAAGAGTTGTGCTAAACATTGAGATAATTACTATGCAATTGTGACAACTTGTGAAAATAATAAAAAATACATTGAAATACTTCATACTTCTCATGTTAACAGAAGCAACAATGCATTTCTTAACCCAGTCAGCGCATCTAATGGATATCTCACCTGAAAATAAGAAAATACAGTGGTAGCAAGTACAAATGCTGTGCGCAAATTAAAAGTACTGCAAAGAAACTGTATTCCCATTTTGAACATATAGAAAATATTAGGGATGCACCAATACCAGTATCATGTATCGGTCTGATACCAGGCATGAGTACTCGTACTCATAACATTTTCACTGATACCACGACACCCAATACTACTTTACGGCAGCGCATGGTTTACGGCACTTTATTGCAAAGCACGAGCGGCCAGTGAGGAGTACAGCTGCTCAAAGCTCTGTTCCATGCAGCCCCAACCCTAAATGAATGTAGAGGAAGCCCCATGGTTTCTGGCAACATTTTATTAAAAGCACTTTTGTTAAATGTTGGTTCTCAATTTATGACAAAGTGTTGACCTTTCCTGCTTTAGTCTCCAGACCGTGGTCGGAAGTCGCAAGGGAGACAACTTCCACTGCGGGCCGAAGCCTTCCTCAGCTTCGGGGTTAACTCCTTCGTCTCACAGCCGGAGGAAAGCAGGACATGGAGCTCAGTTTTTGAGATGAACACTTGTTGCATTTATTGGCCACTTATTTTTATGTACAGCTTCTTGCTCAATCCACTCATATACATGCACACACACTTTTTATTGAAATGTTTCCTTACAGTATATGTGGCAGTGCCATAAAAAAACAAATTTTGAATGTCAGTACATCGTAATAAAAGAATATTGTTCAAATAACATCTGTGGAAAAAAATAAATGTGTGTATTGGCCGAAGTACTCAGGATCGGTATCAGTGAGCACGAGTGCAAGTGATCAAACACTACTCGTTCTGGAAAAAGGTTACATCGGTGCATCCCTAGAAAATATGTCTAGTAAGTCATACCATAGGTATTATTTTATATATAGAGTAATACAATACAATGTGGCAACACTCTTGTACATATCCAAAGAGGAAATGTGTCCTATTTTGAGATGTCAATGTGCATAAGTTTGATCATTTTCATTTTCACTCTGTCCAATCGATTTAATAATAAAAGAGTGTTAATAATATTTCATAGGAGGTACATACTTGGTTTTCCATTTTCATGATGAAAAGGATTCAGATATTGGTTATATTAAAACCAGACGGGTTAACAGATGGACACCATTGAACACGACACATGAAAGTTAAATGCACAACAGTAACAGGGTGGAACATAAAAGGCTTCAATTAAAAAAAAAAAAAAAAAAAAAGGCAAGCCAGCTATAAAATTAGCACGCAGTGATCCTAGATCAAGATTTTTAAGTATGAGATTGAACTATCCTTGAACACTGCAAAACATCACTCTCAGAGTGATCTACTGCTTCCTGTGAGTGATGTCATTTTAGAAATGATCATGAAGGTGGGGAAGCAGTTATTGTCACGCGATCAGGCCTGGAGTGGCTAATCAGGAGGACCAGGTGTTATAAACCAGTGTATGTCTCGGGGTAAGGGAAGCAACATAAAACCAACCAAAGAATGTAAAGTGATTAAGGCGAGCTGCCATTTATTCATACACAAAATAATTAAACAATATAACCCACGCTTTTGGCAAAAAGTGGCATAGAAAAGAAAAACACGTTCACAGGCTCTGAAACACTACCTGGAAATCACAAAGGGAGCCTTGGCAGTAAATTACCTTTAAAGGATAATAATTTCAGGGAAGGGCTGTGGGTAACGGCAAACCATAAAACAATTAAAACAAAACTTAGCCCTGTCAAAAAAAAAAATATATATTATATATATATATATATATTGGATATTATATATATATTATATATATATTATATATATATATATTATATATATAATTTTATATATATTATATTAATTATATATATATATATATATATATATATATATATATATATATATAATATATATGTATGGCTGTTTTGTGTACTTTTGTGTACTTCTGACGCCCCCTAGCGTTTTGGTTTGTTAATAGTCCTCTATGAGAGTTTGTATTATTTAATTTAAAAAAACAAATAAAAAAAAACGGATCTCCTTTTTTCTCTCCGGAAGTAATGCCTGTTTGCTTGCCAAGCAAGAATTTCAATCTAAAAGTTCAGTGCAACCGTGCCTGTTTTTTTTACAAACAAGACTTTTAGTTTGAATGTTCAGACCGGATGATTGCTGTACCTAAACACGACTCTTCGCCTGAAGGTTCAGACCGGAAATGCTCCCTATTTGAATACTGTAACAAACCAGACTTTTAGTTTGAACGTTCAGGTCGGAAGTGTCCCTGTGTATCTCATACTTGACCGGACTACCGAACCCAAACAATACTTTAGTCATATCACTCACGACTACTCACTCCTGACAGTAAAATATCATCACGCCTGGACAAGGGTGACTCGGTGAGTAGTTGTGAACCATAAACGAAAGCACAGAAAGCACATTTTTCACCGTGTCTGAGGTTTTATCCGCCGAGGTAAAGTAATAAACAGTGGCTAGCTTCCCGATAGCATTAGCTTGCGGGTTGCAGCTCCCGTTCCCTTTAATGTTAACTTCAACCTCTCAAAACACGGACGTTTTCATGAAACTTCAAGAACATCTCATCAGCCGATCCATTATAGCTCAAAGCAAAACTTTAACGATGATTCAGAGGTGTACCACTGCAGTGGGAGCTAAAGCTAGCTGCGAAGCTACTTGTATATTTACAGCTACGGTGGTTTGTAATAGTGTTGAAGGACTGCTGCAAGATAACCTTGTTGGCTTTTCAGGCCCTGGCTTTCTCTAAAACAGTCTTCAATGTCATATTTGTAGTCAGTCTGTGGGATTTCAGAATGTGTACAGCCTGTGAGAATGTACAATACGATTAGGAAAATCTTTGCATCTTCGTGTAACCTTGTACACCTGACATTTACTGAGGTGACATTTTAACCTACATTGGGATAACCCTGTGCGTGTGCCTGTGCCTGTGCGTGTGTTTTTTTGTTTTGTTTTTTTACAGAAGGCACAGCTATGTGCAGCTGTGTGCGGAGCTCCAGGGCTCTGTCCCCTGTGCTGATCCCCAGGCTCCTGCTGCCCCACAGCGGGTCCAGGACGGTCGGCCGGGGCCTCTGGACCTCCCCCCAGTGTCTGGCAGCTAGTGGAGACTCCCAGTTGATCCCACTGCCCAGCCAAGCCCGGGTGGTGATCTGTGGAGGAGGTATCGTGGGAACCTCAGTGGCTTATCACCTGGCCAAACTGGGATGGAAGGACATTGTGCTCCTGGAGCAGGGCAGGTGAGACGAAGTGTACCTCAGACAGAAGCATAGTGTAATATCTTCTAATGTGGAATTGTAACACAGTTATTGCATGTTAGCTCATGAGCTTGCTTACTTATATTGAGATGAAGCGAGATGATGAGTTTATTCCAGTTCAGTTATTCTTTCTGTCAAACAGGGCATACAGGGACAGTCCAAACTCTGGTTTGTGTAAATAATAAACGTTGGTGTTATATTGTTCTGAAAATGTCTTATTATTTTGATATCCCAATCAGACTTGGTGCAGGAACAACCAGATTGTGTGCTGGTATCGTCAGCGTCGCCAAGCCGATCTCCATCGAATGTCGAATGGCCAGCTATTCCAGTAGCCTGTATGAGCAGCTGGAGGAAGAGACTGGTGTCAAAACAGGTCAGACACATTCACATGACTTGACTCTGCTCTCATAAGATCTATAAACACAGTCGCACTGTATCCGTTTATAGTGACATTAACATATTTGTTATTGATGTTGCAAAGTGCTTATTATTGCTGTTAATGCCAAAAATGCATGTGTCCATAAAAGGCATTTTTTTATTATTATTTATTACTATTATGTAAAATAGTATCTCTTATCTTATCTAATGTGTGTTTTTTTAAAGGGCTTGATAAATAGATTTAATTTATCATACATTTCCACACTTCAGCAGTGTCGAGATGTTTTGGATCAGAAGTGTCAAACATAAGGCTCAATAGCATGTTGCCAAGATGAGTTTGTAAAAAATGCACAATGCTACAGCATTTCACTTTATTTTGCACCAGAAGGTTTCATTAAAATTGGTTTTATGTTGAGATTGTAGGGGTTTTTTTCTCAGTAGTGCAGTAATTGTTTGGTTTTGTGATAATGTAAATGTTTTTATCACATATGCTCTGTACCACAATAAAAAATACATTTGAAGTGTAAATGTAAAAGATATTATGAAACTATTTTTCCAGTCTCGGTCCACTCAAGATGAAATTGGGCTGTATGTGGCCCCTGGACTAAATTGAGTTTGACACCCCTAATTTTTATTGGTGGTCACATTCACTGATTCACCTTCTCGTGCACCAGTGGCGGCCTGCCATACAAGACTCTCAACCCATCCATTAGGAGCAAAATGGGGTTCAGCTCAATGACACTTTGACACACAGACAAGGGGAGGTGGGGATCAAACATGCAAACATGCAAACAGATAATGAGGCAAAACACCCACAACTTACACATGGCAATGCACTGTGTATTAAGGAGTAACCTTTGCAATTTGACAAAAGCATTTCTGCTCATTGACAGAGTTTGTATTCGATGTGACTTTGATTAATAATGAGACACAACTTGTACCAGAGGTATGTAAAGATTTCTGACCACACTCCATACAAGAGCAACACCTGCACCTATGTGTGCTGCACAATGGAGAGAACAGCTCATTTACACATCAGTGTTTTTTTTCCTGATGAACACCGTGGGTTGTAAATAAAATCAGAAGTCTTATAATGAAAATGGTAAAGAAAGCTAATGTCTTGCGGGTGTCTCTGCATATCACGCAGATGCTTTGTCAAAGCCTTCAGAATTTATAACCTGCAGGGTTTTTTATGTGTTAAACACAACAAGCCTCGAACTAAAAGTCGTATTTATTAAAGCAATTAATGATATATTATTCAGCTGAGTACATACAATGACAAATGGGAGCATTTGGATTATATTTTATTGTCATTGCTAACAATAAAAGTGAAGTGATGCATCATCCAGCAGCTGATGGACATCAGCATAAATCTCAGCCTGCAGATGCTTATTGGATTTTGTAGTTGTTTGCTAAAGTTTGCTGATGTTTATTATACAACCCCATTACTGTATGCATAGCTAGATTGATAACAATAGATGATAACAAGAGCTTTGAGTAGGTTTTCTTTTTTAATCCTTATTCATATAACATGCAGTTTTGTGTGTATGCACTGTGTGTTCCAGGTTATGTGAAGACAGGGTCTTTGTGTCTGGCACAAAATCAGGATAGATTAATCTCTCTCAAGCGCCTGGCATCAAGACTCAAGTAAGACTTCAAGTTGTTCTTTGGCTTAATTACTTTCTGCCTTGATTCTACAGGGAGGGAGTGTCATAACCTTTTAAGAAGGACCCTGCTCATCAGATGGTGAACTCAGCTATTTGCTCTCTTCTCAGGGTAATGGGAATCAGCTGTAACATCATCAAACCAAAGGAGGTGGCCAAGCTTCACCCTCTTGTGAACATCCATGACCTGGTGGGGGCGCTCCACCTTCCTGCGGATGCTGTTGCGTCTCCTCCGGATGTGAACCATGCCCTCGCTGTGGCTGCTGCCGGTCACGGTAACACAAACTCGGCTTTTGTGTTTGGATTGACTGACAATTTCAGGGAATATGTTTTATTGACGGTTGATCTGCTTTTGCCATTGCCTCTTGTTCCCTCTCTGTCCAGGGGTTCAGATCCTGGAGCGGACCACTGTTCAGCAGGTTCTCGTTGAGAAGGGTCAGGTCATGTCTGTGGAGACCGACCGTGGCTCCATTGAGTGTGAATTTTTCGTCAACTGTGCCGGACAGGTAAACCTTATGGTGGGATGATGTGATCTGAAATTAAAAGACTGAGGGGTTTGTGAGAGAAATCCTTTGGACACACAAGTGGGTTTTCATGTGTGAGCCATGAAGACCCGATGAACAATATTGAGGTTTACCATTAGAATGTAGTTGTTTTTTTATTCCCTGTGTTGAAACAAATTGTGGTTTAATAGAATTTGTAAACAGTTATCATCAGTTTTAAGTTTGGTTTGTGCTCAGTGAACCTTTCTTCTCTTGTCTGTTTCTTCTCCAGTGGGCTTACGAGTTGGGCCAAGCCAGTGAGAGGAAGGTGTCTGTTCCTCTTCATGGCTGCGAGCACTTCTACCTCTTGACCAAACCTCTGCAGGAGACACTTCCCCCCGACACACCGGGTATTAATATATCAAACTTTTTTTCTTTTGTTAACTGCAATCATATCAAAACTCCAAATCATCTATTTATCATTTGAATTTAATCAAAAGTGTCCTCTATTAATCAGCATGGATGACATAAAAAAAAACCGAGTTAAGATCACCAGTTTCTTGGAAAGTATCCACAAAGGGCATAAGAAGTCCGCAATATGCAGGCTATATCTGTCTGTGAGAAGACACAATCTCTATAACTAATACGTTTACCTTGAAGTGAAAAGCTACTGGAAAAGTTCAGCAGAACACATCAGTTCTTCATAACAAGCCAGTTATTTCCCCCCCCCCCCCCAAGTTCTCCACAATCTTTAGTGTTTTTACATTTTTCTGTACACCAGCTGATGAGTGATGGAGTCTGTCTTTAAAGGGTTGTCTTTAACGTCGTGCTTGCTGCTTCTCTGGTATCTTTCCCAACGTTTATGAGGAAACTTGACACCTGGTTCTGACCCCAGTACCGCAGTGGTCTCTCGCCCTTGTCAGTGCACCCGCTGGAGGCATTGTGCCCTCCACTGGAATGTTTGTGTTGATAGGGTCTGGAGATTGATGGCAATAGATCCAGATACTGACCACATTTGTGTTTATGTAACACACTGCAGATTCAACATTTATTGTTAATCCATGTGGAAAATGAGACCCGGAGGACCACTATGTTGTCTCTTTTTATATTTTCATCTCTTTTTGATGTGTTGTTGTTAATCTAACTTGCATCACTATTTAGTACAGCATGTTCTTTCCTCACTCTTCTGCATTCTATGTGTTATATGTTGCTCCCTGTTATCTGAGCTGGCAGAAAATCACACCCAGACTCGGCATTCTAACTGGCTGTGTGTTCTGTCTGTAGTTGTGATGGATATGGACGGCAGGATATATGTCCGGCCGTGGCAGGGAGGCCTTCTGTCAGGAGGCTTTGAGAAGAACCCCAAACCCATCTTCACCGAGGGCCGCAACCAGCTGGAGATCCAGACCATGCAGGAGGACTGGGATCACTTTGGTAAAAGACAAAACTAAATAAAACCAATCACTCAGCCACATTTGAATGAAATCTGTAAGTAAAATCATGTGACAACATCTACTTGGTATCAGACATTAAAGCATGAAAGTAGATTAGTCTGTGCACCCCCGACTCAGCAGAACCAGCAGGCAGTCCATGACATCCTGTTGGCTTCTTGTCTTCTGTAATCAAAATTGGTGAAATCGATGGAGAAGTAGGAGTCGCAGTTTCAGTTTTCTACCACAGTGTTTCTTTTTGTCCATCTCTTTCTATGTCTAATCATTTCAGGGTATAATTCAAAGTCATGTGGACTGTGAGCATCATAAAACGGCCAGAATGCCTCAAAGCTGAACCTCAGAACCACATACATCGGTCTTTTGGCAGAAACATTTTACAAACATGTGGAATGTATTTAAAAACCTGTGGAATAGAGATACACAGTTTAAATGATCACTGCATTTGCTTTACTGGCCTTTTTTATATTATCTATCCCCCATAACCATTTAGATGTACAATGAATAGAAGTAGACTGTACTACACCTCAATCTGGCTGCCACCACATTCAGTCAGAGAGAAATATGTTGCTATTATCAAAAGTGATACTGGATGTTGGATGCTGATGTCAACTCCTGTGAAAAGGCAATTTTCTCAGTGGATTCTGTGTTTTTATCTTGTTTTCAGCAGCTGCGCTGAGACAAACGAGTTGTTGCTGAAAGAGACGGGTCAATCGATCCACTCAGACGTCACCAGTGTAGCACAGACACAAAGTGTGTTTTGTTTTGTTCAGCGGTACAATGCCGTGGGTGTGGGAAGTCGTGCATTGTTGAAAGAGAAGTTCACTTACACAGTCAATCTTACAGTTGCTTTTGATTCCTGTCAGACATGCATTTGGGAAAATTGCCAATGGCCTCTTAGGCTATGTTGAAATTTATAAAGTGAGCTTCTGTATATTTATAGACTGTCACAGACTAAAGTGATTCCAACCTGTGTGTCTTTGTGTGTAAACGTACGCCTGTCTTTTGGCCTTGGCCCCATACTTGTAATGTGAGAGAGACTTTTAACGGTTGACAGGCTGTCATAAAGAGTGAAGTTTATCACCAGCCAGTCCTCCGTTGCAAGCGAGACACATGGCCCAGAAGGTCTGCTATACATACCTCTGCAGTCTCAGTTTCTCTTCACTTGTTCATGTTTCACTTCAAAAAGACACTCAGAAACAAGTGTTTCAATTCACTCAAAAGGAAAATTAAGTGCAGGAAAGTTAATAATTCATATGATACACACAGAAAAGTAGACGTTTGGGATTATATATTACATTTGCTGTGTCAGCAGCAACTGATAGTTTGTCCTCATACAACAAGAGAATTGGCTGCCTTTTGTGGTGAACTAAATGTTTGAAGATGTGTCTTAGTGCTCAAAGCAAATTTAGCATTTTTTTTTGTCATAATACAATTCATCAGTGATGCTCAAGTGTAGTAAACTAAAATTAAAGCGTTTCATATTTCTATGTGTGGGTTACAAAATCTTGACCTCAAATGTTTTTGTAATTATATTTAATATATCTATATTAAGTCAACAAAGCATGCTAAAGGCTCATTGGGTTGTATTTATATGTCATTAAGTAATCACCATAAATGGATTCAGTTGCACTGTTGGCATTTTTGCATTGTTGTCACTGGCTCAGCTTTAATGTTGGAATAACATGTCGGACTGTTGTTGGAATAACATAAGAAGAGGGTGCAGTTCCTGCTGTGAGGCAAGACTCCAAGGATGAAGTTATATTTATGAGCAAAACATTGTAAAAAAAGAAAAGAATTACAAGTAACTTCAAAGTTTGACTTTATGTTCGATGCAGAGAAATTCCAACATTGATGTGCGGCTCGAACCTGCTGAAGCAGTCAGAACGTGTGACGCTGTGGTCTTCTGCCTCCAGAGCCAATGCTTAGTGCCTTGCTGAGAAGAATGCCGGGTCTGGAGACAGCCGAGATCCTCCAGCTGGTCAACTGTCCAGAGTCATTCACACCGGACATGCGCTGTCTGATGGGTGAGATACCGGGTGTGTCCGGCTACTATGTGCTCGCGGGGATGAACTCCTCTGGTCTGGCCTTCGCTGGAGGAGCTGGCAAGTGAGTACAAACATTTGTTGTTGTACAGCTCTCTGTTCAAACTTGGCTGGACTTTATTGGACTTCTTGAATGACGATGGTAAAACTTGGCACAAATGGTCCATTGCGCTTGTGTTTTTAACCAGGTATCTGGCAGAGTGGATGACCTATGGCTACCCTACGGTCAACGTGTGGCCACTGGACATCAAACGCTTCGGAAACCTGCAGAGCAGCCGAACTTTCCTGCGACACAGAGTCATGGAAATCATGCGTAAGTAACAATCCTGTGAATGATACTTACTGTATATAAACGTTGTTGTGTGTTCCCTTGTTTCCAACCAGACCAGAGCGATGCAATCATCCAGATAATATTGACTGAAGTGTTAATAAACACCTCTACACCTCTTATCTTTAATTGTATTTGTCCATTTACAGCCTTGTTGTATGAACTGAAAGTTCCCCGGTGGGACTTTCAGACGGGGCGTCAGCTGAGAACCAGTCCTCTTTACGATCGTCTGGACACCCAGGGCGCTCGCTGGATGGAAAAACACGGCTTTGAAAGGCCTAAATACTTCGTTCCTCCAGGGAAAGGTAAACGTAATGCAATGTTCTGTCAGTTTAAAATTCTAAATGTGTCTGGATTGAAAATCTTGAAAATCTTGAAGACCTCAAGACTGAAAAGAAAATGTTGGAGACCCAAACATATCTGTGTATTTATAGAATACTGAGGAAAAATAATAACGGACTACGAGTTTTAAAGTTCTATGAAATTCATTCATGAGTTAAGCAAAGGAAGGGTGCAGTTCACAGGTTTATCATGTCACAATAGACATTTGCAGCTGAAAAAATGTTGGAGCAGAGAATAAATGACACTCGTCTGCATGTCCATCTTATAACCACAAGAACACTGGTCTGTAACTCACTTTAAGAAACACTATATTGGGTTCGCATAATAACACAACCTCTACAGTGATATACAACTCATTTTCTAAAATTTGTATCCCTGGTTTTTTCAGCTTTTCTCAAGTGATTATTTCAGTAACATTTGCATTGTGTTTCGTTATTGGAAAAATATTGGGTATGTTGCTCGCATGTTTTCACAAATCTGTTCACTGTGTTTTGGTTTGATATTAAGGATTTGCCTCCTGAATTGACTCACATGGTTTCTCTGGTTTGTTTATCTTTACAGATCTGCTCTCTCTGGATCAGAGTAAAACCTTCTACAAGCCAGACTGGTTCGACATCGTTGGAGCAGAAGTGAAATGCTGCAAAGAGGCCGTCTGCGTGATTGATATGTCTTCCTTCACCAAGTTTGAACTGAGTGTGAGTCGCGATGCACTGTGGACTGGATTGTCCTCATGGTGTTTTGGCTCAGACTCTGTCGCATGTCATTTGTTAGACTCATGTTCGTCTGTGCCAGAACAGAGCAAAAGATTTGTAATTCCGTCAAGCTTTGCCAGATGGAAGCTACTGATGCAGCAAATGGACAGTAAATGAAAGGGCTTCCGCCGATGAGTAATGCATCCACAGCTAATCTAACCTTCTGTTGTGTCCTGATGTCTCAGTCCACAGGAGACCAGGCTTTGGAGCTTCTGCAGCATCTGTGTGCCAATGACCTGGACGTTCCCGTCGGGCACATCGTCCACACCGGCATGTTAAACCAGAAGGGGGGCTACGAGAACGACTGCAGCGTTGTCCGCGTCAGCAAGAACAGGTCCCACACCTCTTAGCAACATTAACATTATCATTAAAATAAGGATAATGACTGTTCTAACACGCTGTGATTTCTGCGTTCCTTCTAGTTTCTTCATCATCTCTCCAACGGACCAGCAGGTTCATTGTTGGTCCTGGATTAAAAAACACATGCCCACTGACCCACACCTCCTCCTCGAGGACGTCAGCTGGAAGTACACAGGTAAGATGTCGTCATCGAGTGGGCCCACAGTATTGGAAGCAAAGTGTTGAAAAGCCTGACGACCCACTGTTTTAGCATTCACAATAAAATAATAAAGATATCTCATGGTCTTCTCTGATCGCCCACAGCTTTAAATCTCATTGGGCCACGTGCGATGGATGTTTTGGCTGAACTGTCCTACGTGTCGATGACACCAGACCACTTCCCCTCCATGTTCTGCAAGGTACGGACGGCTCGGTGGTACTTGGTGTTATTTCTGTTTTATTTATTTGAGGTCAGAGACGAGTACAATAACATTTACAAACATCAGCCAGTCACTTGACATGACCTTTTCTTATTTTAACATGGATAAAAACAAATAGGTGGTTGGAGGTCCAGCTTAGTAGGAAATGAATTTATCAGCAAGTGTTTGTTTATCCTTCTTTCTGTTTGTTACCAGGAGCATTAACCCATTGGTGTGTGTGTGTGTGTGTGTGTGTGTGTGTGTGTGTGTGTGTGTGTGTGTGTGTGTGTGTGTGTGTGTGTGTGTGTGTGTGTGTGTGTGTGTGTGTGTGTGTGTGTGTGTGTGTGTGTGTGTGTGTGTGTGTGTGTGTGTGTGTGTGTGTGTTTACAGGAGATGAGCGTGGGCTACGCCAATGGGATCAGAGTGATGAGTATGACTCACACCGGGGAACCAGGTTTCATGCTCTATATCCCCATCGAGGTGCAAAAACACTATAAACGCTTCACTGAATAGTGTAATAATATCAGTTCGAGCCCTACAAATACTTGCCTCAGGTCAGGAATATTAAGAATGTAAACTGATGGTGCTGCGTCAGAGGATCAGTGTCTTTGACATTAAAATGTACTTGAAATTGTGGATTAGATTTTTTTTCTGTCACACTTATAATTAGGGATGCTAATTTCTCTTTCAACTAAACCCAAAATTTAAATTAACGCTGAAATTAACTATAGCACTGTATATTCAGGCTGGACATGAGCTGTGTTATCTTTTCAGTCCAGGCAGGATCACACCGGCTCTGGGTAAACCATTTCAAATAGGCCAGATTGTGGTTCGCGCTGCTACCAGGAGTAACTGCCGTGCAGGTTAATATTCAAATGCTGGAGTTGAACTAAGCGAACTAAAGGTTCACATCTATATTCTCAATATTTTCATTTTACATATTACATTGTCGGGTTTCGAAACCAAAATCTATGGAAAAGCCTGACCACAAAAGTAATGTAATTTGTTAACATGACAGAAAACCAGACCATTTTTCTATTATTGTGAAAGCAATCCGTCAATATTGACCTGTGCATGAGCTGCACTACATCAGTCAAATATTGAAACTGAAGAGAAAAAAAACGCTCACAAAGAAACAGCCCAGTGAAAAGAACATCAAGTTGAACAGAAATGTCTCTCTGCTCCTTCCAGTATGCTCTCCATGTGTACAATGAGGTGATGTCAGTGGGTCAGAAGTACGGGATTCGTAACGCGGGGTACTACGCTCTGCGCAGCCTGCGCATCGAGAAGTTCTTTGCTTTCTGGGGCCAGGACCTGGACGCCTTCACCACCCCGCTGGAGTGCGGACGGGAGTTCAGAGTCAAGTTTGACAAGGTGTGTGATCATTTCAGCTGCTGGAACACACAACGTGTTACTTCAACTTCTGAGCGAGCTTATGGCGCTCAGGGCATCATATCGCTCTGTATGACCTTGAAGCGATTCAACATCGTCGCAGCAATGGATTCGAACAAGTTGCAAACATTGTTCTGATATACATCTCTCCCATTTTGTATGCACCTTATATTCCTCAATATGGTTGGAAGGTGCGACAAGAAGAGTTTGAATCATTAGAGGACACTAAGCAATCTGTTTGACTAAAATCTTCAACGTCTGGGTGGTGTGTGTTTTTTGTTTTTCTTTCTTTTTTTTGTATCAAGGCGCGTGAAGGAAAATTTGTCAGCGGGCTGCTCCTGCAGGCACAACAGGTGCCACTGTAAACCAACAGCGGTGAAGTTTTCCATCAGCTTCTTGGCAAAAAAATGGTGAAATGTCAGGTGTGCTGCTTACAGCCATGATGTCAGCGAAGGATTGATGAAAGGAGCCGTCAGTTTGCAGCTGCTTCTCTGATCGGCTCTTTTCTGTTCAACTGGAAGGGGTTTTGTCTCATTTGTGTATCTCTGCCTCTGGCATTGTATCATGGTATATTTATCTTTTACAAATGATCATTTAATTACAGTGTACACAAGTAGCATTGCTGATATGACAGGTACTAAATGAGTCCTCTCTCAGTGAACAGATTGTACTTTGTTGCATCGCCACTCTTTGGCTCTTTCCAATTAAACCTCCTCACTTCCTCTTTATTTTTGTTTAAATTTCCTGCCAAAATACAGTTTCATTTCTCTCTTCCTGTTTTTGTCTCCTCATCAGGACACAGACTTCGTCGGCCGTGAGGCGCTGTTGCAGCAGCGTCACGACGGCGTGTTCCGCCGCTTCGTCATGCTGGTCCTGGATGACCACGACACCGAGCTGGACTTGTGGCCGTGGTGGGGTGAGCCCATCTACCGCAACGGCCTCCTGTCCGGGACGACCACCAGCAGCGCCTACAGCTACACTCTGGAGCGCCACGTCTGCCTGGGTTTCGTGTCCCCGCCCCCGGGGCCCGAGGGGCTCCCCACACCCATCACACCCGACTTCATCAACCGCGGGGACTACGAGGTGGACATCGCCGGCCAGCGCTACCCAGCCAAAGCCAAACTCTACCCCTTCAGCTCCCTCTTCACCCAACAGAAACGCCGCAAGGAAGACATGGAGCTCAGCAACCTTCAAGGGAAGTGAGGGAGCACAAATTACAAAAAGAAAATCTCCGTCTGTGACTCCGGTTCACCAAATTCACTCCTGCTCAGTCGCCACGTTGCCAAGGTGTCCTCCTTTTCTAGCTCCTAATGGGAGAGCTGTATGAAATATTACTGCGTCCCTCTCTCTAATATCTCATTTACATGCTGCATCACCCTCTTTTGAAGTGCAATATTTCTGGAGCACCAAAAGCTTGAGCTGTATCAATAAACAGAGCTCATCAAACCCAACCCGCCGCTCTACGCTCACAGTCTCATGGCTGCTTCACTGGCACAGTCCATGTTTAAGTGCCTTCACCCAGGCAAAATCAACACGAGCTGTTGACGTTTTCACTGCGTTCACTTTAAATCATCCAGAAGGGATTTCCAGGCTTGTTAAATCTGGATGGAAAGAATTGTCAATGCTGATGTGCAAATACTGAGTGTTGACTCATTGTACATTTTCTGCTGTAAAAAACAAAACAAAACAAAACAAAAAACACAAGTGATGTTAGACGGTGATTGAGATCTGGAACACTGCTGTCAGTTCCACTATATCAAAGCTCACGGTGGAGATTACCGTAATTAAGGGGAAAAGACCTCGTATGATGATTCTTTTTTTTTTTTTTTTTCTCTCTCTCTTCCTGTCCTGCTTCTCCAGCCAATCAAAAGCCTCAAACTAAAGCTTTTGTCCCCTGGCTGTCTTTACCTTTAGCCATTTGCTGTTCTTTTGTTAATCTTTTGTGTGTGGAGCTCATGATGTGTTCATGGTGATATATCCTCGCCCATTATTTATGTTTTGTACTTGTTTTGCAGCCTCTTTGCACTTCCGGTGCTCAGGTTTAGTTCCGTCGATGTTTTGTTGAATGTGCAGCCGACGTCATGCATATAGTAGATGAAGGAAGTGGGGACAGGAGAGCGAATATACATCAGGAGCTGCAACGTTAGCTTCTCGATCAGACCTCGAATTGTGAAGTTGACATTGGTCTACTCCAGAGGTTAGATGTTTGTGTAAAAGAAAGGACTTCACTACGATTTGAAATAAAATGATGTATTTTTGTATAGGTAGTGTGTATAAAATTTCTATTTTCAGTATTGCACTTTGTTTTCTACATCCGTTTTGCAGTTTCATACTGTCGGACGGTGCTTCAGTACGACTGTTTTCTCGGTTCTTCTCTGCATGTTCAGTTTTATTTTTCAGCTTCACTACTAGTACCGTCATGTATCTTTATATAGCTGGCTGCAATCTTCTGTTTTGCCCCCCTTTTAGAGGTCAGGCACATCTACAGAGCAGGAGGTCTGAAGCCGGTAGGGATTCAGAAACAATTTAACAACAGTGGATGAGAAAAGCAGAGATGAGGTGAGAGTTGAATACACAGTAAGAACAGCAAATGTCATGTGCGATAAGAACTTAGCAGATATTTGAGTGACAGGATATTACCTAATAGTATTGTTTGATGTAACAATTGGCATTGGTTGTTACTCCGATGCATTTCCAAACATAATATTTTTCCTTTGTGTGACTCCTAAATGTTTGACCATTTAAACCAATTTCTTTTAACCTCTCGATCTCACGGTCTCATATCTGAAGAAACCCTTGATACAGAACTGATCCTGCCAACAGGAAAGAGCAGCTGAAGTTGTAGAGAGCTGCATCAAATCTTTTGTGTATGTTTTCATCAGTTTAAATTTCCGCTAACATCTCAGACTTGTTTTATGTCGAGATGACTACAGAAATATATATTTCGGAAGCATCTCATTATTAAGGTTTCAATTGTGGATGGGTTTTAAATAAGCCAACAAAAAGGAAGCACTCACTGTTGTGCTTTTTACTGTAAGGGCCAAATCGTCCATGTTGTGATGATCGAAAGATGCTGACATCCAGCGTGGTGATAGAGAAAGCCTGACCTCTGCTGTAGTACTTCATCTCTGTGCTTAACATGTGGTGCTTCCTTTATACAAGAGTCTCGCATATCATATCTGCAGTTTAATGTGTTCTCACATATCAGATACGCACTGCTGGATTAATACAGCCCCCAATTATAAAGCATAGGCGAAGCTTTGTAAGCACATGACATGGAAGTCCTTGTTGCAGTTTGTTTTTTTGATGACATGCACTAATGTTGAAAAAGGGAAGTGGTCACCAACATTTGCACTAAATATGGGCAACCTGCTGACTTGTAAAACACTCCCATGAAACCACAGGGTCGAGTCTTAAATGTAGGTCAAAGCTACTCTGAACATTTAAAGGGACCTATTTTGCTCAACTTCAGCTTGTGTTCATCTATGTGCAGCATCTTTCTGTCCACATAATGCTCTACATGATGGAAAGTAGTCAGATGAACAATAGTTCCCCTTAAATACGTGAGCTTTAGTTGCCGTGATGGAACAAAAACTTTTAAGGATTCATGAATCTGTTCACACAAATCTACTCAACCTAACTGGATAGCATTGTAATGCATGTTTGACTTGAATCAATTTGACCCCTTCTCATACTGGACTGATGTATACATGGCAGTTTTGTCTTCAGAGCTTTACACCGATGTATTTATACCATGTTGAACTGATGTTTGGCTGTCTAATATCCTTAAAGTGCAAACTATAAAACAAACTTTATCCATATGAAGATGGCTGATTTTTTTAAATCTCGTGTTCACTCCTGATTTGTGCTCAGACGTCAATGCTTCAGTCTCGCCTCCTTCAGTCTGTTAATGAACACCAGTGAACTCTGCAGAATCTCATCATATCAGGTCAGCACAGAGGCCAAAGAGTTCCACATGAAAACACTTTATTAGCACATGACAACACAGCAGTCTCTGACATCACATCCGCCTGGCTTTGCGTGGACGGCATCCATTGTGTGGCACGGGGGTGTTGTCAGTGATCGACACCACCTCCAGGCCTCCCATCGTCAAGCCTTTGATGGCAGACTGCAGAACGAAGAACAAAACAACGATTCGTTGGGAAAGAAAAGTTCCAAGAAATCTGTTGCTACTTAAAAAGATTTAAGTTATCATTAAGTGTTAGTGTTGATGAAGGTCCTACAATATTTATACAGAACTGTGCAACAGGAAATATTGCACTAACAAAAGTAGTTATATTCATTGATTTCTATAAAAGGACCAAGAGAGGGTTCAGTATACATTGTAAACACTTTTCATGATCAACTTGCAAACATTTTCTTTGAAGGAATTCTGTGGAAAAGTCCTTTCAGAACTAAGCTCATATGTTGTGGATGTAAGATGATCTAAGGCTTTTGTCTTTTCATGGGCTCCCAAACGCTTTCCATGATATTTAGCTCATTCCATAATACCATAACTTCAGGACTTCTAATTCATCTTTATACACTGATAGTACATAATGACATGGGGTCTATGATTGACTCTCTTGCAGAGATTCATGATTTCCTGTTGGTATTTTATGATCAAACAGTTCCAGTTGTTACAAGTGTGCAAAAACTTTTACCGTGTAGCTCAGGACCATTATTAGATACGAGCCCTTTGTCCATTGGAGCTGATTCAAATAGGCAATTTGGTATATTACATAAAGATGAAAGGACATGATGAATAAAGAAGTATTCTAAGTGTAATCATTCTTTTATTCTTTACTGGGTGATGGTCTTTGACCTGATCTATCAGTCAAAAAGGTCTTAATAGCTATAGATTTACTCATAGTTTATCAGAATAATTTATTACGAACTGAAGCTCTTTGGATCCAAAAGGAAAAAAAAAGATCAATTTCCAGAATTTGCAAGGCATTGTGCAAAATAACTTTTTTTTCGAAAAGATTGCCTAAGATCACTCACCAGACGTCCAGGACCGAGACCTTTGACCACAACACGAACAAACGTTACTCCTTTCACTGTGGCTTTCTGTTCAGGTGGTGAGACACACAGAGGTTCAGTTCATGTACAACAAGTCCAAACAGATGAGTAGATATAGAAGAGCTTAAAACACTGAAGATGTGTTCACAGTTAAGGGTGGTTCGGATAATCTGAACTATATTTACTGTGTTTCATCTGAACTCTGATGATCCTATTTAGCACAGACCAACAACTCTAAATGAACCAAACACAAGATATAACAAGTATATAGCACCGTCTCTTCACAGCAACCTGCACAGCTGAGATGAGTATTAGATTAAATGCGTATTTGAACACCCGCTGCATAGTTAGAGAGAGAACAGCTATTTTTCTTCTTTATTCAAATGTTGATTCAGAGGCACGGCATTTTGAGCCTCCTGGTGGAGTAGCAGTGAGTGCTCTCATCTCACAATGAGAAATACTTGGATCAAGACCGATTGTGGGCCTTTTCTTTAGGAATTTTCACATTCTCTGTGGAAATAAACATTTTTCTCAAGCTACTCCAGTGACATATCTTTTTCTGGTGAGTCAATATGTCTGAGTTGGCTGCAGATGTGAACGCTTCTCTCTCTTCGTGTTTGTCCTGTGATGAATCCTATCAATACATTTACCCACTGGTAGCTGAGATCAGCTCCCGCCATTGTGACTCAGACTTTGAAGTTGGAGGAACTTTTTCAGTTTGAAAATAAGTGTTTTGCTGCATTTTCAAGGACTTACTGATCCAGCAGAGATGCCTGCAGTCTGCGCAGCGATGGGTGTGGACTTCTTGATATTCTTGAAGCCCTCTGTGCCACAGGATGTCCTCACCAGAGACAATCCCTTACTGTCTGTGAGCTGGATGTGTGTGCTGGAGGGGAGCCGCAGTTTGTTCAGTTCACTCACACAAACATGACGGGACATTATCAACGACCAGCACTGGTGAACATATCATTTAAAGTGATCTGTAATATGGAGGCCTGCTTCAGGAACATCAGTGTTGTTCTTCATACAAATCACAGATATGAAAGCACACTGACCGGGTCAGGCTTGCGCAGTAGAAACATTTACAACTTACTTGTTGTATGTAGCCTTAATGTGAACGATGGGCAAATCCTCAAACTTCGTTCCACCCCATCGCAAAGCGCTGTCCTGACCAGGGAGTGGAGGCATAGAGCTGAAGAATTTAATCAAATTGTTTATATATCACAAATTGCGTAAACCCACGAGATGAGTGTGTAGAACCTGTGTGAGGAGATCTCACCTGAACTGTTTAGAGGAGTCTTTGCTCGATGCTGCTGCCTCCTGGTGTCTGACAGCGCTGCTACATAATGTTCTCTGCAGCCCTTTGCTCCCATACCTGTACAAGAACATCAGCATGAACATCAGCATGAACCAAACTGACTGGAGTAGTAGTAGAGTAGTTTTAACTTTCACTACAAGTCATTATGTAGCATCACTGCGCACACGAGGAGCCAGCCAATAGCTCTTCAACTGCTAATAAACCCAGAAAACACTTACAGAGAGGCTCCGTTAGCAGTCAGTTGTCGACATGCGGTACTCACAGAATTCGCTAATATACAAGTAAATTTATACATGTTTCATTCATTTAAAAACCAGCTCGTTGATTGATATTTACGTCCTAGCTACACATAACAAACGTGACATTGAAGGAGCTGCTGATAGACAATGGGTCAATAATTTCCTTAGGGGGAGAACTGACATTGTAAAACTATTATAACTGGAATACACGGAAATATGTTTTTGAATTGTCATAACTCTTTTATTTAGTCACGAATAATTACACTGAACTTATATAGCGTGAATTTGAGAAGAATATTGCTCTATTCTTAAATATACTAATGCTTCTAACCCCTACTTGAAACTGAATGAACTCGTCCGTGCCGCAGCTAAGAATTGTGGGTAGACAGTGGACAGTGGTGCATTGAGAACCCTCGGAAAATAAATGATTTTATTTCACTTAACTCTTTAATGTAACAAACAAAATACACTTAGATATATAAAATATACATTTTATATTTGCCTCCATCAGTCAATTTATTTGGTTTTATTACGACTATCGAGCTGATTTTGAAATTCCACTTTCAGTTAATTCGATTAGTTTCAATTAGTTCGATTATTTTCCGAACAGTACCTGAATGCATCAGCGGAAGATGGCTGCTCCCTGTAGAAGGATGGCAAGTCGATGTGTCTTCCAAATTCTTAGTAGTTTCAGCAGGACAGCGGTGGGAAATGCGAGTTTTCGTCACTTGTCAAGCTCTGCTGTTTGTCGGAGCCTCTCTCAGGCAGAATGTGTGATACAGAGGGCGAGTTCTCCATGGACTTTGACGGCGGCCGTGTGTCTGCAGAGACTCCCGGTCATTTCAGCGGAGTTCAGTCCCATCGAGCAGCAGTTCAAGGAGTTATTGGAGCAGGTCAGTTTGATCATCTACAGGACTGGCTTTGGGGCGAAGAAACGTACATGTTTCGGTTACAGTGAAATATGTCGCCCTGCAGAGGCACATCGGCGACGAGAATGGCTCACTTCTAGTGTCTGCAGGATTGTGCTGCATATAACGGCCTCATCTAGGGAATAAATGTGGAGTTACATGTTGATTATTAATTATTGCTTGTAGCTTTAAGCACACGTTTCAACAAACAAATATCGCCACACAGAGGAAGAGAGCAACGACTTCAAAATGTACAGTCGTAACTATTTATTAAAGCAAAAAAAAAAAACCTCAGCCAAACACGTGGTAGAAATTCAGTTATTTCGGTATTTTTATGTTGACTGGATGACTTGCTGTCGTTCAAAAATGAGCATCATTAGGCAAGACAGTTGACTGAGATAATCTGAATGTGGCAAGGCTGTTGCCACTGGTGTGTGTGTGTGTGTGTGTGTGTGTGTGTGTGTGTGTGTGTGTGTGTGTGTGTGTGTGTGTGTGTGTGTGTGTGTGTGTGTGTGTGTGTGTGTGTATTACACACACTTCATTAAAAAAATATCTAAATTGTTTGCACACAATAGTGAAAAATAGACAAATATACACATCTTCTGTTTGAAGATATGTTTTCACTTTTCAAAAGCCAGGTGCTAGATTTATGTGGCCCTTGACAAACTGGGACCACAAGATTTTTTTCTAGTTCTTGAAGTAATACGTGTCTTTACAGCTAATACTTTATTAGTCGCTTTATCAGGCTAAACATTAAGGATTTAGTGTTGTGTGGTTTATTATCGTTGCTTAAAAGTAGATGGAAGCATTTTTCAATCCTGTAATAATATCATGCCTGCAAAGAAGACTTATTGATCGACACAATGCAAGATGCCTTTCAGTCAGTTGGAGAGGACTCAAATAATATATAAAAAAAAAATATTGCACACATTCTTATGGTGAGATTTATATGAAAGGAAATGTAATTACTTTGATGAAACTAAGACTTGTTATACTGTTGTAGACATCAGCTCTACATTAAGGCTCTGCTGGGTTTCAGGAGTGACGATAGGCTGCTGGCAGCTCGAGCTCCTCCACCCCAGCAGCTGGTTGACATTCAGCAATTGGTTTCCAGCTTGAATCGCCTGAACTCGTTTCAGATTGAGCTGGAGAAAAGCGTGCTGTCAGACCACGAGCTGCGGCTGCTGGAGGACGCAGATCGGCTGAGTCGGAAGCAGGCAGACGACTACGACTCGGATGAAGAGGAGGGCCGCGGTAACCAGGAGATCATGTTGGCTCAGGACCTGGAAGACGCCTGGGAGCAGAAACTGAAGATATTCCAGCCCGCGCCGAGGGTCAGAGGTCAGTTCTGGACAGAGGCACTCACCGGCGGCGCCATCTGAGGAAATATTAAGAGCAAAATGCTCCTGATGTGTATTTGTGTGTGTGTGATTTTGTCATCTTTATCTTTTTGTCTACTTTCTGTCAGTAGTGAATTAAAGCAGAAAGGAAGAGAAAGATGAGATCATATGAAAGCAATCTCGTATACCGGGCTTTAAATAGAATTACCCACGAGGGGAAAAGCGACTTTTAATGTCTTCTCTTTTTTGGATGTTGAGTGAGATAATCTTTTTACTCCAGAAGTCTGTATCTGCATTTGCCTCGCTGTGACATTTGAATCATCATGCACTTTGCAGACACACACGGAGGAGTGGTGAAGCATTACGTCTCCTGTATTTTTGTCCTTTTCTTTTCCTGTTTAGTCGACGTAGATAAGGACTTGACCTCGGCCGATCGCTACCTGGATGAGTCGCTGGTTCTCCTGGCCGAGCAGCAGGTGGGCAGCGAGAAGCTGTGGCTGCTGCCGCAGACTCAGTGGCAGGAGGGAGAGACGCTGCGGCAGACGGCTGAGAGGGCGCTTGCCTCCCTGCCAGGTAGCACCGACTTCTAATCCTGAGACGAATCTGCCGAGTAATTCAAGTTAACAGCGCCTCTCTAAGCCAATCTGAATTAGCTTGACCTTTATTATGTATTGATTAATATTTTCCATATAATGCTTTTTGGTTGTTATGGTGATGCCTCAAATGAATCTCTTGTGTGTTGCTTCTGTCGCTGATCGACTCTCACTACTGTGGACTTTACTGACAATAGGTGAAGAGAAGGGCACCAAACAAACTGGTCATGATGTCATCACAGGGCGAATGCAGAGAGACACGTTGATGAACAATTACCGAAGAGTTGAGGGCAATTTAGGTATTGATTGTGAGGAGGCCAATGTACCAGATGAAAAGCCCTTCGTGATATACCCAGAAGAAAAGTAAAGCCTCAAACTGCAATGGTACCTGGAAAATGTGAAGTGACAGTGTCACTCATCAGATTCAGTTGAACATTATATATGTCAAAGGAAAGCATCGAATCTTCATTTTTAATGGTTAAGCAACCGTGAAAAAAATATCATTGTTATCAAATCATTCTATTGTACAATGTGAAAGTAACGCACGTTAAAGACTTTAACGCTATTTTTCTGTTACTCACGATTAGATGATCTCTAAATTACTTCATTGAAAATACTGCATAAGACCTAAATGTACATCTTTCATAAAACTTATGAGGAACCACATGAGCACATAAACAATAATCACAGAGTTCATGTACAAGTCTACACCGATGTTAAAGATGAAGGTAAGAAAAGAAAAAAGAATGCCAATTCTTGGCTTTTCTTGGCAATAATGAGTTGCGCTAATGCCCAGTTTGGATTTGTCTATTTTTAATTTTTTTAATTTTATATTTTCTATAAGTTAAATTAGACTATAGTTCAATTTAAAAAAAGTATTTTATGTATTATTATCTGGTCTGCTGGTTTTCTTATTGACCTGAATGCAGATTCCATCACAGACTGAACATGGTGGGGCTCCGTGGTTAGCTGGCCATCTTCAGTAGCTGCACATAAACACCAATGGCATGACATTGTTACTTTTATGAATTGGCCTATTTTTTAAATGTTTTAAATACAATGTGATGTAGCTTTTAACATCAGCTGACTGTCTGAGACGACAAGCATCCTCCTCCCTACGCTGTACGTTTGGACTTTGAGAAGGATGAATAGATGTTTAAATTGCTGTGTGTTCATTGTGAGGCATAACGAGGATTCGCTGGTGTTTGTTTGTCTGTTTGCGAATCAGTTTTTTATCCAGATATTCTGACATCATAGATTCATGTGTTTGAAACATAGAAAGTATTAAAGGTGATTTAATAGCGTTACCGAAAGAGCAGCCGTGTGTGTTGTTCTCCAATGAAGCTCAGAACTTTTGGATAGGATTCAATTTATTCCTTAGAGCCTAAATATCAGGTGGTATTGTTGTCCACACGCTCCATTTGCTGTATCCGTATCTCCTCTGCTGTCGTTATGACTGAGCTTTAATTCTAAGGATCATTTAAGTTTGATGGGATGTAATCTGAAATAGCAGGCTGCTACTTAAAGCGCAATCACCTATATTATCCACAACAAGAGGGATGAATGCCCTCTTAAACCACCAGCCCAAGGCTCATTTGCATACATAGTCATAATGCAGTAGTTGACTCCGTGCTGTCGTCTCCTCATAGAATTCTGATGTGACATGTAGATTAGGTTCCTACAAGAGTATGAGGGGGATAAACGTGGAGAATCATAAAAGACATGAATAGTTCAAAGGTCAAAGCTGCAAATATATTCAGTGACCCAATGGCGAACCCCCATATTGAAATATGGTAACTGTAGAAGTCCAGATATGCAAGACGCAGACAAAAACACACAAACGGCCATTTTAAGCTGATTAAATCATGCAAAATCAAATGAATGCAATGATTAGATGAAAAAATTGTGTGATTTAGTGGAGAGAAACTGACGTGTGGAGGAGGAGGCAGTCCATCGGTGGGTTACATTCAAACGACTCAAGTTTGAATCCAGTTCGTATGGAAGTGAAGCTGCTTTGTTTGCCTTTTGCAAGTATAAATAGAATTACTGCAATGCATTTCATTCACAAGAACTCTATAATTCTATCTGAACAGGCAACACTGAAGAAGAGTTGTATGACTGACTGATATGAAGGAAAATCTTCTTCATCAGGGGTGTCAAACTTATTTTAGTTCAGGGGCCACATTCCTACCAGGATCACCCTGAATGGGTCAGATAGTAAATAAGTGGCATAATAACCTTTGAATTTAAACATTAACGTTTTTATTTGTTGGGGCATTGACTAGAAGTTTTTTTTTTTTTTTTTAAGTATTTTTTGCGATTAGTACTGAAAATAACTACAGTGTCAACATTATGCTAATTTGAATGATACTTTCTGTTTAAAAATACCCTGGGGCTGATTGGAGCTAGGTTTGGCCCACAGGCCTTAAATGTGACACTCCTGCTCCACATTGTTGTTCAACAATGTTGAACATTGTTCAACAATGTTTATATGCTAATATGCAACACTGTGTGCATCCGTCTTAAATGGAATTCATGGTTTTTGAATTTTTTTTTTACCGTCCAAAAAGAGGCATGTTGCTTTAATTAGTGCCGTCAAACACAAATGATCCACAGGAATACACAAAAACTCATCTCAAGGGCTCACAGCTTGTTTTCATCCTTGCTGCAGTTGGTTTCAAGGCCACGTTCCTGGGAAACGCCCCCTGCGGAGTCTACAAGTACAAACTGCCCAAAGCCGCCCGGACGGAGAGCTCGGTGGGAACAAAGGTGTTCTTCTTCAAAGCCATCCTGTCAGAAGCCGCTCCCCCAGAAGCCCCGGACGCTCCTTTTCTGTGGCTGAAGAAGTGCGAGCTGGAGAAGTACCTGAAACCGGCGTACCTGCAGAAGGTGGAGCGCTTCATCCTCAGCCTGTGACACGCACACTCACAGCAGGACTCCGACATACTGAACAATATTTATGAGGCCTGGAGTGTTCCCTTTGTTGTCTAAGAAAAAAAAAATCCTGTCATTCAGTGAGATATGTATGTTTCATGAAATAAAGTAGTTTTTTTTCTCAGATGTTGTGAAACGTCATACCTGACCAGACACAGACTGTCATGGTGGATTCTCAGCTTGGTCTCTCTCCCTCTCTCCCTCTCTCTCTCTCCCTCTCTCTCTCTCTCTCTCTCTCTCCCTCTCTCTCTCTCTCTCTCTCTCTCTCTCGAAAGAATGCAGTCAAAACAATACATTCTTTTTACATTTTAATGATTTATATTGTTGCAGAGCGACTCATTTAAGCTGGCCTGGATCATGAGTAGATGAAGTGTATTGAATCTTTTTAGCTTCATGCATTTCTACTTATAATTTTGACATTTTGAATCTTTATCCGAGAATATATTTCTTGTTTATTAGAACTTGATGCCAGATGTGTCCAACTCTGGTTTGACGGGCAGCAAGTCACAATGCAATGCTTTTATTATTCTCAGTATCCTCACATTGTTATTACTTGTACTCCCAATGCTTCAACCATTATCCACTTTTTTTTTTAACCTTTTTTTAAATCTTTGTTTATTAGATATCTACTTTTTACTCCACAAATGCCTATTTTATTACAAATATTTAAGTTTTACTCCTGATGTTGAACTTTAAATATCCACATTTTCCCTTCATTAGTCATATTTTAGGATATTCTACAGTAGGAAAAAATAAATGTATATAGTTTTAGCATGTAAACAAGTAGGTAGGTTATTCGGTAGAGGTTTTAATTGAGCTTTTTTCTTTTTTCTTTTCCTTTCTAACCTGGAGACTGATGTTATTCTGATTGAGTGGGACAATGACGCATGTATCCGTCAGGACATTTCATGCATTAGAGACAGAAATGTGACAAAAGCAGCATCAGAGCTGCAAGCAGGTGGAACAGCGAAGAGGCAAAGTTACCTATTTAGTGTGATGTCTGACATGGAAGAGCAGCAGTGATACGACTGAAAATCAGCCAGAGCAACAACAATGTCTATGACCTTATTTAGTCGGAACGTTTGAACAGGAAAGATGAGTTTAGCAAAGATATACTTGTGAGAAATGTATATTTTTAGTTTGAACTTGTACTTTAAATGTTGTAAATACTTGCAAATGCAATTTGGACACGTCCAGAGATCCTAAAAGAAAAAGAAAAGCTTCATTTTCTACACTCTTTCACACTGAGAGCTACCAATAAGCATAGCCTAAGAAGCTTGCCTGTAAATATAGGAAAAGTAGATAATTCATACCCTTTCATATTAGAGATTTGAGATCCGTTCCAGGCGTTGAAGTGCTCCGACGGCTTGCTGTAAATCAAGCGGACCCAGGAGCCATGGTGAGCCCCAAGAGTTGGCTGTTGTACGTCAGGTGGGCAGAAAGTGGTAGAACATTGGGCCCGAGGCCTCGAGGTGAGCCCACACACTCACTCTGCCCAGACAGACAGCCAGATGGCACCCATCTCACTCTTGCTGCTATTACATGCTTGGCACTCGTGCTCTGAATCCCCAAGGACAAGAGCCATATTTTGTTTAGCGTCTTACAGTAATTCTGCCATCGCCACGGGGCGTCAATATGCATCTGCTCCTGTGTGGTCTCTACAGGGATTGTACACACACTCTGGAAGCTCACTCTTGGCATTTTATTGCACAATATTTGCAGCGCGGGGTGAAGAAGTCGAGCATGGTGTCTGCCACTGAGACCCCGCTGAGACCTCAGTCTGCTGCTGCTGGTCAAATCTGTCCACTTTTTCTGGGTTCTTTCGGCTATTTACCAGCTTTAGTTCTCCAATAATAATGCTTGGAACAATGTCCTGTAACATTTAAAACTTCTAAGAAATAAATAAAGAAATAAAATACATTCGCACAATAAACAGAATGTAAATGTTTGTCTGTAAAATTTTGCTCCAGATATCTGTGGAAACTCACATGCATACTAGCTACTTTTACAGAACTCCTAACTTGCAATGTCACTTGCTACCACAAGATGGTGTGGTGAGTCTGATTGTGTCTGGCGGAAATCTGGCGGATTTAACACCATACATGAAACTGTAAAAAAACAAAACACTACTGGGCTAAAGACATTACCAATCCACCATTACTTCTGACCTTTACTTCTTGGAACAATAAACCACCAACAAGGTCTTTACAGTTATTTATATTTTGTTTGTAATATCACTTTGTGCCAAAAGACCACATCAGCAGTCATATCAGTCTGTGATGAAGTAAAGACTATAAATCATCTTCCAACTATTCTTTCATTGGACTGTACAACAATAGCTAAAGTGCTCAGCATCTATGACAATATCGAAAATTGTTTCAGATCGGGACAAGAAAACAAGAATTTTTGCATTTCCATCAATGCGTATTCATTGTTTTGTGTCTTGTTGGTGTTTCACGTGACTGGAGTTGTTTTCCCTCTCATTGCGTTCATGTGTTTGGCAGTTTTGAGTGTCTCTGTTATAGTTTTGCATATCCTTGTGGTTATGTTCTGTCTTTTGGGTTTTCACTGATTCTTGTGTTAAATTTTATATGGAAGACTCATTTCAATATTTGCCTACTCAAAAATATTGAACTTCGAATTGAACCAAAAGGCAATGCAAGGTGAGTAGTGTCTGCACTGATGTGTAGAATGACACTGAGCTGATCTTCAGCTGCAGCCAGGCTCCTGCTGACTGACAGTAGATGGCAGTGTTTGCACACCGGCCACAGAGCAGAGCTGTGAGAAGCAGTGTAATTAGGCCTGTGTGGTGACCTCAGAGGGGGACTGCGGAGAGAGTTTTTCTGATCAGCCTGGCTTCCTCTTACACATACTGGGAAGAAAAAAAAATCCATCATAGGAAGCTAATGTTCCTGTGGAATAGCTACGATAATCTGTCTTAGGTAAGAGCATTCTGATGTTCCAGAGCCATTCTCCGCCTGCAATCAGCCTGTTCTTTCTATTTGTGTCTGCTGGGATGAGGAGTTATTAATGTTGTAGATACTGGCATTAGATTTTTTCCAGCTTCATTTCAAGGGTTTGCTGAAAGCAGGCAGGCCGAGTAAGATGAACTAAGCGTAGTGCTGCTTGTCGGCCGGCGTGAGGAAAGCGAAGGTCAGGGTGAGCCAAAAGTGTCTGTGTTCTCACCGCCAGACAAGTTGTTTTTCACAGGGAAGTGTATGAGGAGCTGACAGTAGCCTTATGCTGCCCTCAGTGCTATTGTGTTGCCGGTCATAAAATCAAGGTAATCACAGGTACAACAAGAGGAACGGTGGCTGCTTTCATCTCCAGGGGGAGTCTGATGAAAGCATCTTTGCCACATTAGTTGCCACAGGCCTTCGGGTTGCGGAGATTGTCCGTCTAGATCCTGAAACCATCATGGAGCTGTTAGTGGCCAAAATGGGTCTTTACCCTCAGCGGAAAAACCAATGTCAAGATGACCTTGAGTGCAGTGCTGGACCTGCTCTATGGATAAGAGTAAACTGGATATGTGGCACCGGTGAACTCTCTTTATCCACAATAGATTGGAAACAAAAGGCAACTTGACCAACTTTGTGTGTCACAGTTAATTGACAAGCCCTGTGGAGGCTGCTGGAAGCTTCTGAAAAGAAGTGGGGACACAGCAATGGCTTTTAAAAGCAGCAGCTGCTTCAAACCCAGTTTGGACTCCCATTAGGAATAAGATTGAGTACTGTGTGAATTTGATAGTGTGTCTGCTGGAGTAACATATCTAATTTCTTAAGTGGCTCTCTGGAAGCTTTGTCAAATCTTAGGGGAGGGGGGGAAACAAAAACAATCCTTGATGATTTTATTGGAGAGGGTCTACCTGTAAGATGTTTTGAAGCTGCTTATGGGAAGCGTAGGAGTAAAAGCCAGGATTGTAATTAGTACTTGTGAGTGCCCCAACTATATGGAAGCACAACATTTAATCTCAATGGTACTTTAAAGTGCCACTCCACAGATTTCATACTAGACTCAGTGAGACATTCACAAAGAGTGCTACTCTGCCTATTGAAACACTTGCATAAAGTCCTGCCAGTCTCCACAGCAACTTGGTTGCTTGGTTGTTATAACCCCCGCGATACCATTTGGGAGGGGTCACACTGAAATATGGAGCTGCAGTGCATGATGAAAAGTGTAGGACTGAAAAGCTGAGTATCTCTGCTGCCACGGCTTCCATTTTGACTATTCTGTTAAAAAGTGTCTCTTGTGTGCCACCAACTTTATGAAAGTTTTAAAGTAGATCGACAGAGTGTCGCTTCATAAAAGTTCCAGGAAAACTTTTTCATTCAAATGGGATAATTTGAAATGGAGAGTTAAAAGGTGATCTGATGGTTGGGTGATGGATGGACAGATGGACGGACGGTTGCAGTATTGCACCTGCTGGTTGAACGAAGCTTTTCTATTTAGAGTTCACATTTCCTCCTTGGGTTTGTGTGTGGGTTTCCTCAACATGTCCTGGCTTCATTTCATGGACAAAGGAATAGTTTACACAACAAGAGTGAAAACGTAGTGAAGACTTTCGGCGCAGAATTTTCATTGTGTTTTGTGTGTCTGTTTACACAGCAACAGTGATAGAGCCTCTGAAAACTGGACAGGGTGGAGTAACTCTAGAAACACAACATACATTACCCACAGTGCATCTCACTATTAAACTATTACTTTATTCTGCTTTACCCGTTTTCAAATTCCAAATACTTTCTCTGCACAGGCATATACAAAAAAAGATAAATGTCAACATTAGCAAATATTTTGATTGTTTGTATTTCTCAGATAGATGTCTGCAATCTCCAGAAGTTGTGAAATTGGCCCAAGGACATCCTAAACTGTTCACTAAGTGCATGTTGCAGAGCTTCAGCTCCTGTGCAGGGAGTAAAACTCACCTTCACTTTCTCTGCCTTGTAAAATTGGCTGTCTGAAAACCTTTACCTCTTTATTTGAGAGAGGATAATAACAAAATCATCACAGAATGAGCCTCCCCTCACGGTGAATAAAGATACTTTGCCGGCAGACCACACAGAACACATCTAATAACTTTGTTTTAAACTCCAGGTAAAGCAGAGCTGCCAACTCTTACATCTTGAGAGAGAAAGTCACAATATGAACTCCAAATCGCACACTGCACATGTCGTCTCACACTAATCAGGTTGTGGTTGATGTCAGACTTCCTGCTGAACTGAAATAGTTTTGTTATCAAATGACATGTTGATGTGACGGCCGGTTCACGTTTCATTTTTTTGTGTTCTTTTTGACATTCTGACTGTCTCTCATTTGAGTCTCCTTGACTTTCCTCCTCGTGTCTGATTGCTGTTCTCCATCCTGATGTATTTCACCTGTGTCTGAGTGATTGATTGTCTTCACCTGGTGGCTTTGATATATATTGAGCGTCTTCCATGTACTCTGGTTGTTGGTCTGTCTGTTTTTATGGGTAACGCTCTTGTGGCTGTCTGTGTTTTATGTTTTTTGGACTTTCTGGTGAATTTTAAACTTTTTCCTCAGTGCTTTTGGGTCTTTTCAATTTTTGATTTTGCTATATTTCAAGTATAAGAAGTATATTTTTAGAGCCACCACAGCGATAGTTATTATTGGATGTGTTTGGTGTGACAGGAAATTGAGTAGACCAGTTTCCCCTGCATGGCTCTAAACATATCCAGCTCCTGACCAAACCTCTGCAGCAAACATTGTCCATCAACACACTGGATCTGACAAAAGCATCTTGTGACTGATGTTGAAAGCAGGTTACCAGCCCACCACACAGCTAACACCAACAGACAATCGCACAGATTCATCCCTATGGTGGATGTTGATGTCAATAAATATCCTCTGACATGTCTTTGCATTGTCGTATTAGGAAAATATCCCAACAAATGAACAACTAGAACTGTGCAAACTCTGCAAAGGGAGCAAGTACAGTCACCCATGAAAATAGTGTGACATGAGATGTCTAGGTATTGATGTGAAGAAATAAACTACTTGAAAACCCAAGACTTGGGACAGTAGAGCCAGCCTAAGATGAAAGCCCTTGAATCACAGCCCCTTCCTGTCTCTTCATCCAATTAGAAGGCATGACACAGAAAACCAAATATAAAAAAGAAAGATATTTCAGTTTGTTGTTTGTTTATTAATGCTGGAGAAGCTAAAAGAAACTTGATAAACACAGAGGCTGAAGTGCATATTTCAATGGCGGTTGATAGCTGCCTTTGAGTCCCACTGGCTGCACTTTTGGAAGCACTTAAAGGTGGAGCGAAGGATGTTACCACTGCTGCACCATCACATTCACAGTGGAACTTGTCATCATTGGGGATTTCAAACTGATTTTAAGAGCAGGCTCTGAATTTTTTAACCTTATTCTTGTGGCCTTTTGAAGTTCAGTGCAGAGAGCTGAGACGCTCCGAGGCCGAGGGGGCCCGGCTCCGTTGGGGTGACCCACTCTAATAATAGTACACTCAATTGTGGCACTATGGAGTATCATCAGGAGTCAAGAAAAAAATAAGATTTGTTGCATCTTCACTACAGTGTCACCTGCAATTGATGGGATGCAACATTATGCTTACATACAGTACAACTGTTGATTTAAATAACGGTGAATGGAGGAAATCCAGTGCAGATAAAATGTGTTTTGGCAGTTTGGCAGGAGTGTAAAAAGGGCCTCAGAGCAATGGAAGCACACAGTCAAAGTTCTCTACTCTGCCTTGTCAGTGTCATCTGCAGTTATAAACAATGGCTGGATCCAGAAGACAGTAACCATCTGTAGAAAGCAAAGCAGCTCCGCAGTCAAACTGACTCAGTGAGAATAAAGGGCACGTCTCGGCTCACATGAAAAATACAGCAACAGCAAGCCAACACTGCAGCTGTTTTTTTTCAAGTTTTATTTTATGCAAATCTCTCATGACTGAGTGGGATGTAGGCAGGCCACTCGTTCACAGCAGCTTACCAAAACATTTGATAAAGTAGCTTAATAAGTCTCTTTATGCAGTGCACAATAGAGGTGCAGAGACATGCAGGTGGAGGAGATAGGCTCTTGGCGAAGCCGCTCTATCCTGACTGAGCTGGGACCACCTTAAGCGCTTTAACCGCAGCCCCCCCCCCCCCCCGGTGCAACACTCCCGGTATGTGGCGCTACCAGCACTGCAATAAGGTTCTTACTCTTAATCATTCAGTGACAGTGAACTAGCCGTGCATACTTTCACTTCCCACAGCTGCATGCTCTTCAAACATCTACTGAGGGAGGGTGTTTTTTTTAACTCTAATATTTAAATGCATGCAGTACTGACACCAGTCGAAATACCTAAGCATCATACCAGACAGTGCAAACATGAGCAAAAGTGTATACAAAGAAAAATAAAAGACTGTGTTCAAATATAACTCTGAAGTTGACGGCCTGAGCCGTTAGTGAGCAATCATTTTATGCGTGTGAGTGCTGCACTCACACGCGTCTATCGGTCGATAGACCATCGAATAAATATTAAAAAACGGATTACAAATGGAACCAGATAACATGTAGAAGCAAATGCAGCTGCATAAAATGTGGCTTGTGAACCCCCCAAAAATATGGCAACCTGAACATCTGAGCTTAAAAAGTTCAAGTGAAAATCGATATTTGAAGTTGTCGTTGTGATAATGCTCCAACTGATAAGCTTGCGTGTTTCTGGTACATATTGGTAATATGTGATTTAATCGGATTTACTGGGGAATCCTGGACAGGGTTTGATTGCATCTGTTTGACATATAATTGCTGAGGCACCTGGAGGTTATATTGCATTACATTTTTCAAAGCAACCGTAAAGGTGGACAAAAACATAAATCTCATCAAGATCTTTCTGATTGGGACATTATCATTAGCATATATAAATGATTCAGAAGTCACAGCTCTGATTATTAACCCAATGACAAATAGTTGAAAAAGCAATAGTTCAGATTCACTTTGGAAGAAAACACGATATTTAAGTTCAAAATTAATAGGATAAATAGCTTATGTCACTTTGATTGCGTGACTTCTGGGGTAAAGTATAGTGGACTTAAATATCCACTGTCTTCCACTGCAAATGTCTCTGAATGCTTCTTAATGTATTCACCTTCTTCCATTATAATATTTTTTAGACTTTATTAGCTGAAATTTGGTCTAAAGACAATATTTGACATATTTAAAGAAAGAATAAAATCGATGAAAGTGTTATTAAAGTGTGAGGTGGCCCTGCACTTGGAGTCAGCTGAGGGGATTGGGGCAATGCCTTTTCCCAGCATCGCTCTCATTTCAACTTTTGAGACAAAATCTTAAAAGAAATAAATAGTTGCAAGGTAAAACTGCTGCTTAATTTATTAAACACACATTTGTAAAAGTGTGTTTTTGCAAGTGTGACAGAGACAAATTAAATAAGCTTCAGGGCGAAACCTCAGTACAACGTGCAAACAATTGTAGACTTTATAGAAAGTCTTTCCAAATAGCTCAAATTCAAAGCATCCAGAGTTGTGACTTTTCTAAATATATAAAAAAAACGAACAGTTTTTTTTCTCAAAAAGTGACAATTTGACAATCTTAAAGTGTAATTTTGCCCGTGTGGCTACCCCAGAGGAAGATCCCGCCAAGTGCTCAGAGAATATTCAACCTCGTGCTTCGGCCACCGCACGACTGAGCACAATAACACAACCAGACTGGAAGTGGAGGAAGAGGTGTTGTACACCGCGGTGGGATCTGTGATCAATGTGAACCATTAGTCTGCTGTTCATCATACCACAGAGACACCGACAGGCAAACAGAGATGAACAGAAAAAGGATTTTAAGGTGATTCACCGCCTCCTGTAAAGACTGAGATGTAATTTCTCTCTCTCCATTCGCTGGTTGGGAAAACGTCATTATCATCAATCCCAAACGGCTGTGTCAGTAAGAGTGTGGTTTCCTGGGTGTGAAAAGGTGGGGAGTCATTTTGGGGGCAAAGTGGTAGGAATGATTGTGAGGGAGGTTTCTCGATTTCTCCCTTCACAGTATTGATGTATGGATGATTACAGCCACTCTCTACGATACACAGAAAATGTACTTTTTGCAACAACATCCCAGATTTTACCTGTGATATAAATCATGGGATTTAAATCTTGCTAGAAAAACGGTAAAAGTGACATTTTTACAATCAAATTCTGCACACTAATCAGAAAGTTGATTCAGCGAGCCGAACACTCATCGGAAGTCAACATGTTGAATTTCTCGAATCGCAGTAATGATGTTGTTTTTCAACAAGAAAATCTACAAATAACACAAGAAGGGAAGGAATCTGAAGTTTTCTTTTCATTCAGGCTGGCATTTTTAACATTTGATGACAAGACAGCATCGCAGATGTTTCTATTTTTTATATTTCAACAGAAGGTCCAGGACAATGCTATGTGCTGGATTAGTCGCTCTATTGTTGTTATATTTGTTATTATGATACACAAACTCATACTTCTGACAAAACTGGCATGTTTGAAAACAATCAATACATTTGGATCATCAGCTCAGTTGCCCTTACTTTATATGAAATACTCCTGTTCCCCTCATGTGGTAATCAATTGACCTAATCAACCATTTAAAGAAGAACAACGTCCATCTTCCCGTTCACGTATTCCCTCATTGAAGAAAGTTTCTTCCTGAGTGTTTCTCAGAAATGAACAGCACCTCATATCAACTCCCACATTAATACGTCCAACAGCTTTACATCAACTCCACAGAGGACACTTGAATGGAGAAAGCAAAGAGACCAAGAGAAAGAAGCTGAGGAACAGAAGTATATTGAAGGGCATCAGACTAGTGAAATTGCGGAACTGGTGTAATGATGGCAAATGTGAAATCTTTGGTTGGATTCTCGCGTCATGAGATTCAGAGATAAACAGATGGTGTGATACCTGCTGTGAAGCGTGGAGGAGGAGTTGTGACAGTGTGGGAGGTCCTTTCCGGAAAGGCTTTTTGGACACAGATTCAGATTGGTTGGAATTTCTGTGCGTTGCCTTCTGTCTTCAGCAGTGCTCGTAATTTCATTGATAAAGAACAACAAGCCAGAAATCACCTCCAGGGTGAGGAAAAACCAGAGCCAATGAGTTCTGCAAAGAACTGTGAAATCATTGAAACCAACTTGAGATGGAGCGTAAAGACAACATCCAGGTTTGATTCTGTGCCAGGGCTTTTTTGTGATGAGTTTGCATGTTCTTGATGAGCATAGCTTTTCTTAAGTTTCATCCCACAATCAAAAGTGGGCTGATCGGGTGATGCATAGAAGGATGGATTTTTTTTTTTCAGACACATGTTTCAGGGATTTCTACATGGGATCAATATGTTTCGAACTGGTACTTCTATTGTTCTTGATTCAGTAGTCAGAATATCTATGGTTAATAAAGAGCAAAGTGCAGTTGGGAGTATCATAGAATTACCACTTGTGTCCACAGTGAGTGCTTTCCTTTATTCTACAATATATGCTTTCTTTAACATTGTAGTTCATACACATGGCCAAAGTCGGATATAAGTGGGACCATATTTTGCTTTTCTATACAACCTCCATATAATTTTTTCAGATGGATGAGCTTAATGTTGAAAAATGTAAATGTGTGATTTTATGCGTGAGTACAGATTTACGAGATGATTTATATGCAGCGGAGTGAGTGTACTGCGATGCCAGGCCTTTAGTAGAAGCATTGCATTAAATCATCGAATTAAATGTTTCATATTTCACTTTTGGCTGTTCCTGCTTTGTCGGAGTCCGGCTTGACTCAGTGCGCATGCATTAGGAACGAGAGTGAAAGATTTTGTGCAATGTTGTTGGGATGGAACAGTTGGAGATGGCAGACGCTCCTCCTGCTTCCTCCTGTCCCAGACTGCAGGAGGAAGCTTTAGTCCTCCACACCTCGGTCTATCCTTCCTTCTCGCCCTCCTCCTCCTCCCCATCCCTTCATCTGAAGCTCCATGTCTCCAGCAGACATTTGCATAATGAATATCGTTTCTTCTGTGGCGACTCTGAAACCTGCGAATTTCATGCTATTCATTGGGAATCTGATTTCTATATTTGACCAGTGTCAGTAGAGAGTTGAATATGTACGACATAATGCAACTGTGCCACCATCCTCCTATTCTTTGTTCTCTTTTTCCTCATGAACACATCTACCACTGCTTCCCCTCGTCCCTCCCTGCCTCCTCCCATCCAACACACACACAGATCCGCTCACACTGTGTCTGGCAGGCAGACCTCCGGCCTGCAGGGCGAGCCCTTCTCTCTTCCTCCGACTGTCTGGATCTACCACCTCCTCCCCCCTCTTCCCAGGGAGCTGTCACTCCAAAGCAAGACTAGACGCGTGCGTGCGTGTGCGTGTGTGCGTGTGTGTGTGTGTGTGTGTGTGTGTGTGTGTGTGTGTGTGTGTGTGTGTGTCTGTGTGTCTGTGTGTGTGTGTGGTTTAGAGGGCTGGGGGAGGAAGAGGAAGTGAAGAGTGTGAATGGACAGCAGGAGGGTTAAGGTCACGTCCCGCTGTGTGCTAAGATGGCATCGTGTCAGGGCGGACGACCCCTCGCACTGACACCGACTTCCTCCATCACCATCACTCTCCCTCGCAGCGCTACTTCATCTCCTCCTCCATTCTCCTCCTCCTCTAGTCCGCAGGCCATCTGATTGGCTTTCAGGGTTAACGGTTCACCACCAACCACCAGCTGGATGTGAGCGTCATCACACCTCCAGGTCACTGGTAGCATATGGAAGGGGGGCTGGAACCAGTTCACTGGTTCAGTGCTGTGCAGTAATCAACTGAGAGGGAAAGGAGGCGTTTCACCAAAGACTGAGAATAAAGACTGCAGCCACAGCTCCAGAAAAGTCGCAGCACTTTGCAAATGTAGATAAAGACAAATAGTAGTGATATATCTAACAATTTAAACAAATACTTAGTTTAAATAATACAAACAGAATTATTTTCACAAGGGAGAAATATTTGAAAGATAGGTCCCTGCTCCAAACAACAATGCTTAACATAAAATCAAAAGCCAAGCAGGTTTTTGGCCATCTCTGTATCCTTCTTATCTAAGTTATGGTTGGTTGAGTTGGAGTTGACTCTGGCCAACACACAGCAAAGAGCTGATAACCTGGAAACGTTTCCAGTCCATCACAGGGCCAACACACAATCACTCACACCAACATCCAACTTTAGCGTGAACGATTATACTAACCTGCATGTTGTACTTGTAGGTGATCATCTGTCATATATAATAGCATTACACATAATCCAAGAAGGCCCAACAATCTCGAGGCGCTTCAAGAGAAACCATTCTCTTTTGTTACTGTAGATTCAAAGATCAGTTAAAAGTCAACCATTTGACGAAGAATCCACATATAAGACAGCTCAGCAGCTTCCCTCTCTCTTGCTTTGGGTGGACTGAGGTGAAGCAGACAAAAAAGGTTCTTTGCTCAAAAAATCATGACAGATGCTTGGACCAACATCCGTTGACAGGGGGAGGAAATTAACATCGGTTAAGAACAGGATATTATTGATAACCCAGTCTCACCCTAAAAAAATAAACTAAAAATTAAACTGTATGACGGTTTTGAAAACTTGTTAAGACAGAAGCCTTGAAGATGTGTTATAATTCACATGTTGTCATTTCAACTTGCATTTCTCTTTATTTTTATCCACCCTCTGGTAGAAAGCGCATTGGAAACTGCCACCTTTAATACTCATTTTTTCCAGAAAAAAAGTAGAACTAGTTTTTCCAGGCAAACGGGGCAGTTTCACAGTCAATCACAGAGCAAGAACTGAGAAACACACACATCTAGTGCAATATTAGTTAACTTGGAAAGTGTGTTGAAAGTACCTGAAGAACTTGTAAACTCAACACAAAGGCTCTGTTGATTGTTTGGCAACTACAGTTTAACCAACAGCAAATGATTAAGTAGAGAAGGGACACATTTTTTCTTGATTGTGTACCTGGAGAAAAAACTCATGCGCACAAGGAAAAAAGCAAAAAATAAACTAAGACTTGAACTGGAGAAATGACAACTTTTAGGTTAACTTGAAAATATAAACAACTGAATAAAAGCCCACCTTGTTATCAGCGTCTCCTATGTTGGTGTTTGTGTCATTGCTGAGTCCCAGCAGGTATTGGAGTCACGGATGCTTCCATCCACACAAAGTCTTCCTCGGGGAAGACCTTTTCTAATTCAGCAAGACGATTCTGCTCAGTTTCCAACTGCATGACTCCATTTTAAAAGTGCCCAAACTGACCTGCCTGCAGTCCACGCCTTACACTCCCTGAGAGGAGTTGACACTTTATGAAATCCAAAATATGACAATGGACACTCCGGTCTGTTGAGGAGCTGAAATCCAATATCGAGCAAGAATAAGAAAATATGTTTTTTTTCCGCTTTCAAAACTGGAACAATTGATTTCCTCGGTATCCAAATGCTCCCAGCTTTATGTTGAAAGCAAAGATGATGCAACCATGGTGAACATGCTGCTGCCAAAGCTAAACATGTTGCTGGTAT